>NC_083592.1:8722051-9064551 GCF_027579695.1 Neoarius graeffei | reverse complement strand
TGGTATGGGGACGTTTTTCATACTACAGTGATGGACCTATTGATCGTATACCAGGGATCATGGATCAGTCTGAATACATCACTATATTTGAAGAGATTATGTTGCTGTATTTTTCTTTTTCTTATTGTTTTTGGCTTTGATACATTGTAAAGCGCTTTGTGACTGTTGTCTGTGAAAATGCGCCATATAAATAAATTTTACTTACTTACTTACTGTATGCTGAAGAGGAAATGCCCCTGGAATGGGTGTTTCAACAAGATAATGACCCCAAACACACGAATAAACGAGTAACATCTTGGTTCCAGACAAAACAGATTGAGGTAATGGAGTGGCGGCTCAATCCCCAGACCTCAACCCCACTGAAAACCTGTGGGGTGCCATTAAAAATGCAGTTTCTGAAGCAAAACCCCAAAATTCACAGGAACTGTGGCATGTAGTTCGTTCATCCTGAGCTGAAATACCTGCTGATAGGCGCCAGATGTTGTCATTACTTTTAAACTATTCATGCAAGATACATGAAATTTCAAGGATTGTTCTTCAAAGCCAGATGCCTTTAAATACTAAAATAGAAAGTTCACAGTTCAATATTTGCCAAGTTATGGCTTGCTGAAAATCATAAAAAAAATGTCTTCTATCGTGCTTTGGAGCAACTTTGACCCCCCATATCTCCACATTAAAGCACACCAGATCTTTCAAATTTTCTTATTTATTACTCATGTTATAGTACTCTTTAGGCAACTAGGTATGTGTTCAAAAGAAATCAAACTTTCTGATTTATTAGGCTTTAAAAATACTTAAAAAAAAAAACATTTTGCGTCTATAACTCAAATGCATATTGCAAATGTATGGCAAGGTCTACCATAAAAACAATTATACCACTGGAAAGAGCTTGCTCTGATTAGAAAATGTACAAAATATGAAGTTGGTACTCTAAACCAAACTATAAATATTAAGGTATCAAGTACGGCATATTTTACGATAGACAGAAATGCTGTTTTAAGGCATATAATCTACTTGGAAGCATCCAGAGATGCATAAAAACTGAAAAACCACAAAATTCATGAGGATTTTTATCACTATCCCTTAGAAGCATATATTTGAGCTTCCATTTGCCAGTCAGGTACATCCCCAGCTGAAAAAGGTAATTTACTTCAGTGACGGATCAGCAGCCCGATACAAAAACTATAAAAATTTCACAAATCTAATAAAGCATGCAGACGATTTTGGACTTTTGGCAGAATGGCATTTCTTTGCCACTTCTCATGGTAAATCACCCTGTGATGGTATTGGAGGCACTGTAAAGTGGTCAGCAGCTCGAGCTAGCTTACAGGCAGTCACGAGTGATCACATACTAACCCCATCTGATCTGTTTTTGTGGGCAGAAAAACATCAATAACATCCATTTCATCTGGGTTGGTACAGGGGAAGTTATGGAGAGTGGAAAAGCATTGGAGACAAGATTTTCAAGGTCAGCTACTATTCCTGGAACAGGAGACAACCACTCATTTGTTCCAATCATGTCCAACCAGCTGCAGGTCAGCAGGGTGTCAGGTGATCCTAGCTTCATTGTAGATATGAGTGGGAATCGGCCACAAGTAATGCATAAAATCCCTGTTAAATCAGCAGTCTCTCTGGCAGATACAATTCCTGGTAAATATGTTGTATGTTTGTATGACAGACAGTGGTGGATAGGCAACATTCGTGCATTATCAGAGGAGGAACAAGATGTACAAGTAACATTTATGCATCCTCATGGTCCCTCTCAGACTTACAGCTGGCCCAGGAGAGAGGATAACTGTTGGGTCCCTCTGGTGCGTGTCATGAAAATCATTGATGCCCCACTTACATCAACCGTCAGGCAGTATAAACTTCCATCTGATGTGGAAAAGCAAATCAATACACTGTTTAAGCTCTTCAAATAAAGTATTTTTAAGGTTGTTATTTTTCCTACACTGCAGGTTTGTAATTGTATTGTAATATGCCTTAAAACAGCATTTCCGTCTATTGTAAAACATGCCGTACTTGATACCTTAATATTTATAGTTTGGTTTAGGGTACCAACTTCATATTTTGTGCATTTGCTAATGAGAACAAGCTCTTTCCAGTGGTATAATTGTTTTATGGTAGACCTTGTTATACATTTGTAATATACATTTGAATTATAGGCGCAAAATGTTTTTTTTTAAATTATTTTTAAAGCCGGGCGGCACGGTGGTGTAGTGGTTAGCGCTGTCGCCTCACAGCAAGAAGGTCCGGGTTCGAGCCCCGTGGCTGACGAGGGCCTTTCTGTGCGGAGTTTGCATGTTCTCCCCGGGTCCGCATGGGTTTCCTCCGGGTGCTCCGGTTTCCCCCACAGTCCAAAGACATGCAGGTTAGGTTAACTGGTGACTCTAAATTGACCGTAGGTGTGAATGTGAGTATGAATGGTTGTCTGTGTCTATGTGTCAGCCCTGTGATGACCTGGCGACTTGTCCAGGGTGTACCCCGCCTTTCGCCCATAGTCAGCTGGGATAGGCTCCAGCTTGCCTGTGACACTGTAGAAGGATAAAGCGGCTAGAGATAATGAGATGAGATTTTTAAAGCCTAATAAATCAGAAAGTTTGATTTCTTTTGAACACATACCTAGTTGTCTAAAGAGTACTATAACATGAGTAATAAATAAGAAAATATGAAAGATCTGGTGTGCTTTAATGTGGAGATACGAGGGGTCAAAGTTGCTCCAAAGCACGATAGAAGACTTTTTTTTATGATTTCAGCAAGCCATAACTTAGCAAATATTGAACCGTGAACTTTCTATTATAGTACTTAAAGGCGTCTGGCATTGAAGAACAATCCTTGAAAATTTCATGTACCTTGCATGAATAGTTTAAAAGTAATGACTTATGGAATTTAGGTCTGTTTTCTGTAGCACGCGTTTTAACAGTGAAATTGGAGCCACGCCCCTTTTTAAAGCCCCTATATCTCAGAAGCTAATGAAGGTACAAGCCTAAATTTTTGTACACTATTTATTGGGCACACTGACAACATTTCCAGAAAGTATGAAACAAATCTGAGATGGTCAGTGGCGAGGCCTCTGGTGATTTCACATGGATTGACCCTATTAGAAGGACACAAGACACCAACTCTGAAATTATTAAACCTAGTTCTAACCAACGTATTCCAAGATGTCCTTGTGAAGTAAAATCATCTGTCCATGCAGTAAGATAATTTCACTAGTATTAAGTAATTTTCTCCTCAAATTCAGTTTTTTGGAGTGTATATATATTAATGATCGGAGATGACAATACATGCTCCAAAGTGTTTGTGATATTGGCAGGGCAGGCCCTGGAGCAGCACACACTCCTTGGGACAGTTGATGTCTGCTTCAGGACATTTTATGTCTTTGACATCAACTACCCCGAGGAGTGCAGTCCTGCCTAGGAGTCGATGCAGCATGTGATATGAAATGGAGGGAAGTGTTTCCCCAGAGGTCACATTCCTGCATGCATCCCTACAGGCCTGCAGAAACCAGGCATCAACAAATGATAGTTTGCAAATAATAAGAAAATCTCATCTCATCTCATTATCTGTAGCCACTTTATCCTGTTCTACAGGGTCGCAGGCAAGCTGGAGCCTATCCCAGCTGACTATGGGCGAAAGGCGGGGTACACCCTGGACAAGTCGCCAGGTCATCACAGGGCTGACACATAGACACAGACAACCATTCACACTCACATTCACACCTACGGTCAATTTAGAGTCACCAGTTAACCTAACCTGCATGTCTTTGGACTATGGGGGAAACCGGAGCTCTCGGAGGAAACCCACGCGGACAACATGCAAACTCCGCACAGAAAGGCCCTCGCCGGCCACAGGGCTCGAACCTAGACCTTCTTGCTGTGAGGCAACAGCGCTAACCACTACACCACCGTGCCGCCCTAATAAGAAAATGTTCAGTAGAATTTTTGGTGAAAGCCAGTTGATGTAATGCATCTTTTAGCTCCTGACAATCAGTTGTATCATAGATGTTTTATATCTATGTTTTGGATAATGCACCTTTAAGCCAATGATAACTGTCTAATACAAGATGTTGTATATCTGTGTTTAATATACTGTTACTGTTTTTAATATACTTTTCTAAACTGCTATTTTAATATACTGTTCTGTTTTACCTCAATGTTCTGTTGTGAATAGTGCAGGACTTTAAAAAAAAATCTTGTACAATAAAATTTCATGTCTTGCACCTGTTGGTCAGATCATTAGAGCATTTTGGTCCAGGCCAGAGAATCCAATATAGCTGTACACACATACAAATCGAACACGTTTAATTCAATAGTGACCAATAATAATATATTATTTATTATTATGACGATTAATTATGATTAACAATGCTTTGGCTAATGATTAATTGAGGAGGAAAAGGAGATAATAATAATAATAATAATAATAATAATAATAATAATAATAATAATAATAATAATAATAATAATAATAACTCATTAATTAGGTAAATGTAACACAGCACTGCAGTCAATATAACCAAAATATTGGGTGAAATAAGAACCCAACCATTATGTAAATGTAACTTCATGGTCTTGTTAAAGGAACCAGACCTGTTGGATTAAACGCACAACCCATTTTGCAGAGTTAAAATAACCCAGCGTTGCGCTGGTCCAGTATTTACCCAGCGGCTGGGTTGGTTGTTTTTAACTCAGCACTTTTTTTAGAATACACTGTTTTACTATGATATATGATGTATTTGGATTAATTTTACTGCTACATTAATGTGCTTGTTGCATTTTCCTGCTGGAGATGTTTAAGGCTGAGCTCATTTTAATTGTTTTATATACGGTGTGGGGGCGGCACGGTGGTGTAGTGGTTAGCGCTGTCGCCTCACAGCAAGAAGGTCCGGGTTCGAGCCCCGGGGCCGGCGAGGGCCTTTCTGTGCGGAGTTTGCATGTTCTCCCCGTGTCCGCGTGGGTTTCCTCCGGGTGCTCCGGTTTCCCCCACAGTCCAAAGACATGCAGATTAGGTTAACTGGTGACTCTAAATTGACCGTAGGTGTGAATGTGAGTGTGAATGGTTGTCTGTGTCTATGTGTCAGCCCTGTGATGACCTGGCGACTTGTCCAGGGTGTACCCCGCCTTTCGCCCGTAGTCAGCTGGGATAGGCTCCAGCTTGCCTGCGACCCTGTAGAAGGATAAAGCGGCTAGAGATAATGAGATGAGATGAGATGATAATAATAATAATAATAATAAATACTTGTTTTCAGTGCTCACGTATACGTTTATCATGTTCAAGATGATACAACATACTTACTTGTAGACACATACTTGTACTCTTATCTGCCCTTATCCCACACCCAGTCATGTTTTCACATATTTACTCTCTCACTCACTCATTCAGTGACTAAACCCAGTGTCTTTTCTTCTTCAAACTGCTGGAGCTCAAGTTTTACACTGTTCAGTAAAATAATAACAGTATAATTATTTTGTGTTCAGTCCCCTGCTGTAATACTCATGCAAACTAGACTGCTGCTGTTCCACAGCAGGTTAATTAAAAACAGCGAGTTTGATGTTTTCTAAATACAAACAAACAAATAAATAAAAATTGTTGCTGTGGGTTACCAAATATTGTATGCACTGTCATTTCAATTAAAAATTATAAATCTTTCAAATGAATGAAACAAAGAAACAATAACAGGCAGGGAGTTTAGGTTTATTCAGGTATTTTACATTGCTGTTTTTTTTTTTATTATTTCAGGAAATATTTGAGAAGGAATTGCATAATGAATATTGTCCCATGACGACTACTACTACTATTATTATCTTTACTGATTGTTTTTCAGCAAATTATTGTGTATTTATGTAAGCTGTATTTGAATCTACAGGATTATAGATTTAAACAGCTTACATACAGTAAATATACAGCAATTTACTGACAAAACTGTGACCAGCACTGTGCTGTAAATTTACAAGAATACAGTAGAGAACTGTACATTTATTTCTAGTAAGATACTGTAATTCTAAAATACAGTAAGAAATTGTAAAAAATACAGTACTTTGCTGGTGAAGCTGCTGCCAGTTAATGATTGTAAATTCACAGTGAAAAGTTTGACAGTGTTGATTCTGTGAAACTTCTGGAGCTGAGAGCAGCAATAAACCTCACTGTGACCAGCTGGTGACTCTGCGTTGTGAGGATGCAAGTTAAAATTATTTTTTATGTTATAAAAATTGTGGGGGGAAAAACCCTCTTATTTATTTATAGGCTGTTTTAAGATATTTGTTCATAGTCTTGTTGAGGGGGGAAAAAAGCTGTCTGACAGTGCTTGTGCACTTAAAAACACCTTATGTTATGGTTTGAAATAAGATCTCATCTCATCTCATTATCTCTAGCCGCTTTATCCTGTTCTACAGGGTCGCAGGCAAGCTGGAGCCTATCCCAGCTGACTATGGGCGAAAGGCGGGGTACACCCTGGACAAGTCGCCAGGTCATCACAGGGCTGACACATAGACACAGACAACCATTCACATTCACACCTACGGTCAATTTAGAGTCACCAGTTAACCTAACCTGCATGTCTTTGGACTGTGGGGGAAACCTGAGCACCCGGAGAAAACCCACACGGACACGGGGAGAACATGCAAACTCCACACAGAAAGGCCCTCGCCGGCCACGGGGCTCAAACCCGGACCTTCTTGCTGTGAGGCGACAGCGCTAACCACTACACCACCGTGCCGCCCCTGAGATAAGATCAATAAATGTTATATTACAACCCCGATTCCAAAAAAGTTGGGACAAAGTACAAATTGTAAATAAAAACGGAATGCAATGATGTGGAAGTTTCAAAATTCCATATTTTATTCAGAATAGAACATAGATGACATATCAAATGTTTAAACTGAGAAAATGTATCATTTAAAGAGAAAAATTAGGTGATTTTAAATTTCATGACAACAACACATCTCAAAAAAGTTGGGACAAGGCCATGTTTACCACTGTGAGACATCCCCTTTTCTCTTTACAACAGTCTGTAAACGTCTGGGGACTGAGGAGACAAGTTGCTCAAGTTTAGGGATAGGAATGTTAACCCATTCTTGTCTAATGTAGGATTCTAGTTGCTCAATTGTCTTAGGTCTTTTTTGTCGTATCTTCCGTTTTATGATGCGCCAAATGTTTTCTATGGGTGAAAGATCTGGACTGCAGGCTGGCCAGTTCAGTACCCGGACCCTTCTATGCAGCCATGATGCTGTAATTGATGCAGTATGTGGTTTGGCATTGTCATGTTGGAAAATGCAAGGTCTTCCCTGAAAGAGACGTCGTCTGGATGGGAGCATATGTTGCTCTAGAACCTGGATATACCTTTCAGTATTGATGGTGTCTTTCCAGATGTGTAAGCTGCCCATGCCACACGCACTAATGCAACCCCATACCATCAGAGATGCAGGCTTCTGAACCGAGCGCTGATAACAACTTGGGTCGTCCTTCTCCTCTTTAGTCCGAATGACATGGCGTCCCTGATTTCCATAAAAAACTTCAAATTTTGATTCGTCTGACCACAGAACAGTTTTCCACTTTGCCACAGTCCATTTTAAATGAGCCTTGGCCCAGAGAAGACGTCTGCGCTTCTGGATCATGTTTACATATGGTTTCTTCTTTGAACTATAGAGTTTTAGCTGGCAACGTTGGATGGCACGGTGAATTGTGTTCACAGATAATGTTCTCTGGAAATATTCCTGAACCCATTTTGTGATTTCCAATACAGAAGCATGCCTGTATGTGATGCAGTGCCGTCTAAGGGCCCGAAGATCACGGGCACCCAGTATGGTTTTCCGGCCTTGACCCTTACGCACAGAGATTCTTCCAGATTCTCTGAATCTTTTGATGATATTATGCACTGTAGATGATGATATGTTCAAACTCTTTGCAATTTTACACTGTCGAACTCCTTTCTGATATTGCGCCACTCTTTGTCGGTGCAGAATTAGGGGGATTGATGATCCTCTTCCCATCTTTACTTCTGAGAGCCGCTGCCACTCCAAGATGCTCTTTTTATACCCAGTCATGTTAATGACCTATTGCCAATTGACCTAATGAGTTGCAATTTGGTCCTCCAGCTGTTTTGTACCTTTAACTTTTCCAGCCTCTTATTGCCCCTGTCCCAACTTTTCTGAGATGTGTTGCTGTCATGAAATTTCAAATGAGCCAATATTTGGCATGAAATTTCAAAATGTTTCACTTTTGACATTTGATATGTTGTCTATGTTCTATTGTGAATACAATATAAGTTTTTGAGATTTGTAAATTATTGCATTCCATTTTTATTTACAATTTGTTAGGGATGCACAATATTTATCGGACCGATAAAATATTGGCCGATTTGGGGGAAAATTACATCATTTTTTATCGATCCGATATGTACATTTTATCTGATAAAAAGATCAGATAAATTAATGAAATTGGGGGAATTGTTTGCAGGCTGCGTAGCCCCAAAACAGGCCATGATGCGCTCCTTACATCATCTATCGCGCCTTACTGGCAGGACCAAAGCCTGGCCCCATCTCTGCCAGACTAACTAACTAAACTAAACATGTCTTCACCAGTGTGGTCATTTTTTTTTAGTGGCAGGGGATGATAACAGCATTGCTGTTTGTAAACGATGTTCAGCGAGGATTCTGAGAGGAGGAAAGAAGGCTTCAAGTTTTAACACTACTAATCTTATAACTCACCTGAGAAGTCGTCATCGCAGCGAAGCGGTGTGGAAAGAATACAAGGCAGCCGCGGTAACAGCTAGCAGCGCTAAAGCTAAAACAGCAGTACGGAGTGTTGTCCCCATTCAGCAGGTATTTGAAGACTGCAAAAACTTTTCAAGAGACAGTGAAAAGGCTAAAGCCATCAGTGACAAAGTGATGGAATTCATAGCGCTCGACGACCAGCCTTTTTCTGTCATTGAGAACCCGGGTTTTCGCAAGTTAATAGCACATTTGGAGCCACGTTACACTATCCCAAGCCGTTGCTTCTTCTCAGATGTGTCCCTCCCTGCTCTCTATGACGTCGTTGCCACACAAATCCACAACTTGATCGCCAAGGACGGACTAAACGTAAGTTTTACCACAGACATATGGACATCTGATGTTAGTCCGGTCAGCATGCTAAGCTTAATGGCTCAGTGGTTGGATCAAGATTTTAACATGCAAAAAGCAATGCTGCACGCACAGGAGTGCCCTGGCTCGCATACAGCAAAAATGATCTGCCAAGCTTTTGATACAATGCTCGCACAGTGTAGTATACAGTGGGGCAAAAAAGTATTTAGTCAGCCACCAATTGTGCAAGTTCTCCCACTTAAAAAGATGAGAGAGGCCTGTAATTTTCATCATAGGTACACTTCAACTATGAGAGACAGAATGGGGGGAAAGAATCCAGGAAATCACATTGTAGGATTTTTAATGAATTAATTGGTAAATTCCTCGGTAAAATAAGTATTTGGTCACCTACAAACAAGCAAGATTTCTGGCTCTCACAGACCTGTAACAACTTCTTTAAGAGGCTCCTCTGTCCTCCACTCGTTACCTGTATTAATGGCACCTGTTTGAACTCGTTATCAGTATAAAAGACACCTGTCCACAACCTCAAACAGTCACACTCCAAACTCCACTATGGCCAAGACCAAAGAGCTGTCAAAGGACACCAGAAACAAAATTGTAGACCTGCACCAGGCTGGGAAGACTGAATCTGCAATAGGTAAGCAGCTTGGTGTGAAGAAATCAACTGTGGGAGCAATTATTAGAAAATGGAAGACATACAAGACCACTGATAATCTCCCTCGATCTGGGGCTCTACGCAAGATTTCACCCCGTGGGGTCAAAATGATCACAAGAACGGTGAGCAAAAATCCCAGAACCACACGGGGGGACCTAGTGAATGACCTGCAGAGAGCTGGGACCAAAGTAACAAAGGCTACCATCAGTAATACACTACGCCGCCAGAGACTCAAATCCTGCAGTGCCAGACGTGTCCCCCTGCTTAAGTCCAGGCCCATCTGAAGTTTGCTAGAGAGCATTTGGATGATCCAGAAGAGGATTGGGAGAATGTCATATGGTCAGATGAAACCAAAATAGAACTTTTTGGTAAAAACTCAACTTGTCGTGTTTGGAGGAGAAAGAATGCTGAGTTGCATCCAAAGAACACCATACTTACTGTGAAGCATGGGGGTGGAAACATCATGCTTTGGGGCTGTTTTTCTGCAAAGGGACCAGGACAACTGATCCGTGTAAAGGAAAGAATGAATGGGGCCATGTATCGTGAGATTTTGAGTGAAAACCTCCTTCCATCAGCAAGGGCATTGAAGATGAAATGTGGGTGGGTCTTTTAGCATGACAATGATCCCAAACACACCGCCCGGGCAACGAAGGAGTGGCTTCGTAAGAAGCATTTCAAGGTCCTGGAGTGGCCTAGCCAGTCTCCAGATCTCAACCCCATAGAAAATCTTTGGAGGGAGTTGAAAGTCCGTGTTGCCCAGCGACAGCCCCAAAACATCACTGCTCTAGAGGAGATCTGCATGGAGGAATGGGCCAAAATACCAGCAACAGTGTGTGAAAACCTTGTGAAGACTTACAGAAAACGTTTGACCTCTGTCATTGCCAACAAAGGGTATATAACAAAGTATTAAGATGAACTTTTGTTATTGACCAAATACTTATTTTCCACCATAATTTGCAAATAAATTCTTTAAAAATCAGACAATGTGATTTTCTGGATTTTTTTTTCTCATTTTGTCTCTCATAGTTGAGGTATACCTATGATGAAAATTACAGGCCTCTCTCATATTTTTAAGTGGGAGAACTTGAACAATTGGTGACTGACTAAATACTTTTTTGCCCCACTGTAACTAAAGACCAAGTGCATGTTGTGCTCAGGGATAATGCACGAAACATGACCAAGGCTACGGAGGAGTCTGGGCTTGCAAGCTTGGGTTCTATGGCACACACTTTACAGCTCGCTGTAAACGAGGCTGTGCTGAGCCAAAGAAGCATCACAGACTGTATTTCGATCGGCAGGAAGATAGTAGGGCACTTCAGACACTCCCAACTCGCCACCTCCCATCTTCAAAGCTTACAGAAACAACTAGGCATGAAAGAGGCAAGGCTTCAACAAGATGTGCCCACTAGATGGAACAGCACGTTCTACATCATGAGAAGTTTGTTGGAGCAGAAGCGAGCCCTTGCAGCATATGCAGTAGATTTTGAGTTACCTGCTTTAATAAACCCATACCAGTGGACTTTAATTGAAAACATGCTCACTATTCTTGACCCCTGTGAACAGCTGACAAAAGACATTAGCTCAGCTACAGCCACAGCAGCTGATGTCATCCCCTCCACTGAAGCCTTGAAACATCTGTTAAAAAAAGACTGTTGCAACAGATCATGGAGTTTAAACTTCAAAGAGCACCCTACTGCAAGCTGTAGAGCAGCGTTTCAGTCACATCTACACAGAGTCCCTGTTTTTTCTTCCTACAATCTTGGACCCTAGATATAAGGACTGCTATTTTGACCAAGCAATGAAAAGGGAAGCAACAGAAGTGTTGCAGGCCCAAGTGAGATGTGCAACATCAGCAGAAAATGTTGAAGAGCCAAAGGAGAAGAAAACCAAGGCAGATGACAAAAACAATGTTTCCCTGCTGACAATGTATTAAGAAATCCTTCAAGAAAACCACACAAAAGAGCTGACCCAAAGCCAAACAGATCAGCAGGTAATTAATTTATTGTTTAAATAAAGCTTTGGCTATCTCTGATAAAATATACCAAAACATAGTAATGTTAAATATATAATTTAGCTTTTGTTCTTTGTTATTGTTCTACTACTTTAGATTCAAGCCTATCTCTCAGAGCCCACGATTCCTCGATCCGAGAGCCCCATGGAGTACTGGAGAAGCAACAAAACCCGGTTCCCGGACCTTGCCTCACTCGCACGGAAATACTTGTCCTCCCCTTGCACCAGCATAGACAGTGAATGTTTGTTTTCTGCTGCTGCAAATGTTATTGATGAAAAAAGAAACCGAATTGGATGTGAGAAGGCAGAGATGCTTCTTTTTGTTAAGAAAAATCTCCCACTGTTGCCTTCAGCTAGCAAATAGAAAAGACAATGTAGACATTAGACAGAGTGACAAGTAAAAAGATAGTTTGGGGGTAGGTTAAGAAATGTTGAGTAGAAAGTGGAAATCATTTGAAGTTTTTTATTATTATTTTTGAACTAATGCAGTCAAAGCATTAATACTTCTGTAAACCTTGATGATGATTCACTTTATTTTTGAGGATGCAGTTTCTTTTATTTATTTGATTCGATTTTTTGAAGTTGAGGTTGACATGTCAATGCATATAATTTTGTATTTGAAACTTAACTCCACAAATACCTACCTCATCCTCATGCACTTCAGGTTGAATAGATGTATTGCTTATGCATAAATAGTTGAATATGAATTTTGTTATTTGCAGATAAACCAGTCATAGTTCTATTAAACAATTTTCGACTGATGCATTTTTTTTTGTTTTAATTGTGTAATTATTTGATATGTCAGTGCATTTGATTTATTCATTTCATATGGTAAATGTTTGGACTGTGAGTGTCTTTTGCTGTTATTGTTATTTACAGCAAATGACCACAAATATTTGTGACATAAAAAAAAAAAAAAAAATTAACATTTGAAGAGCCAAAACTTTTGTTTGCTGTTATAGATATGCCAGAGCTACTAAAATATCAGTTTTTCATCACTGAAAACTGCAAATTACATGAAGATTATATTAAATATAAAAATATTAACTTACTGGTTATCGGTATCGGCCATGAGAAGCAGGAAATTATCGGTTATCGGTATCGGTTGAAATTTTTCATATCGTGCATCACTACAAATTGTACTTTGTCCCAACTTTTTTGGAATTGGGGTTGTACACCAGTGCAATCCTCGTGCAGGGGCTTCAAAGTTTGGGAGAATAGCAGGGTACAAATAATTTACAGCAGGGTGCAAAATGGTAAAATGCCTGCCAGCGGCAGACATAATGCACGCAAAGCGTGCAGGGATAGATAGATAGATAGAGATATGCAAGTACGAATTTTTCATGGGGCGGGATGGTTTGGAACAGGCCATCTAAAATTGGGATAACATTTACCTGGGACGGGTATTTGAGGCGGGTCGTCTAGCTTAAGCTTGATTAGCGTTGCTACGCACGCCAGTGTTTCCCACAGAAATTTTGGAGACTATGGGGGAGGCGCGGGGGTTGTTTAAAATTGAGTGATATGTTAAATATTAAGTTATTACTGAAAAACTATTGATTAAAAAAACAGACACTGAGAAATGGTCCTATAAACAACTTTACCAAAATAAAAGATTACTAGGACTACAGAAATGCAGAAAAATAGGCTTTACTTATCCAAATGCACCTGTTGGTTCAAAAGTTAAAGTGCAGAGAACCTCACAGCACAACATGAAGTTACCTTAAAATATAATATAAATGCCTCAGCTTTCATGTAAGAAAAAAAAACTATTAATACTAGTGCTGTGTGCAGGCAGTCTCTCCTGAAGACTAAATTAAACAATAATTATAAACTAATAAAATAAATGGCTCAGGCATCATAGAAGAAAAAAACAATTTGAACAGAATCTCACAGTATGATGCTGAAGCTGCCTAAACAATGGAAAATAAAATACCATTTTGGCAAAAACGTTGGCATCCATTAATTTCTTGTATTAAGTAAAAAAAATATGTTGCCAGATACTGCTGACGTTTTCCAGTCCAAAATATGTTCAAAACCCGCCAAAATGCACTTAAAACCGCCCAAATTGGGCGGTAAAACGCGCAATCTGGCAACACCTGTAATGGCAGTAATAGCTGCACTCATGTCGAGGATATAAACACAATCTGGCAACACAGACGGCAGTAATAGCTGCACTCATGTCGAGGATATAAACACAATCTGGCAACACAGACGGCAGTAATGGCTGCACTCGTGTCGAGGATGTAAACACAGTTGACGCGGCAACAGACATACATGACATAGTGGATGTAATTTACGTTCACAACTTTTTTTGCTGTCAGAAATATTTAATATTAAATTTTGTGACTCGACTGACAATAGCCGGCGGCATAACAAGCCATAGCCGGCGATTTGCCGCCGGTGACCGGCTACTTTTGAGACCGCTGCTCGTGTGTAGTGTTTATTATAGTGTGATTATATAGTTTTCAAATAAGGTATGTTTTGGTGGATGTTGTTGAAGGGTGCAGTCACTTGGTGTGCTAAGTGCTGATTGTTCTCCATTTTGATGAAAACGCCAGTGGTGCATCACACAAGTGCGTGCATGAACATGTGGCGCTCTGAAGGGTCCCGGTTTTGGGGTTTGAAAATATAGTTTTTCCTCATATATCTCTATAAAAAGAGAGTTTATATTGAGCACAGAAAAATGAACCTAGTTTTCATCTTTATGACAACTAATTTTGACAGCTAACAATTTTCCAGCTAGTTAAAAATGAAATCTGAAAAGTAACTAGGAACTAAAAGTGTCAGACAAATGTAGTGGAATATTTTCCTCTGTGATATACCCTGGGGGAGTAAAGTATAGACCCCTTCGCAGTAAACGTCATTGATACGTAAGCGGAAATTGCGCGCGCAGCCTGGACCCAAAAAAGACTCAGCGATGCCTAGTTGTTGTGTTGTCGGGTGTCAGAATCGTAGCAGTGATGGGGTTAAAATGTACAGAATTCCAGCAGGATCTCACCCATTCCAAAAAAATCGCCGACATCTATGGCTACAAGCCATCAAACGTGTAGACTGGGATGAAAGCACTATCAAAAATGCGCGGGTTTGCAGCACCCACTTCATCACAGGTAAGATCAGGCTATTTATTAAATCTTTCTTTTTTATTCTTTCTAGTCTTCGTTTATTGATGTAGCAAAATACTTTGGTAACGTTTGTCTGATTAGCTGGGTCATAGTTACACAATGTAATGAATATTGTTAGCATGTTAACTTAGCTTTGCATGCAGTTGTGTTTGTAGGAGAGGTCTCGCTTGACTCAAGCAGTCCAGATTTTGTGCCATCGTTATTTGTGTATGCTGAAAATCACAATTTTAAAGCAAGGATGGAAAGGTAAAATTGTGTGCCCTCACTCTAAATGCCAACTTACGTTGACTGCTCTAGCCTAGCTCCCGCCCCGTTCAGTTTCATTTCTGCTCTCTGCCTCTCGCTTTTTACGCAGCTCTGATTTCTCTTAGCTGCACTCTTTACACTATCATTCCTTTCATGCCATTACCTCCGGCAAATCGCTGTTTAGTGTTGGTATTTGCTGTTGTAGCTAAAGCTACGAGTATATATCTGGCCATTGTATACCAGGGAACTTACTAACATCGTCCGTCCACTCTTTAATTAAATGCGGATCCGGTAGGCGATGTCCACTTGTTAGAGTTAACTTATTTATGTAGCATTCTTGATCTTGTAACGACAATTGTTTGGCATAATCTGACAGCTCATAATGCCGGTCTATGGGCAGCGCCATTGTTTCTGGGTCCAGGCTGCGCGCGCATCCTGGCAACGGTCGGTTTGTTTACAAACATGCGAAGGGGTCTATAAAGCTGCATAACACTGAAATACACACACACACAGAGGAAGTACAGGGTGTGGAGAATGTGGCAGCACCGCCTCTAGACAGCCACCATTACAGGTTATTTTTACCCCATACACAAACAGGGTGAAGATCATCGTCATTTAATACAGCATTGCTTTTTACACCGTCCTTAGTGACACTGCAGCATTAAAACACTGTTCCATGAGCAGATTAGTGCTGTTTATTTCACCGCTTGTAATTCCACAGTGATTATTCCACAGTGATTTTTACACCGTTTTCCCATCACACAGTGTAAAAAGTGGCATCCTGACGATTTCCAAAGCCACTTTTTTACACCTTTATGACAGTCTGAACAGTGCATTTTATGCCGTTTTCTGAGTAAAACGCATCAGACATGGCGAAAGTGAAACGAAATTTGAGAACCACAATGGAAATCAGTTTTATGCTTTATTGTGTTATGTATTTTATGTACATGTACTTTTATTATCAAATAAAATCAATCAAATTAATCGAGCCATCCTGTGATTCAGATCCACTCCGAAATGTAATGTGTTCCTCTTTGGCCCCTGCGACACCTTTCCACCCAGTTTCATAAAAATCGGGCTGGTAGTTTTTGTGTAATCCTGTTTATAGACAAACACACAATCAAACTGAAAACACAACCTCCTTGGTAACACATTAAGGGGAAACCCTCAATTCCAGAGCAGAGAGAGAAACCTCACTGAAAAGTCAAACAGCTCAAAAGAAAATCTCTGGCGCCCCTGATAAACACCTTCAGTACCACATTACACTTCTTTATTCCCCGGAGTGAGCTGTGTAATTTACACTCTGTCACTACTGACACACACAGAGAGCTCACACAGCTTTCAATGAGTTGATATTTTACATTTCTAAACTCACCTGCTGATGAAAGATGAACAGAAAACAGGAGAAAAAGCAGAACTTCCAGAACTGTCGAGCTCCATGTTACAGTCCAAACATTTCCCAGCAAAGAGGAAAAATAAACAAAAATAAATAATTTCATGACTAAATTTTAGTAAAGTCCTGTCTATAGGCGGTAACACACTGGAGTAAAGGCGGATGATTTTCAGTGTTTTATAGTTTTAGAAAATCCGTCAGACTAACACTGTGCGTCTGCTGTGTTAGCTGTGTTGTGTTAGATCTACTTTCATTTCTTCTTTCTGCTCTGAACAGAAATTTCAAAATAAAGCTAGAAACTGCGCTACATACATTAATGTACCAATTTTCAAGTCTCTCTAAAACACACACACACAAGGAAAAATACAATTCAAGTACTGTATAATTGAACATCTGAAACATTTTTACTAGTTTTCAAAACAGTTGCAATATTTTTCCTGGTAGAAAAACTTTAGAAAACACATATCTGAGACAGATTACAGTATTTCAACCCTCTGTAAAAGACAACACTTGTCTCAGTACAACCCATGTGGAAGTGAACATAAAACTTTTAACTAATTAATGAAAATGGATTCTGTTAAATATTTCCATTATTTTTCACATTATTCATGTAGAGAGGATGGGTGTGGCTTTACATTCACATCACTGAGACCGACTTCTTTCAGGCCGGTGTGAAAGAAAAGACTTGTCTCATTATTCATGTGTAATAAATGTCCATCAGGTGAAAAGCTAGTCTTTGTGTGTTTTATAGATCACACACTCAGTGTGTCCAAAGTTCCTGTTGTCCTCTCAGTGTAAATGTCTCTGATCCCTCATCTGTCACAGTTGTATAGACTGCACTGAATCCAAGCAGTTTCACATGTTCAGGGACACGGGGATTGTTTTTCCTTCTGTTTTCTTTAACATAGGACTGAAATACATCATTGATGATTTTCAATATTTACAGCATTAGAAGGTCTGTAAAGGTAATACAGCATATCTTTCTAATTCTGCTACAGTAAGATGCCTGACTACGACAAAACCTACAGAGACAGCAGACAAAACAACAACATGAGACAGGAGCAGATATGTGGAGAAAAGATACTGTACATCACATGACTCGTGCTAATGATACAGTGGTGCTTAAAAGTTTGTGAACCCTTTAGAATTTTCTATATTTCTGCATAAATATGACCGAAAACATCATCAGATTTTCACACAAGTCCTAAAAGTAGATAAAGAGAACCCAGTTAAACTAAAGAGACAAAAATATTAGACTTGGTCATTTATTTATTGAGGAAAATGATCCAGTATTACATATCTGTGAGTGGCAAAAGTATGTGAACCTCTAGGATTAGCAGTTAATTTGAAGGTGAAATTAGAGTCAGGTGTTTTCAGTCAATGGGATGACAGTCAGGTGCGAGTGGGCACCCTGTTTTATTTAAAGAACAGGGATCTATCAAAGTCTGATCTTCACAACACGTTTGTGGAAGTGCATCATGGCATGATGAAATAATACAAACAGATGAAGCTCGCCTGCGACCCTGTAGAACAGGATAAGCAGCTACAGATGATGGATGGATGGATGGATGGAATCAGGAATGCATATCATAATTCATTTTTTATTTCATAATTGTCCACATGTGGAGACTCAATCAACAGACACATTGTCTTGTTATCCAACGTGATATTTTTCCTCTTTTGCCAATTATAAATGTTAAATGTAATGCATTTGGCGGCTGAGGCACAAATTCTGCCTCCTTATAGTTCTCTCTCTGTGATGCTCATTCAGATAACATCAGGCCTATGGAGCGGAACACTGTGGATTCATTAGTCGAGGTGCTGGGGACTGACTGCATGGATGAAATGTGGAAATGTGCACAAACCTGTGTGTCTGATGCTGCTGCTTGTGTGTAAGCCCTGACTGTGGCTTCACTATGTGAAATTTTATATTCAGTGTGGAGAAGGACACTCAGAGAGTTCAGACCTCCACCAAGGCCAAATGTTGCAACATTAGGGACAAAGAAACTGAATTCATCAAGCTGCCCTGTGATTCGGATCTACTCCGAAATGTAATGGCCCCTCTTTGGCCCCTGCTACACCTTTCCACTATCCATCCATCCATTATCTGTAGCCGCTTATCCTGTTCTACAGGGTCGCAGGCAAGCTGGAGCCCATCCCAGCTGACTATGGGTGAGAGGTGGGGTACACCCTGTACAAGTCACCAGGTTATCGCAGGGCTGACACATAGAGACCCCATTTTGACCAGACCACAGGTTGTAGCTTTGAAACACATGGGGACAATAGCTTGGTTCAGGGAGATGTTAAAGATGTCAGCGAGGACATCCTTGAGCTCCATGGGACAGTCCTTCAAAACACGACCAGGTATGTTGTCTGGTCCAGCTGCCTTATATGGGTTGATCCTGGAGAGGGTCTTCTCCACGCTGGCTGGAGCCAGACATACGGCCTGTTCATCTTGGGGGGGAGTGGTCTTCTGTGCTGGTGTGTTGTTTTGTGTTTCAAAGCATCCAAAGAAGTCATTTAGGCAGTTTAGCAATGTGATGTCATTCTCACAGGTCCGTGGTGGGGGTTTGTAGTTTGTGAGGGTTTGAATGCCATGCAAGAGAGACTGTGCATCTCTGTTGTTGCTGAAGTGTCCAGATATTTTATTACTGTACTGATGTTTTACCTCCCTAATGCCACGGGACAGGTTGGCTCTGGCTGTGACCTGCGGTGTCACCGGCCCTAAAGGCTGTGTCCCGAGCCCGCAGGAGCCTGTGAACCTCTCCTGTCAGCCAAGGCTTCTGGTTAGCATGAACAGTGATTGTTTTGCAGTGAGTGACATCATCAGTGCATTGAGCAATGTATGCTACGACAGCCTCGGTGTATTCCTCTAAGTCTATGTGGTTGTTGTAAGTGGCTGCTTCTTTGAAAATGTCCCAGTGTGTAGTGCTAAAACAGTCTTTCAAAGCATAGGAGGCCCCCTCTGGCCACACGTGCCTCCTTTTGTGTTCGTCTGATGGCTCTCACTCTGGGTCTATAAGGTTGTAGTTATTGCCCCAAACCTCTGCACAGTAAGTGAGATATGGAAGAACTATTGAACAGTAAAGAAAGTGGAGTGCTTTATGATCCGAAACCTGTTTTGCTCTGTTTAATACTGCAATGCTCCTTGAACCTTTTTTTTGTACATGTTTAATGTGTGAATTCCACTTAATTTGATCATCTATTGTCACCCCAAGAAATCTGGTTTCATTTACTTTTTCAATATCAATGCCATCCAGTGAAACTTTTATCTGTATATTACTTCTCCAGTTACCAAAATGCATTATTTTTGTTTTAGTTAAGTTAAGGATAATTTGTTTCCATCGAACCATAATTTAAATTTATTCAATTCTGTCATGATGTCTTGTATTAGTTTTTGTAAATCGGTACCAGAGCAAAACAGATTTGTGTCATCAGCAAATAAAACGATTTTTAATACTTTTGATACAATGCATAAATCATTAATTTAAAAAATAAACAATTTAGATCCCAGTACTGACCCCTGGAGGACACCACAAATAATGTCCAAACATTCTGAACAATAACCCACAGCTGCACAAATTGTCTTCTGTCTGTTAGATAACTCCTCGCCCATTGTAAAACCGTACCCCTGATGCCATACCGTTCGAGTTTATTGAGTAAAATGTCATGATTTATTGTATCAGTACAATAATACTCCAAGTACATGCTGTTTCTGATCTCATCTCATTATCTCTAGCTGCTTTATCCTGTTCTACAGGGTTGCAGGCAAGCTGGAGCCTATCCCAGCTGACTACGGGTGAAAGGCGGGGTACACCCTGAACAAGTCGCCAGGTCATCACAGGGCTGACACATAGACACAGACAACCATTCACACTCACATTCACACCTACGCTCAATTTAGAGTCACCAGTTAACCTAACCTGCATGTCTTTGGACTGTGGGGGAAACCGGAGCACCCAGAGGAAACCCACACGGACACGGGGAGAACATGCAAACTCCACACAGAAAGGCCCTCTCCGGTCACAGGGCTCAAACCCGGACATTCTTGCTGTGAGGCGACAGCGCTAACCACTACACCACCGTACCGCCACATAGCAGACCTGTGACAGAAAATCACAGAAATTGCCTTTTAATATAACTAAATTTTATTCGAATAAAATTCATCAAGAAATGCCAGTAAAAGGCATTTCTTGAACAATTATCTATTGTTCGTAACGGTCCAATCAGCTTTGAGATAACGTTTGGTTTTGGGTTTCCTGCGGTGTAACGTACTCATTTCCGTCCAGCTTTTCCGTGGCAAGAAGTTTGGCTTATTGCTTTTCGTAATTAAATGGTGAAATTTATCTCATCTCATTATCTCTAGCCGCTTTATCCTGTTCTACAGGGTCGCAGGCAAGCTGGAGCCTATCCCAGCTGACTACGGGCGAAAGGCGGGGTACACCCTGGACAAGTCGCCAGGTCATCACAGGGCTGACACATAGACACAGACAACCATTCATACTCACACCTACGGTCAATTTAGAGTCACCAGTTAACCTAACCTGCATGTCTTTGGACTGTGGGGGAAACCGGAGCACCCGGAGGAAACCCACGCGGACACGGGGAGAACATGCAAACTCCGCACAGAAAGGCCCTCGCCGGCCACGGGGCTCGAACCCGGACCTTCTTGCTGTGAGGCGACAGCGCTAACCACTACACCACCGTGCCGCCCAGGTGAAATTTATATTATTAGTTAAAAGATATTTTGTATTGAAATACCTCCTGGATATCCTTAGACATTCTTCTTTTGCCTGGTGGGTTTAAATCTGGAAGAACCCTTGTTTTTAGTCAAAAAAATCAGGTGGAAGCAGAGTGACTTGGTGCGGTGGTTCGCTGGAGTCTCCAACCTTGGAATTTTTTAGGTAACAGAAGAGTATGGGGTACCCAAAAATGGCTAAAATACGCCTAAAATGACCAAATACATGCACAAAACGGTAAGTACACTTGTTTTCTTGCAATCTAAGCTTTATTTGTGAAATTTGGACAATCGTTTATTTGTTTTTAATATTAATTTGTATAGCTACAGTACATACATCATCTTATACAAATCGTCAGCCTGGGCTACATGGGCGTCGCCACCATTGACTGTGGCGGGGGCGTGTCCCCTTCACATTTCATAATTCTTCGTTTCATAATTCCCGCCCACATTTAACATAAAATATTAGTTCACCCAGCGCCGTTTCTATTGTTTCGTGAAAGAATCCATTCCGCTTGATCGATAAGAGAATACACAGACCACTGAAAATCCACTCTGGGTTTTCCGGGCGTTCCCGACAACAGCTCACCGCGCGCGAGTGAAGTGAATCTCAGCGCGAGCAGACATTCTGGTGCAGCTGCTTGAAAGTGGAGGCGGTGACGTCATCCCCATTGCCACCTCATAATGGCTAGCTTTTGCTAAAACCTTATTCTTTTGTTATCTGCTCTCAAAATTAACCCCAGGCCACGTTAAATTAATGTTCAACTAAACAATGAAATAAGCTTAGCCTAATGGGGTGTTCTTGGTTGATGATGAATTGTTTGCAGTATTTGCTCCTCCCCAGACACAATGGACATAAGGACATTCTTTACAACGAAGCAGAAAGTCAGTCAAAATTTCCCCACAGGACAGGGGTTTTTTGGTCCCAATGGAAATATTAGTGCAGTTAGCTGGCTAGTCAATGTTAGGAGATGTATCAGCTAGCTTAATGTTAGCTATCATTTAATTCAAACCCAGTAGGCCTGCCTTACTGTAATGCCAAGAATGAGGTCAAGTCTGCTCTGATATTTATTGATTCCCTGTTGTGATTTGAAGAACTTGTTTTGTCTGGTCTTTGGCAGTTTTCTGGAAAGTAAGATGGGAAATCAGTGTATGGGGAAGGAATAGTAGAAAGGAAAGCAATGGCGAGAGATGGATGTTATTCCAGGTGGATTGTGAAGGAAAGGGGGATAAAAGTTATGAAGTGGTAGAAATTGTGGTGGCACCAATGTAAGAAGGAGTTATATCTATAAATCTATTTGTTATACTAATCTGTAAATGTTACTGTAGCACCACCATTGCATGCAGGTTGACAAAACTGCACTTGTTCATTGTGTGAAGTTCTCTTTTATGTGTCGTTGCTTGACACAGTGTGATTTTGTGTTATGAAGACTGCATGATGCCATGTCATTTTTGTTATGAGCATCACTGAATTGGAAAAAAAGTAAAATGCACCCACTAAAGTCACTGTTGGTGGTTAACAAAATTGCACCTGTTCATTGTGTGAAGTTATTTTTTATGTGTCACCGTTGCTTGACACAGTGTGATTGTGTGTTATGAAGTTTGCATGATGCCATGTCATGCCTGTTCATTGTGTGAAATTATGAATATTCTTATTTTTAAACATACAGTTGAGTGCCACTATTGCTTGGCACAGTGGCATGTTGTGTTACATCTAAAACTAAATAAAAAAGGAAACAAAATAAAAAGTAAAATGCACCCATAAAGTCATTGTTGGTGATAAATTGTGTCACATTCATCTCATTATCTTAGGCGTAGCGGTGGGTTTAAAAACAGGCTGATGAATATATGGACTAGTTGAATGAGGACGTATTGTTGAGTCTCTAAAATAGTCATTGAATTAAGTGACTTTTGTAGGTAAAATTAGGTGTTTAACAACCTGTTAAAAATACACCAGAATGCAGGAAATGGCATCTAATTAATTACAAATTTTCTGGGGGAGGACCCCCAGACCCCCCACCAGTGTCCCCCCCCCCCACACACACACACACACATTAAAAATGCTTCTGACGCCCCTGCTGGGCTACCTGTGATATTATCGCTCGGGCAGTGACCTGCCTGCGATACAGGACGGGATGCGACACCTACCTTATTGTCCGTGATGGGGTATAATTTGTTGAAAAATTCTTGAGTTGACTTGTCATTTCTTATATTTCAGTTGTACTAAACGTAAACAGTGGTATCATCCATCATGTGAAGGACTGGGGCATAAAACCCAGGATGAAATTCACAAAGCAAAGAAATTAAAATGTATCAAATGTCAGAGCAAATGTGGAAGACCAAAGAAGAAATAAATATTAAAACATACACATTAATTTGTTTATTTCTTTTTTTTCTTTCTTTTGAGCGAAAATATGTCCGTGACAATTGCTCCAGTCCATGATGGGACAGGGAGGTCACTGACCATGAGCGATAATATGTCCCGTCCCGTCCTGTGTCACGGGTTTTAGTAATCGTCCCAAATGAGTACTGTTCCAAGCCCTTTCCCCCAGTGCTCTCAACATCCTTTTATAACTTACGCTCAAAGCATTCGGTAAATCTCCAACACACTGCAGCACAGAACTGTTACTGTAGCTCAAATAACGGAGCGACACCGAAGTGAAGAAAACCGACTCACCTGCTGAAACTCCGGTGGAGCTCAATATCAGAATCAATAAAGCCGCAGTGGAGCTCATCATGGCGGGAAAACAGCCGGAACTAAACAATCCACCGCGTTTCATCAGAAGAAGAAGAGGAGTAAATACAGAGGTGAGCTATCTCGCGAGCCAATTGAGGTTTTTCACCCACGTGACCAAGTCATGTGAGGCTGCCATTTTGGACGTCACGGCTCGAATCAGTTTGAATGCGAGGAAGGCGACAAACGAAAAACATAAAAGAAAAAGGAGCGAGACGCAGAAAACACCTTCACTATCCAGCGACGTAGGGCATTTACAGGGTGAGCAGAGGGAGAGGTATTTGCAAAAATTGAGGTTAGCAGGCTTAGAGAACGACGTTTACCTGCTTCCACCAGGATTGTTCACTGACAGCTAAGGTTTGTTCACATTTTCATTTACTTTCGGTCCTCAGGATAAACAAAATGTTATTAAATGTCATTGAAATAACTTCTTAGTCTGTTGAGATATGGCCCGTTATAAGTTTTTCCTTTACTGTATTTACTAGTTTACTGAGCTAGCGCGCTCCAGGGCAGGCTGGCACTAGCTCCGGGTCAGGCTGGCGCTAGCTAGCGCCAGCCTGCCCCAGCCTGCCCCGGAGCTAGCGCCAGCCTGCCCCAGAGCTAGCGCCAGCCTGCCCCGGAGTGCGCTAGCTAGCGCCAGCCTGCCCCGGAGCACGCTAGCTCAGTAAACTAGTAAATACAGTAAAGGAAAAACTTGAGACTGAAAGGTTTTAACAGTCATCCAAATGACCGAACTTAAACGTTGCTACAGTAACATACTAGGTCCTATGTTGACATTAGCTAGCTTGATGTTCAAAATGGCGGACACCGGGGCGTCACATGACCCTGTGACGTCAGGTGAAAAACCTCAATAACGAAAAAGGGGCTGTCTCTGGACTCTTCTTCTAGAACAACCCTCATGCACCTGAGCCAGGTAAGCTGGCGCCACGTGACGCAGTTGATCCAATCATATTCAACTGATGAAACAAACTCTGCGTCGCTCAGAATACTGAGTACAAAAACTCTTGCCATGATCTGAGCAGAGCCTCTGCAGTCAGTGGGCTACTGGGCACATTTTCAAACAGAAAAACAAACAGTTTATAGCCTCCATTGCTCAGGATTTCTGAAACATTATTTTAAAGGTACAGGTCGCTCACAGCTTCAGGAAAAAGGCTGTCTGTAGTGAATATAACTCTTCTGTCAGCCATCATCTGAGCACTAATGCATCACTTTTATCTAATGCTGGAGAACAGTTTGGGATGGCTGGAATTTCATTCAAAATTAATTCACATTCTGAGCAACTGCCTGGGGCTACTTGGTCAAAAAAAAAAAAAAATAAAATTTTATATATATATATATATATATATATATATATATATATATATATATATATATCATCTCATTATCTCTAGCCGCTTTATCCTTCTACAGGGTCGCAGGCAAGCTGGAGCCTATCCCAGCTGACTATGGGCGAAAGGCGGGGTACACCCTGGACAAGTCGCCAGGTCATCACAGGGCTGACACATAGACACAGACAACCATTCACACTCACATTCACACCTACGCTCAATTTAGAGTCACCAGTTAACCTAACCTGCATGTCTTTGGATTGTGGGGGAAACCGGAGCACCCGGAGGAAACCCACGCGGACACGGGGAGAACATGCAAACTCCGCACAGAAAGGCCCTCGCCGGCCACGGGGCTCCAACCCGGACCTTCTTGCTGTGAGGCGACAGCGCTAACCACTACACCACCGTGCCGCCCCTCCCTCTCTCTCTCTCTCTCTCTCTCTATATATATATATATATATATATATATATATATATATATATATTAGTGCTGTCAAAAATGTCGCGTTATTAACGCGTTAACTTGACTCAATTTTAACGGCGATAATTTTTTTATCGCGAGATTAACGCTCTGTGACATGATGTAGGTTTTTCATAAGCTTTTGAAACTGGCAGGAACTTGGAACAAAGACTTTGCAAAAAACCCCGATAGCAGCTAGACTGTAATGCCCCGCACAGCCAGAGTCCTCTGCCCTCCCCAAAGAATCAGCGCGGGCAGGGCGCGCTAGTAGAGATGGGATTTATGGCTCTTTGATGGGATCCGCATCTTTGTGATCCGTTCTTTGAAAAGAGCCGTTCAAAAGACTGGCTCATTTGGCTCTTTTTAAATATTCATTCAGTTTTAAGAAGACAGCGTCTAAAGAAGCCAGATCCCTCTGAACTGTAAACTCAATGCTATCCCAGAAATCCTTCCTGTAATATGCAAATTTGGCCGCCTCTGATTGGACAGCGCGACGCATCAACAGGCAGAAAGTGTAAAAGTACAAAATGTGTTAAGTGAGCTGAAACAGTAAAGATCAGATCAGGGGCGTGTTTAGCCTATTTTTGGGGGTGCTCAAGCACCCCCCAAAACGAGCTCAGCACCCCCTAGCTCAGCACCCTCAAAAACACTGCTTTTGGACGTAATTTTCAGAAATAAGTGCCCTTGCGCACTGCGCAATGAATATGTGCGCGGGCGTGTGTGTGTTCTTGAATTCACCTGTTACGTGATAGTTCTATGAGCAGTAAAATCCCTCTCCTCCTTGCGTCCCCTCTGATTGGGTTGCCTGTCTGCGCGAGTGCTTGCTACGACATGGTGGGTTTTTTTTTTAACTGGATTCCACGCCGATGAGGAACTCGAATAGCACCTGAGTATTACTGGCATAGCGAGATGTGAAAGTACGGACTGGAGTTACAGTTGTTAAACACAACACAATAATATGCATAATGCAATATTGATGTTCCCTGGTCTATGAACAGAATGATAAAAACGACATTTATCATCCATATCGAGATACTTTTGTGCAGAGCTGTACAAGTGCTACGGTGCTAGACCACCATGTGTTAGTCAATTTTATTTAATGTAGCGTTTACGTTTGCTTATCATTCACAAATCCAAACCCTGGTCATTGTCTATATAACAAAAAATATAAACTAATGTAAACTAATGTAAAATCATAATAATACACACTATTATTACACAATACACAATAACACATTAATTAACAATTACCACTGTTCAAAATGAATAGCTCCAACATTACAAATGCAGTAGTACGTCTTGTTTAGTTAAAAATATAATGTAAATATTTGTGTCAGTGGTTGTAAATGTGTAGATATCATATTTTATTGGGTCAGCTTCTGTTAAAACATTGCATAAATCTAGTCTTGTCTAGTCTAGTCTTCTTGTCTAGTTAAGTCTAGTCTAAATGCGGAATAAACGTGGAAACACTGTCGTTCAAGCCAGGCGCCTCTGTCAGCTCTGGGGGCTAAGCACCCCCAAAGATCAGATGCTAGAATCGCCCCTGGATCAGATTCAATGCAATATTTATCAACGAACAACTTAATATAATAGTGTACTTTATATTATAATCAAGCAAGGGCGTAACTTTGTGTTCAAAGTTGGTGGGGACATTTCCAGGCACGATACTTCCCTTCAAGGGGGGTCAGGGGGCATGGTCCCCCTGGAGAAAATTTAGAAAGATCCCGTTTTAAGGCTTAATTTTGATGCATTTTGAGATGCGTACTATGGCCTCACTACTTTTATGAAAACCATTTCAGGGCAGGCTGTCAATGGGTATGCAGTGAAAGGCTGGAAACATGATGGACCAAACAAATGTAGAACTGGGGGGGATCCTGCCCCAGAAAATTTTGTCAATCTTCACACATAAATAAAGCAATCTGATGCACTCTGATGGGTAAAAGGTGGTAAAATACACCTACCAAATACTCTCTTGCACACTGGTTGATTGAACGTACTTTACATATGAACTATATACACATTACAACTAGATTCTGTGGAAGGACTTGTGTCCTGCAGTACAACCGCTATATGAAAAAATACACAATAAACAGTATCATCTTAAAACATTCATTGCCATCTTTTTATTGTTGATTCTAGTGTCACAAAAAAACAATAGGGCCACCAACAATGCTCAGTCAAAACAGATACAAACTAAGGGGTAAGGGATAGCACATAAACAGGACTACTCAAAACTAAACCAGGACTATACACGAGCCAGGTCTAAAGCAGAACTTCAATGTTTCAGCCAGGGCAAACACGGATCACATCAGGACTAAACCAAGGCTAAACCACAAACAAGAGCAAACTAAACTAGAATTAATATAATAATAAACTAGATTATACCTGGACTAAACCAGGATTACACCTAGCAATAAGAAAGGAGAACTAAAGTCAGTGAAATGTTATAATATTACGTTATAACGAGGCAATAAGACATCATTACTTACATTTGACTGTTTTCGGAAAAATCTCCGGATATCAACTGGCATTTTTTCCGACATGACACCACCGCTAACCTGCCATCACCATTCAACACCACACGCATTATGTAGAACTAGAATACCAATAGTTCTAGACGTTGCTACCAATGAGTCGTTGGTTGCTACACACATAGCAGAGAGCTGCCGCCAATCAGGTTACAGCTCTCAAAACAGCAGCTAAGCGGCGGCAACAGCGGGGCTTATCATTCATGGGATAAAACAGGGGAAAACAGTGTCTCTAAACGTTCGGAAAAGGCGTGAAATGTTGGGCCGAATCCCATTTCACCCCTTGGACCAACCCCTTAGCCCTTCCCCTCCATTTTGCGCGTTCACGTGAAGGGGTAGGGGTATCCCAATCCCAGTTAACGCGGAGGGGTAGGGGAAGGGGTAGGGCTTCTGTACCCCTCCAAACGGAGATTTTCCTGGAGCAGACTCCGAACGAAGGGGTTTGAGTGATTTCCCACAATGCCATGCGGATTTCAGCGAGATTTCATGCGGATTTCAGAAAGATGGCGGTTCCCGCGGCGAAAGATTGTCATAAATGTATTTTCTCCATTATTTACGTGTTTTAAGTTGTTATCCAGAGGAAACACGCCGCTTGATTCGCTTTCGAGCTGAGAATGAGCAGCGATTTCTGAAATCCAAGCTGCTGCTAAAAAGCTTTGGGAGTGAGTATTGTTTTCGGTTGCTTTACTGCGTATGTTTTGTTCTGTTATTCTCGCTTTTATTGTTTACATGAGTGTTCTGACACCTCATTCTGTCGGATGTGGTGCACGAAGCGCCAAAGATCTCCCATTCAGTGGTGTTAGTTAACAAATCACACCCTGCCAGCAGAGATTTCTGGTTCTGACTGTAGCGGCTGGTCTCAGCCAATGACGCGTCGCGTTTTGCTAACGTAAACGCTGACGGAGGTACGCGATGACATATGCGATCGTTGAAGGGCTATCCCAATACGTAAGGGTTGAATTTCAAGCCCTATCCCTTGTAGCTCAGTTTCAAGGGGAAGGGCCAAGGGGAAGGCGGAGGGGAAGGCGGAGGGGTAGGGGTAGAAATTAGAATTGGGATTGGGCCTAACTCAAACAGTAGATCATTTTACTCATGGTTCTTTTGCTAGCCCCGCTCCGGTGTTCGGCTTAGGTTTCACTTTGCGGTGGCTGTGTCAAGACGTGTTATGCTTTGCAATAAAAAAAACAACAACATTGGTACAAAGCAAGCCTATTCACTTTTTTATGCTGATAAGAGAATTACAATGTTTTTTTATGTGACAAAAATGTGCGATTAAATTGCGATTAATCGCGAGTTAACTATGACTGTCGCGACATTAATCGCGATTAAATATTTTAATTGCTTGACAGCACTAATATATATATATATATATATATATGAGTGATTCCACGCTTATGGGTACTGAAATGGGGACATGAAATTATTTTTAAAAATTCACCTAAAACCATTTCTTTTTTTTTTACCATCAGGTCACAAAACATGTAATCTTTAATGAATGATATGTTAAAAGATAACTTTAATTTTCTGAGATGTAATAAAAACATATTTATATGCCAAAGTCAGAACGTAACAGAAGTGTTGTGGACATGTATATTCTCAATTTTAACAATGTAGAATTACTTTTTGAAACATAGGAAGGTGATGTTTTAGCAAATATAATTAATAAACATGTGTAGTAGAATAAACATACACATTCTTTCAATAAGATTAACATGGTATATAGCTAGATTGTAATTAATTTGTAACAGACGCGAGATGGACAATCGTAACAGAAGTAATGTAACAGACATCATTTTGGAACTCATAGGCTTGACTTTGGCATATAAATATGTTTTTATTACATCTCAGAAAATTAAAGTTATCTTTTAACATATCATTCATTAAAGATTACATGTTTTGTGACCTGATGGTAAAAAAAGAAATGGTTTTAGGTGAATAAGTTCATGTCCCCATTTCAGTACCCATAAGCGTGGAATCACTCATATATAAAAAACAAACTTCATATCTTCACACCACTGTGTAATACTATGTAATACTGTGAAGTCCTCTTGTAACAGTCTCTATCACTTTTCCTCACCTCCAAATAGAACTTTATATTTCTGCTATTGCTCTCTTTTCCAGTTTTTCGATGTCCGTTGGTCTGTTTTTCTCTTGTAAATATGCGTGAAGAATATATAATGAAGTTTTTGTAGCCTTTCGGGTGTTCAGCACGTCTTTAGTTTCAGTTTATTTGTTTAGTGCTTAATCCGAGCACTGAATTAACCCCGTCTTCGCTTTCTCCCGGCAGACAAAGAAATGATTGTGTGCATGCACAACAGAAAACTTTTGTCATTGGATCTTCACGTGTGACATCGTGTTGTTGTGCTGTCTTGACAACATGCAATATTGTAACAATATTACACGCTCATTCTCCACTGGGTATAGAGTGATGTAATACATGGAGGATAAATGATATAGCAATACTGCATGGCATCAATAAACCCACTAGAAGGGAATAGAATACATGTTTTTATTCCATGGAAAAAGTGGCCTGTATGTATAATATTTCCTGATATTTCACTCCGATGATGTCACTCCCAGTGTTTTCCCACTGACTAGAAATGTGTTGTTGAAATGGCAAACCAGTTCAAAATTAAAATTCTTTTTACTGTGTATTTTTTGTGGATGTGTCCTTATAATATAATATAAAGAACATTACACAAAGGTGCAAAGATATGTTTTCCTTGTGTTGAAAATATTTTCACTTGTTTCCTTCACTCACTCATGAACATGTTCACCACTCAAAGATAAACTTCATATCCTCATGTCACCATGTAATATCCTCTATATAGGTCACGGTTTTGGTTCTCCGTGTCCCGGATGTAGCTCATATGAAAAATACAAGTGGCACATTTCCCAGTAAAACACTCAGGTCCATAGATAGACACATATACAACCCTAATTCCAAAATGTTGGGATGCTGTATAAACTATAAAAAAAAAAAAAACAGAATGCGATAATTTGCAAATCATGGAAACATGAAAATGAACATATTTTTCAAAATACAATAAAATTTATCAGTTTCAACATTTATGTTGTCTTTGTATCATTTTCAATAAAATTGAGTTTCCATGATTTATAAATCTGCAGTCTGTTTTTAATTTACAGTTTACAGCGTCCCAAATTGGCACGGTGGTGTAGTGGTTAGCGCTGTCGCCTCACAGCAAGAAGGTCTGGGTTCGAGCCCCGTGGCCGGCGAGGGCCTTTCTGTGCGGAGTTTGCATGTTCTCCCCGTGTCCGCGTGGGTTTCCTCCGGGTGCTCCAGTTTCCCCCACAGTCCAAAGACATGCAGGTTAGGTTAACTGGTGACTCTAAATTGACCGTAGGTGTGAATGCGAGTGTGAATGGTTGTCTGTGTCTATGTGTCAGCCCTGTGATGACCTGGCGACTTGTCCAGGGTGTACCCCGCCTTTCGCCTGTAGTCAGCTGGGATAGGCTCCAGCTTGCCTGCGACCCTGTAGAACAGGATAAAGCGGCTAGAGATAATGAGATGAGCGTCCCAAATGTTTGGAATTGGGGTTGTGTGTATGTGTAAAAAAAAAAATATATATATATATATATATATATATATATATAAATAAATAAAATCACACATAGGTTTCATGTTGTGTTTTGTGATGTCACAGTTGCAAATATTTCTTCATGATTATTGAACATAAAGACCCAGAAACAGGCCTCTCTGGAGCTCCAGATTAAACTGAAAGGGTAAAACCACCAGAGGAAATGTAATGGAGCTGCTGTTCTGCTGAGTCGACATGAGTCAGACTGAGTGAACTATACAGGCGTGGCTTCTGCATTAAAATACACTACAGTTCCTCATTTACATACTAAACAAAGGGTTTTATTGACTATTATTTTGTCTTACAAATTTCTGATTGAGATGATGTGTGAGATTCAGGTGATGGTGTGTAGATCACCACAAATTACACAACCAAACTCAACAAATGTTATTGTACTGCTGTAATAAAAGAATAAAACACACTTCTTTGATATGCACCTTTTTTTTAATGAAAGGAAAAAAAAAGTGCAGTGTACTCATTTTCAAGCTTATCAGGAAATAAAAAAATATAGTATAAAACATCAGTAATGCACATTTTAGCAGGAGGTGACTGATGACAAATGTTTTCTATAGTTTTGTTGTAATCTTAAAACTTGCATAACAATGTCTAGTTGAGTGCAAAAGTCACCTATGCATTTTGTAAAGTTTGTGAATTTTGGGGTAAAAAAAGAAAATACCCTTAAAAACATTTTAAAATCCTTCTTTAAAGACTGAACAGGCTCCAAGAGGAGTCAAGAGTCACATTTGGAGTAAAACCGTCTGTACTCTCAGGGTAGGAGGGGCAAACCTCTCTCGCCTGCCAATCACAGTGCCACTGGGCAATCTGGGAGCTTATGTATGTTGAAGAGGGCATACATCGCTTTCAGCCAGTGTTAACATCTGCGACACAGCATGAGCAGCAGCTCAAAGGGGACAAAAAAAATCTGCTGGTGACTAAATTGGAGAAAAAACTTGGAGAGAAAACAAAAAAGTACAAAAAACCCTGCATGCCCTTTAAACAACTTAATTCTTATTACAAATATTTGGGTAATAAAACTTTTTTGCACTCAACATAAGGAAACACTCGCCTGTATAAAATACTTCATCAAATATTCCTACATTCCTACAACACTTTCATGATCATAATAAACAATCAGTTTTCCAAAGAATTTTGGTAAATTTTTGCTACATTTCAAATAGTCAAAATACAACATGGCCAAAAAAAGGCTTTAAATAACATCATAAACAGCAATAAATAATCTGATCCACACACAGTGGTAGCAGTGGCAGTGAAAATAAAAAATAAAAAAAGTGGTTTTTTTAACATTGAAATGAGAACTAACAGAAGCTTAATTTTATAAATCCAGTACAAGTCGAACGGCAGCTGCTGAATTCAGTTCATGAAGGCTTTGTGAAAACGTGTCAGTTTTGTCGTCATGTCTAATAAGTTTAAGTAGTAAAACCCTTAAAATGCCATATAATAAAATGTGACCAAGTCTGTTTTCTTTGGAAAAATCGTGGGAAGTATGTTTTAGCCAATGAGAAACCCCATGTCAAGCAGCCAATCAGAGGTCTGTGTTTTAAACAAAGAATGTCCTTTTACAATGATTTTAATAGCAGCTGCCATTTTGTTTTGGGATGAGTTTCCCAAAAAGGGACGCAACTTAAAAACTAATGGTAGTATCTTAGACTTCAGTGTTTTTCCAGGAATCACTCAGCGCTTGCAATAAAAGCATTTTAAGGCACCTTCTTTCAGCCGAGTATATTTCTTGGGTACTTTTGAGGTACAGACTTCCACAACAGGAGCAGTTGGGGATTAAGTGCCTTGCTCAAGGGCATTTCAGTCATGGATGGAGAGTTGTGCTGTTCGTTCATTCATTCCACCCACCCACACATATCCTCTGGTCTAGGGAATCAAACCAGCATCATTTTGGTCCAAAAGCTGCTTCTCTAATCTTTACAGTGATGCTTGAAAAGTTTGTGAACCCTTTAGAATTTTCCATATTTCTGCATAAATATGACCGAAAACAACATCAGATTTTCACATAAGTCCTAAAAGTAGATAAAGAGAACCCAGTTAAACAAACGAGACAAAAATATTATACTCTGTCATTTATTTATTGAGGGAAATGATCCAATATTACATATCTGTGAGTGGCAAAAGTATGTGAACCTCTAGGATTAGCAGTTCATTTGAAGGTGAAATTAAAGTCAGGTGTTTTCAATCAGTGGGATGACAATCAGGTGTGAGTGGGCACCCTGTTTTATTTAAAGAACAGGGATCTATCAAAGTCTGATCTTCACAACACATGTTTGTGGAAGTGTATCATGGCACGAACAAAGGAGATTTCTGAGGACCTCAGAAAAAGCGTCGTTGATGCTCATCAGGCTGGAAAAGGTTACAAAACCATCTCTAAAGAGTTTGGACTCCACCAATCCACAGTCAGACAGATTGTGTACAAATGGAGGAAATTCAAGACCATTGTTACCCTCCCCAGGAGTGGTTGACCAACAAAGATCACTCCAAGAGCAAGACGTAACAGTCAGTCAGGTCACAAAGGACCCCAGGGTAACTTCTAAGCAACTGAAGGCCTCTCTCACATTGGCTAATGTTCATGAGTCCACCCTCAGGAGAACACTGAACAACAAGTGATGTGCATGGCAGGGTTGCTAGGAGAAAACCACTGCTCTCCAAAAAGAACATTGCTACCGGAAACGTTTAGTTGCAGTTATTGCTGCACAAGGGGGGGTTACACCAGATACTGAAAGCAAAGGTTCACATACTTTTGCCATTCACAGATATATAATATTTGATCATTTTACTCGATAAAATAAATGACCAAGAATAATATTTTTGTCTCATTTGTTTAACTGGGTTCTCTTTATCTCCTTTTAGGACTTGTGTGAAAGTTTGATGATGTTTTAGGTCATATTTATGCAGAAATATAGAAAATTCTAAAGGGTTCACAAACTTTCAAGCACCACTGTCGGTAATTTCTGCCCCATATACTTTGCAAATCCCACAAGAGATGTCTGTATTCACATTTCACACGCTGCCTCCCTGAAGGTGGTCATTCGTACCAGACGTCCTTGACAGGAAATCACTCATCACTTCAGAGGATCATCCCTTGCTTGGGTGGAATGAGAGTGTCATCTGAAAAACAGATTACAGTCATACAGTTCTCATCAACACTGTTCTGTAATTGATCTTCAGTAAACACCCAAAGTTTTACTAAATATAAATTCTGTGGGTTGAGAACACTGTCAATACTGGTTTTCTTAATTGAACTAAAAATATAAAATTTAACGTACATTTAATACATGTTTCAAGGAACTGACTATTTTTATTCTTGAATTTAATAATTCTCCCCCTCACCAGAGTTTGACGTCTTCAAGATCACAACAGCAACAAGACGAACAATGACAATAATAAGACCAACAAGAACCATGAGGGCATGGGCAATCTGCACTTTATCTGATCCTCCATCTGTAAATCAGCGCAGAGTCTTTATTATCTGATGGAGCAGGAAATCAGCTTTTACTCTGTAAATCTGGAGTTTTATAGGAAAGTGTTTCTCTGACCTTTCAGGATTTGTTGCTCGCTCACAGGCAGCACTAACTCCTCCTCCAAGCTGCTGTGCTGAACCACGCAGGTGTATTTGTGTTTCTGCAGCTCCTCAGCTGGGACTTTCAGAATGCTCCTCTTCTGGAAGCTTCCATCCTGGTTGGGTAACGTCTCTCTGAGCTCCACGTCCTCAATCACGTCCTCTCCGTCCTTCTGCCAGGTGATATTCAGGGCTTTGGGGAAGAAACCTGTAGCGTGACACACCACCTCTGGGGAGGGCGAGTGTTTCAGGAACACAGACACCTTGGGACGAACTGCAGAGACGCACAGACACAAAGAAAGTTAAAATGTAAATGGCATCACACTTAATTGATAATATTGCATGGAAAAAGTCTTTTTAGCTACAGAAAGGCTCTTAGTGCTGCTCAGTCAGCAAAATTTCTGCAGTTTAACAGAAGACAACAAAGATGATCCTCGATTCTTATTTAATAGTCGTAAAACTAACGAGGAACAGGACTACCAACAGTATGTAGTCGCAATGAATAGGAAGTATATTGAAATGACAACATTGAACATTCGGAAATAAATTCAGAGAATTAAACTCAGATAATCTGATGGCTACCCATGTAGATGACAATACAACCATGTCACATCTGTGATTAGAATGCTTTACTCCCCTTCAAGAGACCAAAATTATTTCACTCATTTCCTCTTGAAAATCTACAGCTTGGCTCGGATCTTATTTGACTGACTATTATCAGTTTGTGGATGTAAATGGTGACTTCTCTATACGTTTTCAAATAAAGTCTGGTGTTCTACAAAGGGTTTGTTCTCGGCCCACTGCTCTTTTCTCTATATATGCAACCTCCAGTTACTATTATTTGTAAATATGGTCTTAGCTATGGGCGGCACGGTGGTGTAGTGGTTAGCGCTGTCGCCTCACAGCAAGAAGGTCCGGGTTCGAGCCCCGTGGCCGGTGAGGGCCTTTTTGTGCGGAGTCTGCATGTTCTCCCCGTGTCCGCGTGGGTTTCCTCCGGGTGCTCCGGTTTCCCCCACAGTCCAAAGACATGCAGGTTAGGTTAACTGGTGACTCTAAATTGACCGTAGGTGTGAATGTGAGTGTGAATGGTTGTCTGTGTCTATGTGTCAGCCCTGTGATGACCTGGCGACTTGTCCAGGGTGTACCCCGCCTTTCGCCCGTAGTCAGCTGGGATAGGCTCCAGCTTGCCTGCGACCCTGTAGAACAGGATAAAACGGCTAGAGATAATGAGATGGGATGGTCTTAGCTTCCACCGTTATGCCACTATCAAAGGGTGCAGGCTTTTTGTTGGTACCCAGAATAATGATGACCACAGCAGGGGGAAGAGCTTTTTCTTACAAAACCCAACAGTTATGGAACAGCCATCCAATTACTGTTCAGGGCCCAGACACAGTCTAAATCTTTAAGGTTAGGCTGAGAACCCATTTGTTTAGTCAAGCCTTTGGTTTTAGTTGAAGAATGGATAACTTCAAATGGATGCTATAGACTTAAAGGTAAAACTTGACAGAAATAAAAATTACTCTGATGCTCATACTTAAGATCTGTTCAACATACTTAGCACTGCTTGACTCGCAGTATACAGCTGTGGATGAATAACAACTCATAACTGCACTTTCTGATGGCACCCAGAAGACGATGGGTTCCCTTTTTGAGTCGGGTTCCTCTCAAGGTTTCTACCTCATTTTGTCTCCGGGAGGTTTTCTTGCTCTCTCTCTCTCTCTCTCTCTCTCTCTCTGTGTAAGCTGTGTGTTTGTCGAACAGCTGCAGTTACAGTAACAGAGCAGATCACACACTTTACCTTTCCTCTCCAGAGTCTCTCTGCCGTAAGACACAAACTTCTTTAACCAATCAATACATTCATTCTCCAGGTAGCTCTTCCAGTATTTAGCTTCATTTTCTGTAGGATCCCACTTCTTTATAAGTTCTCCAGTTTGAGGTTTTGTTCCAGTCCAGGTTCCAGTTTTCAGATCCAGACTCATGAAATCTTCTCCATCATAACCGTACAGATCATATCCTCTAGTGGTGTTATCATCATCAAGCTCACAGCTGTACATCCTCTGGAGTGTATGAACTCCTGCACACACACACACACGTAATGAGGTGAGATCAGATGAGCTGACTTTCCTTCTACACTCTCTATTCAAACTGCTACACTGCGTTTTTCTACTCGTCCTTTTTACATTTTGTCCTTTGTAGTAGAATAATGTTATTGTCAGTAAAAGAATATTTAATAATGTGTGTTTTGTGTCCTTCTACACTGCAGGGATTCACAGCTCTGTGTGTAAAGTAAAAACACATTCGGATCGTTTTAATCTGTGGCCCAAACTGTATAATGGACACTCAGTAGTTTGCCTAAATAGAAAAAACATTTAAAGTGTACAGAGAAGCTCTTTAGTGGGAGAGTCTGCGGTTTGAGACAAAGCCAAAGCCCACTATTCAAGACATATATTGTACAATCATTCTGCCACAGAAAAAGATCAGTTCAAAGAAATCACTGATACGATCATGTCCGTGATGAGTGTCTGTAAACGTATGAAATCAACTGTAGCCTTTTCGCTTTGGCAGCTTGTTCTAATTTAAGGGGTATGAAGCATTTAAACAGTATCACAGGAAACAGAAAAAACTAATGTACGCTCCAATGTCCCAGGTCTTCTGCAGAACATAAATAATTAAAACATCTTCATATGGAGCCTGAAAGCTGACAAAATAGGACTTTGACTTCAGTGTTCAATAAAATTCTTCTTTTCTGTGGTGTATTTAATAGTGTGTGCGTGTTTGAGTGAGTGTGTGTGTGTGTGTGTGTGTGTGTGTATACAGAGTGTATCATGGTGCTTGAAAGTTTGTGAACCCTTTAGAATTTTCTATATTTCTGCATAAATATGACCTAAAACATCATCAGATTTTCACACAAGTCCTAAAAGTAGATAAAGAGAACCCAGTTAAACAAATGAGACAAAAATATTATACTTGGTCATTTATTTATTGAGGAAAATAATCCAGTATTACGTATCTGTGAGTGGCAAAAGTATGTGACCCTTTGCTTTCAGTATCTGGCGTGACCCCCTTGTGCAGCAATAACTGCAACTAAACGTTTGCGGTAACTGTTGATCAGTCCTGCACACTGGCTTGGAGGAATTTTAGCCCATTCCTCCGTACAGAACAGCTTCAACTCTGGGATGTTGGTGGGTTTCCTCACATGAACTGCTCGCTTCAGGTCCTTCCACAACATTTCCATTGGATTAAGGTCAGGACTTTGACTTGACCATTCCAAAACATTCACTTTAGTTGGTTCTCAACAGGGGCGGCAGGGTGGTGTAGTGGTTAGCGCTGTCGCCTCACAGCAAGAAGGTCCTGGGTTCGAGCCCTGGGGCCGGCGAGGGCCTTTCTGTGTGGAGTTTGCATGTTCTCCCCGTGTCCGCGTGGGTTTCCTCCGGGTGCTCCGGTTTCCCCCACAGTCCAAAGACCTGCAGGTTAGGTTAACTGGTGACTCTAAATTGAGCATAGGTGTGAATGTGAGTGTGAATGGTTGTCTGTGTCTATGTGTCAGCCCTGTGATGACCTGGCGACTTGTCCAGGTTGTACCCCGCCTTTCGCCCGTAGTCAGCTGGGATAGGCTCCAGCTTGCCTGTGACCCTGTAGAACAGGATAAAGCGGCTAGAGATAATGAGATGAGATGAGATGGTTCTCAACATTCACAATTCGATTAGTTGGTTCTCGGAATCGCCGCTTGAAGAAAATGCAAAATGAAAAAAAAAATCGTATTCGACTGCAGGTTGAGGTCACATGATGTCAAAAACCAATCAAATCGCCCCTTTCACTTTCGATAAAGACTTGTGGAAGGGAATCCTGCAAAGCCTGTGTTTGTGATTGTTAGGATATTCAGCGAACAGAAGCGTAAAATCTTTGACAGGTGTGTCGAAATTCAAGAGGGGGAAAACTGCACAGTTGTACTCAAGATGCTGTGAGCTTGTTACCTTGCGATGTGCCGACTCGGACTGTGGAGGTGGGTTTAATTTATATATTCCATTGATTGATGTGAGGGGCAAACGAAAAATCATTCGAAGTATTTAGCCATCAGAAGTAGCCTACTCCTGGTCAAATCTTTTTTTCTGTGCATTGTACCAGTAGATGTTCAATTGACTGTAATTCAATCATTTACTGTATTTAGCCTATCTGTTTACTGGTTTGCCTGATAAAAGACGTGCAGCCAGAACTAGCCCTTAATGCATATGGGTGGAAATAAGATAAGCTATTAAAAGAGCCATATGAAATGTGTAACAATAATGTATTGTCTTTGTTTTGCTTCTCTATTATGAAAGCCCTCTATTTCCACCACTAATTTTACCATCAGAGTATTTTTTAAATTTTATTTTTATTTCACACGCTCGCTTCATATTTTTCCTGAAAAAATCCAAGAACCAACTAATTAAATTGGTGTGGCCTAATTCTTCTTTAACCATTCTTTGGTAGAATGACTTGTATGCTTAGGGTTGTTGCCTTGCTGCATGACCCACCTTCTCTTGAGATTCAGTTCATGGACAGATGTCCTGACATTTTCCTTTAGAATTCGCTGGTATAATTCAGAATTCATTGCTCCATCAATGATGGCAAGCCGTCCTGGCCCAGATGCAGCAAAACAGGCCCAAACCATGATACTACCACCACCATGTTTCACAGATGGGATAAGGTCCTTAACACTGCATTCCAGCATTTCCTTTCTCCAAACATAACGCTTCTCATTTAAACCAAAAAGTTCTATTTTGGTCTCATCCATCCACAAAACATTTTTCCAATAGCCTTCTGGCTTTTCCACATGATCTTTAGCAAACTGCAGACGAGTAGCAATGCTTTTTTTTTGGAGAGCGGTGGTTTTCTCCTTGCAACCCTGCCATGCATACCATTGTTGTTCAGTGTTCTCCTGATGGTGGACTCGTGAACATTAACATTAGCCAATGTGAGAGAGGCCTTCAGTTGCTTAGAAGTTACCCTGGGGTCCTTTGTGACCTCGCTGACTATCACACGCCTTACTCTTGGAGTGATCTTTGTTGGTCAACCACTCCTGGGGAGGGTAACAATGGTCTTGAATTTTCTCCATTTGTACACAATCTGTCTGACTGTGGATTGGTGGAGTCAAAACTCTTTAGAGATGGTTTTGTAACCTTTTCCAGCCTGATGAGCATCAACAACGCTTTTTCTGAGGTCCTCAGAAATCTCCTTTGTTCGTGCCATGATACACTTCCACAAACATGTGTTGTGAAGATCAGACTTTTGCCGCTTTTCCACTACAAACGCGGCTGAGTCGGGCTGAGCCGTGCCGTGCTGAGTCGAGCTGAGCGGGGCTGTTGGAGTTGCATTTCGACTACTACTGTGCTGAACCGTGCTGGCTGGAAGTGGGTGGACACATTGGGTGGAGTTAGTGAAAGTGCGTGGACGTCACGTGATGTCGTTAAGCAGCGCAAACAGTGACATCAGTGATCTTTTAAGCGGTAGTCTCACGACCCGAATAGTAAACAATAAACATGGAGGACATGGAGTCGTTAGTGTTGCTGATCTTGGTGCTGTGGCTTGTTGTCACCGACAACGCCAACAGATACTGGCAAGAGCGTATAGATGAGGCGAGGCGCATAAGGCTTCAGAAATTCTCGTAATTCGTAATTCTTCTTCTTCCGGGTTTACGGTGTTTACAGATCCCAGCGTGCTCGCGGGGCGTGTGTGGGCATGTGAGGACACGCCTCCTCACCAATCAGTGCACAGGGGAGTGTCTGCTCACACCCCTAGCCTCACTCGGCACGGTTTGGCTCGCTTCAGTTTTAGGGGCTAAGCAGGGCTGAAGCGAGCTGAGTCGTGCTGTTCTTTGGTAGTCGAAACGCGAGCCGTGTCGGGCTGAAGTGAGCTGAAGCGAGCTCAAGTGAGCTGAAAAAGGGTAGTGGAAAAGGGCCATTTGATAGATCCCTGTTCTTTAAATAAAACAGGGTGCCCACTCACACCTGATTGTCATCCCATTGATTGAAAACACCTGACTCTAATTTCACCTTCAAATTAACTGCTAATCCTAGAGGTTCACATACTTTTGCCACTCACAGATATGTAATATTGGATCATTTTCCTCAATAAATAAATGACCAAGTATAATATTTTTGTCTCATTTGTTTAACTGGGTTCTCTTTATCTACTTTTAGGACTTGTGTGAAAATCTGATGAGGTTTTAGGTCATATTTATGCAGAAATATAGAAAATTCTAAAGGGTTCACAAACTTTCAAGCACAACTATATGAGTGATTAAAGCTCTGAGTGTGTTTCACCTTCAGTGTGATTAAAGCTCTGCATTATTCGCTTCATAATGACATGGAAACGGTTGTGTTGATTCTCCATCTGCTCTGTGTCTCTGCCCCAGTAATGTGGATCATCAGCACTGATCATCTTTATCCACTCTGTCTTTGGGATCGCCTTCTTGATGTTGGTGTCATAGAACACAAACTGCTCTCCATCCACCAGACCAACAGCAGTGAATTCTGGGAGATTTATTCCTGGTGTGACAGCAGTGTATTGGTACTGCAGAGTGTGTGAGCCTGTAAAAGGGTAAATAGTTTTAGTAACTCATCACAGGTAAAGTAAAACCATCAAGATACATAAATTCTGCAAAATTCAGAATGATGTGACCAAAATCTCCACTTACTGACCGAGTTAATAAAGCCACTCAACACACACACACACACACACACACACACACACACACTTTCAAAGATCACGGGTGGAAGTAAATAAGAGATTTCTGATTTTTAATTAGTAAAAAAAACCAATGAAAATATGAAAACATTTATTTTACAATCGATATAACAATGATAAAACACCTATTTAATCCATTGTAGATGAAGGGATTAGATTCGTAACCCAGATCTGTTTAGTGACACAGGCTGCAGTGTTTATCATCTGATAAAATCGAACTGCAACAGCGACTGAAGGATCCAAACACCAAGAGTGTAGCAATGTTATCTGCACGTCATCCTAATGTGCTTCCATGGTAAATGTCATCTACAGTTGTGGTCAGAAGTTTATATACAGAGACATGAATGGCATGGCAATATTTGGGCTTTCAATGATTTCTCTGAACTGTTCATTTTCTGTGGCAAAATGATTGTACAACATATTTCTTTAATAGTAAAAAAAACCCCATGGATTTGGTGCATGAGTTTTAATTTATTTTGTTTTTTTTTAAATCAACACGGTCAAAATTATACATACAGGGTCAAACATTTACAGACGCTCACTTAGATTATTAATTCAGAGGTGTTGAGACTTCCAAAATGTCTCTTATCTTGCCAAGGCCTCTTAACTTCCTGTTAGTGATTATGATTGACTACAGCTGGTAGCTTCTCTGTACCTTCATAAAAAGAGTTTGTTTACAGTACTCATTGGATTGACCAATACACAGTAAAATGGGAAAGTCCAAGGAGCTCAGTGCAGATCTGAGAAAGAGGATCGCAGATGTACACAACTCAGGAATGTCTCTTGGAGCCATTTCAAAACAACTGCAAATTCCAAGATCAGTTCAAACAATTGTATGCAAGTTACTGGGAGGTGTAGTCACTTTGCTTCAAGAAAACCCAAACTGTCACCCTCAGCTGAAAGGAAATTTGTTCGGATGGTCAGGAACCACCATGGCACAGCCCTGCCATAAACTGGAAGCTGATGGATCACTGTCTACAGTTCAGTGAGTTTTATATCACCATGGACTAAGAGGCTGCTATCCAAGAAATAAGCCCCTGCTCCAAAATTGACACCTTCAAGTTTAACTAAAGAAAAAGCCTTCTGGAGGAAAGCTGTATGGTCAGATGAGACAAAGATTGATTTGTTTGGTCACAATGACCACCATGTACAAAGGGACGCTGTACCAACTGGTGGTGGTGGAAGGATCATCATGCTCTGGAGCTGTTTTGCTGCCAGTGGAACTGGTTCATGGCACAAAGTGGATGGAATAATTAAGAGGACTGCCTCAGAATTCTTCAGCATAACCTCAAACCACTGGAAACTTGAACATGATTGGGAGTCACAACAGGACAATGAACCCAAACACTGATGAGTGCTGGTTGTGGAGGATAACGCAGGCTAACATTAAGCTTAAAACAAGCCCTGACTTCAACCCTATTGAAAATATATGGACCGTGCTTACAAGTCAAGTTCATGTGAAGAAAAAAAACAAACAAAAGAAAACCCAAATTTAATTGAACTCTATCAATTCTACCATGAAGAGTCATGAAATATCCAACCAGAATTCTGCCAGAAGCTTATTCATGGTAAACAAAAAATGTTTGGTCAAGGTGAATCTTGTGAAGAGACATTTTACCCAAATGTTTGCTGCATGTACAATTTTGACCAGTGTTGATTTCAGAAAACCCAAAGAAAATTGTGCACCGAATTCTAGTGTTTAAGATGTATGCGGTACAATCATTCTGCCACAGAAAAAGAACAGTTCAGAGAAATAACTGAAAGCCCAAATATTGCCATGACATTCATATCCAAGATAACATTCATGTCCATCCATCCATCTATCCATTTTCTGTAGCCACTTATCCTGTTCTACAGGGTCGCAGGTAAGCTGGAGCCTATCCCAGCTGACTATGGGTGAGAGGCGGGGTACACCCTGGACAAGTCGCCAGGTCATCACAGGGCTGCACATAGAGACAAACATCCATTCACACACACACCTACGGGCAATTTAGAGCCACAGTCATTGGACTGTGGGGGAAACCGGAGCATGCGGAGGAAACCCACACAGACACAGGGAGAACATGCAAACTCCACACAGAAAGGCCCTCGTTGGCCACTGGGCTTGAACCCAGGACCTTCTTGCTGTGAGGCGATAGTGCTAACCACTACACCACTGTGCCGGACATTCATGTCACTGTATGTAAACTTCTGACCACAAATGTGAAATCAATAAACTGTGCGTGATATGAGTGTCACTTCCTGTTAGCAGTAAAAAGTGCCATGGCCATGTTGGCATGTTAAAACAGGAGGAACAGTGCTTTTACAGTTTTTCTGAACTGCCAAAACACTAAACGCCATTTTCAAAACTAAACTGTCAACTACAAAACAACTTTATTGAATCAATCACACAGTTGGCAAAACTTTAAACACTGTCCATCTGGTTCGACACAATTTGCACATCTGAATCAACCGTTCAGCAAAACTCTAAACACATTTTTATTCACAAAACACATTTTGAAGTGTGATGCACTTTGACCCAGAATGACACACACAGACCCCAAAGGTTAAACACGACAAACACCCTGCTGTCACTGTTAAACACACTACCACTCAAAACAGAGCACACACACACGTCCAATCAGTAATGCGTAGAACCCATTCAGCAACTAGAAACGTGTTCAAAGAACACGAGGCCCCTCCCGACAACATTTTTGTAGGTGGTTATGTAGCGGTCATGAATGGTCAGTTATGAATGGTAAGTTATTTAAATCAAGGGTCAAAACTCTGGTAAAATTTTCACAAACAAAATTAAATCGCAATATGCCTATTACCGTCATATAACAAGGCCTTTTGCCAAGCTTCAAGAAATTCATCCAAAAATTGTGAGAGGAGTTGATGTCAGAAGGCGAGCACACCTCCATGAAATTGTCAAAGTACAAGGTTGTTAATCAACGGCTGTAACTCTGGTAAAATGTGACTGAATTGAACAAAATAACAATATGTGCACTATTGACATACAACAAGGCCTTTTACCAAGTTTGGTGAAATTCCTCCACAAATTGTGAGAGGAGTTGATTTCAGAAGGTGAGCACCTTTCCTGGGATGGACGGACAAATGAACATCGCCATGACATAATTCCCCTTTGGCCCTTTCGGCCAGCGGGGGATAACAAACCAGAGCCTTGATCTAGCATCAGACCCTTTTTCAAGGCTTTTTTGTTTTTAATTTTGCTGATTATGGCTTATAGCTCATGAAAATCCAGTATCTCAAAATATTAGAATATTTCATTTTGAGTAAAACAGTATACAGTGGATATAAAAAGTTTACACACCCTGCTAAAATGATTGGTTTTTCTGATGTAAAAAAAAAAAAGAGAGACCAAAATAAATAATTTCAGAACTTCTCCCACCTTTAATGTGACCTGTACAATTCAATTGAAAAATAAACAAATCTGTTAGGGGGGGAAAAAAAAACATACAATAAGCTGGTTGCATAAGTGTACACACCCTTAAACTAATATTTTGTTGAAGCTCCTTTTGATTTAATTACAGCATTCAGTCTTTTTGGGTCGGAGTCTATCAGCCTGCCACATCTAGACTTGGCAATATTTGCCCACTCTTCCTTGTGAAAGCGCTCCAGATCTGTCAGACTCCGAGGGCGTCTCTTGTGCACAGCCCTCTTCAGGTCACCCCACAGACTTTCAATTGGATTGAGGTCTGGGCTCTGGCTGGGCCGTTCCAAAACTTTTTTGGAGTCATTGTCGTGCTGAAAAACGAAATTCCTCTTCATCTTTCTAGCAGACACCTGAAGGTTTTGGGCCAAAATTGACTGGTATTTAGAACTGTTGATAATTCCATCCACCTTGACTAAAGCCCCTGTTCCAGCTGAAGAAAAACAACCCCAAACCATGATGCTGCCACCACCATGCTTCACCGTGGGTGTGGGGTTCTTTTGGTGATGCGCAGTGTTGTTTTTGCACCAAACATACCTTTTGGAATTGTGGCCAAAAAGTTCAACCTTGGTTTCATCAGACCGTAACACATTTTCCCACATGCTTTTGGGAGAGCTGATGTACTTTTTTTTTTGTGCAAAATTTAGCCGGGCCTGGATGTTTTTCTTTGACCCTACCTCATAGTCCAGACATATGGAATACGGGAGATTGTTCTCACATGTAGTACACAACCAGTACTTGCCAAAAATTCCTAAAGCTCAGTATAACGGTAACGGTTTATTTATTTTTTAAACCTTATTAATTAAATAAAAACAGTAGGCATATCTCGGTATCTGCAATACTAAAATGTTTTTGGGATGTTACGCTGAGTGCGCCCCCCCTTTAAATCTGCGCCAGCTGGGTCACATGACCTGGAAGCTTTTGTTTTATTTGTCACTGATAGTGATTTATTGACAGTCCCTAATTGAAACGGACATGTTTTAGAGCGAGGGCTCGGAGGTGATCTATCCGTCCTCTCAGCAGCGAACAATTTCAGTGCTGGACACTCGGTCCATGACCGAATAAAACAAGCACAGACCAGGAAAAAATCTGATGGCTTGGTTTGTGTGTCCAATCGTTTCAAATAATGAATAAAATGAACAGAAATAGAGCACAAGTTGTCTTCTTAATGAATCGTGGTCTTGTTTTGACTCGCCACCATTACTGGACGGGTCCCGATCACATCGCTGCCTTATTTTCATTCCGCGCATTGATTTTTTCACCGAGGCGGGTACCTGATCGTAGAGCCTTATTATTTTCAATCTAACTGATTTAGCGTATCATTAGTATTCTGATTTGGCCTCTGATATCAGAGGCTATTATTCATTTCATATCAAATCAAGTGATAATGAACACTAAAACTTTCCTATGCTAATATCAAACAACGCCCAAGTCCCAATATCCATATACGGTTTCATAGCTAAGCATGCATCTAGTATTGCATGTGGAAAATGTGCATTGTGAAGTTCTCTAAAGCTAATGCATGCTACATTAAGCATTACTAGTGAACACCATGAAGCACATGCAGCACCACACCCATTACTGTTAGAACCTGGGAATGTGTTACAGTGCAATATGTTAGCATCTCCCATCATCACATTCACACACACACGCGTACATAAATATCCAGGGCACCATCATGCACTCACCTACAACAGAGGAAAAATAAAACATAATAATGACCAGAATAAATAACATAAAATAAGATACATCATACCTGGTTAATAATATTAACATCTGAAAATTCACGTTTTTACATTAAAATTTTTAAAATAATACGAAAATGACCATTCATCTGTCAGGACAGGGACCAGCTAGAGCTGTGGCTACAATTATCGATGGTCCATAATTATTGACACCTTTTCAGATTTACCAGTAAAAAACAAAAAAACTCACCTTTGTAAAATTTCAGTTCCAACAGTTATTATTGGTTAATTAATCAATCAGAAGACCCTCTCGCCCTTTGATCTTGTCGTCTGATGACACAGCTCATTACCTGAGATGGAAATTCTTTTAGCACGATCAGCAATTTTTCGGAAAACACGGACGTTATTATCTCAGGTAAGCATGGCAAAAAGATCACGGACATGTTTTTACTGATCAAATTCGCTGATATTTCATGATCTCCTTGTCGACACCTACATCGTTTCTTACTCTTTCGTTTGACAGTTACGTTTAGATTTTGTATCTAAATGCACATTTGAGAGTCACGTGAGGTGTCGATAATAGTGATCACTTTCACCAGTGTTCTCCATTATTGACACCCTATGGAATTAAGGGACATTTACAACTGTTATGGATCGATCTTTGTGTAACATTGTTGAAGTAGATGAAGTACTTTAAAAAAATAAAAGTGCTGCGATTTTTATAATAATATTTTTTTCTGATTGATAACAGAATGGAATGTTTATAGGAGTATTTGGAATCGGAGTGAATTAGACCAGAATTAAATTCCTAGCACATAAAAAAATTACATGCTCAAAATATTTAGATTTTTCTATTCTGTTCAGAAAACATTTTTTGCAGTTTGTTGTAAATATCTACCACATATTACAACATCAGTAGACATTTTATATTTTGGTTGGAGGAATGACATGTGACCTTTGACCTGGATTTTCACGTGGTTACAATATCAATTGCCTGTTGATATTTATTGGTAAACGACAAAACTAGAAATTAATACAAAACGACAACGAATGAGTAACAAAATGTGATCTACAGAAATACTGAGGAAGTGGGTAGGAAGTGGAACAGAAAGATTTTCTGATGCAGGTTAAACATTAGAATCACTTCCTCAATTACATAAGCATCGACATATATAAAAGATATTTTGAACTAAAAATTCTGTGTAAAACAAATTTTAAATAAAAACTGTTTTGTTAAATAAATACCACATACTGATTTTTTTGAATAAATAGTCATCTGGATGTCAATAACTGTGGACAAAGGTGTCAATACTTGTGGAATGGTGTCACATGAACTGATGCGCTAAGTAATCGGGAATCAACTCTTTTTTTTCCCCCCAGTGGAAGTCTGAGTAATTATTCATGCACAATTTACAGTGGTGCTTGAAAGTTTGTGAACCCTTTAGAATTTTCTATATTTCTGCATAAATATGACCTAAAACATCATCAGATTTTCACACAAGTCCTAAAAGTAGATAAAGAGAACCCAGTTAAACAAATGAGACAAAAATATTATACTTGGTCATTTATTTATTGAGGAAAATGATCCAATATTACATATCTGTAAGTGGCAAAAGTACCGGTATGTGACCCTTTGCTTTCAGTATCTGGCGTGACCCCCTTGTGCAGCAATAACTGCAACTAAACGTTTGCGGTAACTGTTGATCAGTCCTGCACACCGGCTTGGAGGAATTTTAGCCCATTCCTCTGTACAGAACAGCTTCAACTCTGGGATGTTGGTGGGTTTCCTCACATGAACTGCTCGCTTCAGGTCCTTCCACAACATTTTGATTGGATTAAGGTCAGGACTTTGACTTGGCCATTCCAAAAACATTCACTTTATTCTTCTTTAACCATTCTTTGGTAGAACGACTTGTGTGCTTAGGGTCGTTGTCTTGCTGCATGACCCACCTTCTCTTGAGATTCAGTTCATGGACAGATGTCCTGACATTTTCCTTTAGAATTCGCTGGTATAATTCAGAATTCATTGTTCCATCAATGATGGCAAGCTGTCCTGGCCCAGACGCAGCAAAACAGGCCCAAACCATGATACTACCACCACCACGTTTCACAGATGCGATAAGGTGCTTATACTGGAATGCAGTGTTTTCCTTTCTCCAAACATAACACTTCTCATTTAAACCAAAAAGTTCTATTTTGGTCTCGTCCGTTCACAAAACATTTTTCCAATAGCCTTCTGGTTTGTCCTCATGATCTTTAGCAAACTGCAGACGAGCAGCAATGTTCTTTTTGGAGAGCAGTGGCTTTCTCCTTTCAACCCTGCCATGCACACCATTGTTGTTCAGTGTTCTCCTGATGGTGGACTCATGAACATTAGCCAAATGTGAGAGAGGCCTTCAGTTGCTTAGAAGTTACCCTGGGGTCCTTTGTGACCTCGCCGACTATTACAGGCCTTGCTCTTGGAGTGATCTTCGTTGGTCGACCACTCCTGGGGAGGGTAACAATGGTCTCGACTCGAGCCTGGCATGAACCGCTCCGACACGCTATAATGACACCAATCTATCACCAGCCAACCAGGAGACTTAATCAAAGGCATCCCCCGCCCACTTGTGTCCACGTCTGAGAAGTTGAATTTTCACAGAAGGAGGGAAGAAGTTGACTGAGGTAAGACTGTGTGATAAATTAATGAACGAATAAGATAGGAATTTCAACATATAGGGCTTAAGTTTGTTACCATTAAATAAGCATTGCTTGTACAGTAACGTTATGTCGTTACAACGTTGACCCACTTTTAACGTGCCAAGTACCGACTGTACCTGGTAACAAATGCTAATTAGCTTGCTGTCAAGTTTTTCCTTTGTCGAGCTTTACGCGTAAGGTCATGGATGTTACTACTGCTTGTTCCTGCCGTAATATGATACGTGATATGTGCTGTTGTCTGTTCATAGCCACTTTTTTAATCTATGCAGTTAGCATTGTTTTGTTACTAGTATTGTATGTTTCTTTTGAACTTTCGGGTTAACAGTGTAATAGTGTTGCAGTGTTCTGCAAATTTGCAATTTATTATTTCAGATCTTGAGACATGAAAGTGCTATTTTAAAAAATAAAAGGTCAGAAATGTTTTCTTTGTCGTCTATTTAGTTCATTTTATTTCCTCAATAATTTTCCTTGATTGAGAAATCGGTCTGGGCTCTTATGGGTTAATCAGTAGCCTGCATGCTAATACATGTTCCATTTACAGTCAAACATTTTGATGGACTCCAGGCTCAATTTTGATTCATCAAAAATCTGCGTAGTAGTACAGTCTGAAGATGCTCTAGCACATTCGGTGTCAATTGAACAAAAAATTATGGGAGGATATAGGTTTAATAAGTTTTACAATTTTTGAAGTGAGTGATGGATTGATAAGTTTAGATGTGTTCAATATTTTCTTATCTTCAGACATAGTGTAGGAGATGTTTCTTTACCTGCTTGATAGTTTCAACTGAGACTCCAATCTTCCTCAGAAGAGTCATTAGTCCTTAAGTTAAACTCATTATAGACGTGAACTTAAAATCATCGTTTTATTTTATGGCCTTGGCGTCCTGGCTTTTGGCCTTCATGCTCTCAAAAAATTGACAGCACAAAAGGCCAAGTGGCCTTGCCCCTAAAATGACGAAATTCCAGGCCTGCCAAGTATAATATTTTTGTCTCATTTGTTTAACTGGGTTCTCTTTATTTACTTTTAGGACTTGTGTGAAAATCTGATGATGTTCTAGGTCATATTTATGCAGAAATATGGAAAATTCTAAAGGGTTCACAAACTTTCAAGCACCACTGTAAAGTCTTTTCTACTTTTGTAACAGCCAAAAGATCGTTAAGGTGTTGATAATTGTAGCCGCCGCTCTAGTTACTGTCAGGACCAGCTCCTTTTCCACCACTAAGATGGACACAGTCTTCTCATTGCCAACAATCTGAGCAGGAAGATGCTGCTGGATTGCCGCTGAATGTCTGTCGAATATCCAACCTCCGACTACAGTCCTGCTCACCATTATTGGCACCCATGAAGTTTAAGTACATAATGTGGAATATCTCCTGAAAAAAATGAATCAAGTGAAACAACTTTTTTCTATCGAGAACTCATGTTTGATACAAAAGAGCAAATGATAAACAATTTAAAACAATAAACAATGAGGGGAAAAAAATAGAAAAACTTGTGGGGGGGAAGAGAAAAATTGATGAGAGAAGTCTTCGAAGGTTGGTGCGAATGGTGGAAAAAACACCACGTCAAACATCCAAAGACCTGAAGGCCAACCTGGAACAGCCTGGGGTCATGATTTCAACAAGTACCATACACCACACACTAAACCAAACAGGGCTTTATGGGTGAAGGCCAAGGAAGACACCATTGCTGAGGAAAAGACATAAAAAGGAACGACTGATCTTTGCCAAACAGTACCTGGACAAACTGCAATCCTTCTGTGAAAATGTTCTGGAGTCAGATGAAACAAAAATAGAGCTTTTTGGCAATGCACACCAACAGTTTGTTTACAGATGGCGTAATGAAGCCTACAAGGAAAAGAACACCCTACCAACAGTTAAGCATGGTGGAGGATCCATAATGCTGTGGGGCTGCTTTGCTGCATCTGGTACTGGAAGCCTTGACCGTATCATGAGAATCATGAAATCGGAGAATTATCAAGAGATTTTAGAGCGAAACGTCCTACCCAGTGTAAGAAAACTTGGTTTGAGTTGAAGATCATGGGTCCTCCAGCAAGACAAAGACCCAACGCACACATCCAAAAGCACACAGGAATGGTTGAAAAGGGAAAAAATGGACTGTTTTAAAATGGCCAGCAAGGAATCCTGATCTCAATCGGATCGAAAATCTTTGCGGTGAGCTGAAATCTGCCACTGGGGGAGGAAAAGAACCCTGCAAATGTTCAACAAACTGCAAAGGAAGAATGAAAAGAAAGAAAGCACAACTTTATTCATCACACACTTGTGAAATTTCCTCTCTGCATTTAACCCATCTGAAGCAGTGAACACACACGTGAGCAATGAGCACACACACATACCCAGAGCAATGGGCAGCCATGCTAACAGCGCCGGGGAGCAGTTGGGAGTTCGGGGCCTCGCTCAAGGGCACCTCAGCCCAAGGCCGTCCCATATTAACCTACGCATGTCTTTGAAGTGTGGGGGAAACCGGAGCACCCAGAGGAAACCCACGCCATTATTAAAAAATGTTCTGTTTCCGGTCCACCGGCCGGGTGAGTGCCGTTTGTGCGGGTGAAATTTTTTTTTTTTAACGCCGGTTTTTCGACATTTTTTTACGGGTTCGTAAATCTAAAATCGAACTTGACATTTACGCATTCCCAGGGCTTTCCACTAAGGCTCATACTAGCCAGCCATGACAAATAAGTAGCCAGCCGGCCGGGGGGGAAGTAAACACAAAACTAGAAACGACAATTCCCAGGCTATGGGAAATGGTGAGAGTGCTGCAGGACGCGTATCGCAGGCTATGAAGCTCCGATGCTGTGAGCCTGTGTGTGTGTGAGAAAGAGAGCAGCCCCTCCCCTCTCTGCTCCCTGAGTGGAGCTCGTCGCCTTGGTAATGGTGCTCAGGTGCAGGGAAGAGACACAATATGACAAGCAAAGAGCGCTTTTTCTCAGAGTTCCCTCTCCTCGAACAACGCTGATTTACACGGAAACGAAAGGAGCTATTCACAAAATTCTTTCACACTGAGCACTACAAGGCTCCCATGAACACATTGATGTACTTTTTTGTCCCTAGTGTAAAAAATGAGGACAATAGAGCGAGTTAAAAACAAGTGACATTTCTGATTTTGCAGTCAGAGCGCAGCCAGGTTTATAATGTGAGTCTATGGGAGAGCGCGGCTGTCCTCTCCTTACTTTCAGGCTTCTCATTCAAAAACTGTAAATCCTATCGCTCAGGTAGACATATTGTGTGAATCAAGACAAGTGTGACTACAACTTTTGAGAAAATTATGTGTGTAGAGTGAAAATTGTGGCTGAAAACACAGTTTAAATGAAAAAGTTTGAGCTACTTTTTCAAGCTCTCTACACTCTAACTTAACGAGCTCCACTGAAGTGTAACGCCATAGACACCCATTATAAAGTCTGAATTTCTCCAGAATTGATCATGGTGTTTGATCTGTGACTGATCAAAAACTATAGAACCTAGCAAAAAAGTTGAATGCCAGATCCACACAGGAGAAGTTTGTCTACGTTTTAAAGTTTGACTCATGTCTCTAGGTGAAAGCATGCCAGAGCAGCGGATGTTTGAAAAACATTGAAAATGTGCGATTTTTTTCAATTAATTCCATAGAAAATGAATGGGAAATTGTGTGATTTTTTTCGCGACTATGTCTCGAAAAAAATCGTAGAATGCTGAACAAAGTAATAGAATAGTGAGTCCGATCGAGCCGCACGTTTTGATGTATTGTTTGTCTGTGTGCGATGTACGGTTATTGGGTTATTTGAAATCGAAATTTGTACAGAAGATGAAAAACGGAAGAACAAGAGTTTGCTGTGCTTTGCTCCCTATATGGGAGTCAATAGTTTGCAATGCATAGCACTGCATCACTAATAATAAACTCCTGTGCACGCAGTTCCCAGGATTAAATGTATTTTCCACAGACCATTTATTTATTCACTTTACTCAAATACAAAGTAAAATGGCAGTAAATCTTCTTTCTTTTCTTGCGTATTGCATCATGAGGCGTTCCTGGCTTGTAAATCTCTTATTTTCGGTGCATGACACATTCACGCAACTGAGCATGCTATGAATTAACAACGACAACGGTCTGCAGTGGGGCGACACAATTACACACTCAGCCAACATTTCTCCATTTGTGTATGAAAATACACTCCAACCACTCAGTTTGGGTTCATTTACAACCAACGGTGTCTTTTGATGCCAGCACGTAATTGAACGAGAGAAGGCTGGTTTACCGGAGACAAAATAAGCGTCATCTCTGCTTCTGTTCCCTCCGACACACTACTGCCCTCCGCCGAGTGCGCGCACACACACTGCATGTCGGGGCCGCAGATGAGTTACTCTCCCTTGATCAACGAAGTCGGCGGGAAATTTGTGGTTATTATCGGTACAAACAGCGCGAATCACAACTTAAATGAGTGCGGTTCAGTTTGACATTATTGTCAGTCCGTTAGATAAACATTTAATTTTATTAAAATCGAAAATTAATACTTAGAGCCTGTGGGCTACAAAAATAATAGTCATTAAAGTAGCCGGCTGGACTTAATTGTGTAGTCGGCTGTATGGCCGGCAGCCGGCGCTTGTGGAAAGCCCTGTCGAACCAGCTCTGCGCATGCGCCGTGCGGCACAAAAAAATGGCAGCCACCATGAAGGAAGGCGATACGGAGTTTTCAAACATTTGCTTAAGTGTGAAATCGCAAAATGGTATTCTAGCGAACAACAAAACAGTAAAGATTCAGAAAAACAAATCATTCAGTGATCATTTTAATAGTGTAATTTCATCCGAACTAGGCCTAACGCTCGATTTAGAACTACAAAAAGTCCGTGTGTCGGACATTTTAAGTACCTTTGTAAAAGTTTTGCAAAATGTTGCAGTCAGCATTTAAAATGCTAACTTAAAGTTTTTGTACAAGTTTCAGTTGATTAAACTGTCATTTTATTAAATGTGTCTGCTTTTGTAATAAAAAAGTGCTGAAAGAAAAAGCAAACACAGCATTGCGATTTCTTATCCATCCATTTAAAAAAAAAAAATTAAAAAAAAAAAAATCCCTCCCTCCCTACTGAAAATTTTTTTGCTCACCCGGTGGACAGAAAACGGATTTTTTTTTTAAGGATGGCCCCACACAGACATGGGGAGAACATGCAAACTCCACACAGAAAGGCCCTTGCTGGTCGCTGGGCTCGAACCCAGAACCTTCTTGCTGTGAGGCGACCGTGCTAACCACTTACACGAGAAAATACCAGCTGAGAAGTGCAAGAAGCTTATAGAGGGCTACAAGAAACATTTGGAGGCTGTCATCACTGCCAAAGGGTGTGCAACCAAATATTAAAGAGGGGTGCTGTTATTGCTGCACATGGTGTTTTTTCTATTTCTTCTTTGAAATGCAAGTTAAGAAAAAAAAAATCTTTGTTATATTACTTTGGACCTCCAAGTAAAAGATCCTGATTATATAAATTTGGTACATTTCCATTGATTTCTGAAGATATTGTACAGGTTATGCAAAAAATGAAGGGGTGCCAATAATGGTGAGCAGGACTTGGTAAGGAACCATACCTTTAACGAGCATGCGCACTGCAAACAAATTCCACTTCAGAGTCCCCGAGTCAGGGTATCTGCACATTTTTCAAGTACAAATTTAAAGACTTTTAAGACCTTTTCAAGACCTCTAAATGGAAAAATTAAGACTGTACCATGGCAAAGAAAATGATAAATACGACAACTTAAAACTGCTTTCTGCGATAGCTTTTTTTACTAACTTTAAGAAGAATGCACACAATTGGTGAACAACAGGGTGCATCAACACTATAAAAAACAACCTATAGAATTTACCCAATTTATCTAAGGTAACAATTTGCATAGACTTTATTTGGGTAAATTTCAACCATTATTTTGAGTAAATACCACCTACATTCAACAGCTATAAATTACTCAAAGAAATAAGGTAAATATTGCCTACGATTTTCAATAAAAATTACTCAAAATTATTGAGTAGTAATAACACTAAATGTTTAGCCATTATTTATGTAATTAATAATTATTAATAATTATTAGCTACTATGACAAATTAACTATTACCTATTCCAGGAAGGTTAGATTTACTTGAAGCTATTTTCAGACACAGCAGACGCCAGACAGTATTAAAGTCTACTTGTTTAATCAGTCACTCAAGTCTTAACATGCAACATATCCAATATACTGTATTTAAACAATGTAAAACACAATGCACACATATATACACTCACCGGCCACTTTATTAGATACATGTGTACAACTGCTCGCTGACACAAATTTCTAGTCAGCTAAACACATGGCAGCAACTCGATGCATTTGGGCATGTAGAAATGGTCAAGAGTGGCGGGCACAGTGTAGATATAAAACAATAAAAGCTGTTACAAAAATAGAAAAAAAATACACCACACAACTGTTTTTCCCCTTAGAGAAGTTTGCACATGTATTCATACAAATAAGAATAACTAAGAACAATTTAAGAAAAATATGAACACCTGCAGCACTCACCCAACAGTGCGTTTTACCAATTATTCAGATTAAGCCACTGACACAACACAACACAAGCTCTGTGTGTGTGTGTGTGTGTGTGTGTGTGTGTGTGTGTGTGTGTGTGTGTGTTCAAAAAAGACAAGAGAAATCTGTTTGTGTGTAGCTTAACCTGAGTAAAAGCAGTTCACTCTCTCTCTGCTGTGCCAAAGGTAAAAACCTTCCAAAAAAACAGTTAGTGCCAAGATAAAAGTTTAAGAAAAGGTTATTCTTGTACATATTTAGCACTCTTCCCCCCCAGACAAGTTTAGACAGTATTCACATAAATCAGAATAACTTAGAATGTGGAGTGATGCTACATGTGTTCATATCTCTTAAATGGTTCTCTGTTCTGCCAGACATTCAGGTCAACTGACACACACACAACAAAAAAACAAAATAAATCCTGCTCAACTGTTTGCGTCCTTGTAAATGTTAATTCGCAATTCCCTTCGAGACGCAGACTCGCTCCAGTCTCTTCTTCTGGGAGCACTGCATGCACGAGTGCTGTTTTCTGCTGAATCATGAGCACGGTACGAGCATGCTCCCATGAATCATTGCACGTAGAATCGAGTAGGCTATATTTTAGTCATTTTAGGTAGTTATACCCTACCTATTGCGTTACATTATTTCCTGCCTAATATTTCTGATTATTATTTAATCCATTTTCATCACTTCAATTGGGTGTAGTTTACTCATTTCTCACCATTTGAAGTTTATACTCTATATTAATAGGTAGCGCCTGTATGATCTACCCCTTGCAATCGATTACCTTTGCTTACCTATTTTTTTTGTGGAAAAAATAATCATTTTTTATCAGTAAAATATACAACCCCACAAAATCATTTTTTACAGTGAATGGCAACTGTTAGACATGCAAACAGCTGAAGCAACGTCGTGTGTTTTGGGCCTGCAGAACTACTGTAGCAGCAAGGAGAAGACTGGGGTTTACTGGAGAAAACACCATGAATCATTTCAAAAACGAAAACAATGAACGGCAAGTAGAACCAGCTGAACAACCTTAGCCGGCATTGTTTCAATCCCCAAAGGTTATCTTTGATGATGTGTGATTTTGTGTCCGACAGCAAAATCAGTGTGAGTGTGGTACAGTACACAGCTGGCTGAGGAAGTTCTCGAGTATCTTCTGCATTATAGCAGGTAACAGCGTAAACCTGTTTATGCAGTCATACAATCATCACAGCGTTACATTAAACACAGAAAAACAACCGTCACCTTTCATAACCATTATCAATATTAATCAATGTGTTGTAATAACTGTAAACTAATTATCAGTGCAATTGTTATATCAATGTTCATTATTCAAAAATAATCATTAATTATTATCTATAATCCATGAATAATTGTTTGTATTACTACTACTACTACTAATAATAACTACTTTTTTAATAATTAAAAAAATTAACTCAATTTTACAACATTTTAATAATCACTACTTATTAGCTATATTAATTAATAATAGAGTAGCAATTATAATTCAGTATTATTAATTACTACTTAATTAATAAGCAGTGATTATCAAAATGTAATTTAATAATAAGTAGTAATTATTATCAACTACTAAATTATACTAATAAATAATAAGTAGTGATTAAAATGCTATAAAATTGAGTTATAAGATTAGTTAAAATTATTATTAAAAAAAGTAGTAATTATTATTATTATTATTATTATTAGTAGTGATACAAACAATTATTCATGGATTATAGATAATAATTTGTTTTTAATAGTGAACATTGATATAACAATTGAACTGATAATAATAATAATAATAATAATAACAACAAATATTACTAGTAGTATTATTGTTTATTATTATTAGTAGTAGTACAGTTATTTTGGGGCGCCGTGGCTCAGGTGGATAAGGCGCCATACCATAAATCCGGGGACCCGGGTTTGATTCCGACCTGAGGTCATATCCCGATCCCTCCCCGTCTCTCTCTCCCTCCCGCTACGCTGTCCTATCCAATAAAAGTGAAAAAAGCCCAAAAAAATCTTTAAAAAAAAGTAGTACTTTAGTAGTAGTAGCAGCTTATTATTTTATATCAATGTTCACTATTTAACAAAATTATCTATAATCCATGAGTATTTGTTTGTATTCTACCAATTACTACTTTTTAATAAATTGTAATAATTTTAATAACTTAATTTTATAACATTTAATAATCCCTAGTACTTAATCACTAATTCATAAGTAGCAATGATTAATAATCAATAATAATTACTATTACTACTAATTATTATTAGTGGTTGTTAATATTATTATTATAGTATTAAAAACACTGTTGTAGACGATAAGTAATAAAACTAAAAAACTTTTTGTACAAATTATTTATATTGTACTATATTTAGAATTATTGTATTTTCTGGAGTTCTTTGTAATTGAGTTTTGAAATAAAGGTTGTTTATATATTTATATTAAACTTCGTACAATAAACAATGTTAATAAGCGAAGTCCGCAACGCTTGTACGCATGCGCGGCTTTTCTAGGTCAACTATTTCGGCTACCAAACGAACTACCGAGGCGCTGAAGTTACTGTAGGAAGAGACAGGTAGCGGACCGGGGACTTTAAAGCTTTATAGCGATTGGCTTAAAGACCTTAAGCGAATTGTAAAACTATGACAGGTGCACACTGTGCTTTTTACCAATGTACTAACGGAAGTTATAAACTTAAGCGGTGGAAGAAAACACACAATTGTACTGGGCCTACATCTGAACACGGGTCATGTAAATGTGAACCTCCGTTTGTTTTGATTACATTTCCAACTGAAAAAAAAAAGACCCAGAAGGACGTAAAAGATGGCAAAAAGTTGTAAGTTTGTTCAGATATTTAGTTTGTCATTTATTTTTGGCAATTCTAACAAAATATTATGTAGTTATTATGCAGAAAAGGCCTACAGGTTTACTACATCTTTCCATCTTACTGTAATATCGCCCACCTTCATGTCCCATAATAAGGGCCATATAGATATAGATTATAGTCAGGAGGCCTACAGATTAAAGCAGGCTTAGATTTACTTTTTTTTCTCGTTTCCGTTTCCGGTTGAGAGTACGTCGTGCGCATTCTGGCTGCCGCTTCTCAACAGAGCTTTTTTATTTTATTTCTTTTTCAATTTTCTTTTTTTTCTGTGTGTTTGTGTAGTTTGATGTTTGTTTGAGTGTTTTGTTCCCCGGTTGTGGTGTAGCTCCGGACCCAGTTTTGGGCGTTGGTTCCCTCCAGGCTTTGGTTCGCTGTGGGCGATGCCTGTGCTCCCGGCTGTGGACTGCAGTGAGCTCGTTGCTCATTTAACATTCGTGGTTGTCCAGCGCTCTGCGCTTTAATGCTTGGCGTGATGTTCCGAGCGATGTTGCTCGGTGGTGTCGCAGCGGCTGTGCAGGCGGTTTGGGACACACCAGCGCTCTGCGTGGCGGAGCTTCTCTGCTTGCTTTGTGGATCCATGGCGTGGTGTTCGAGCAATGTAGCTGACGGCGTCACGGCGGCTGTGCTGGAGATGTGGGACTCGTTTTCATGCGCCTTTTGGTGGGACTGTGGCTGCTACACCACGGGAATTACATCCTGACCACGGGAATTACATCCTGACCCCTACTTGGACTTTTTACTTCTTATTTTTTATTATTTATTTATTCATTTATTTATTTTTTTTATTTTTTCCTTTTTTTTTTCTTTGTTTATAATTGTAAAGCGTCCTTGGGTTTCTTGAAAGGCGCTATATAAATTCAACTTATTATTATTAATATAATTAACAGTAGATGTATTCATATATATACACATGTATGTGTGTATAGTCTAGACAATGTAGGCCTAAGATAAAATGCATGGTAAGTTCTGGACTGATGTTGCATAGGCAAGGGCAACCAGTTCTTCTTTACGTTTTGCCCTAGTGTCAGTCGTGGTCTTGGTTGTCACAGGCAGTCCACGACGACTGCAAAACCGTTTCAAATCGTCAACTTTCCAAAGTTTAAACTGATCTAAATCATAGTTGTCAATACTGCTTTCTGCCATTTTGAAGTGCTGTTTGGTAGCCAAAAAAATTAGCGATCCCATAATGCACTGCGCGGGCCGAGATTCGCAATTCGCTTATTATGTAAAAAAACGATGCTAATCATTATTATTAATAGTATTTCCTATAGAGGATGTGCAGTCACGTGGCCCGTCCGTGCTTACTCCGCCATATTGGACGGCTTCAGGATTGTTTAGCTTGCGCGAGCGTAATGGATCCAGGGAGTAATCCCCAAGAAAATTCGGAAAATACCCTATCTACATCACGCGATTACTTGTCTAAGTTTGTTCAGCATCTTGAAGGTGACGTGAGGCAGCGTTACGTGGAAAAGTGTTCCAGGTTGGGGATTGCAGATCCGTACAACTTGCCGCAATCCTTGTTCAGGGAAATTCGGAGCTGCGGTGCCGGCGATTTGCCCGATCTGGCCTACCACGACATTTACAATTTTCTTGTTAATCATGTTACACTGGCAAAGCCCTCAAAGCTTACAAGAGCCTGGAAGCTTATAAATATTTTGTTGCGGGATGGGTATCCCAACTATACCTCTGGAAGGTTCCGAAGAAGAATGTCTACTTGATAACCTCACGGGTAAGTGGCATTAAGACGTTTATCATAAAGAGACTATGCAGGACGTTTTATCGTAAGAATGTTCGAAATCTAAACTCAGTTCCAGATAATGACAGGGTTGTAAATATGTATGTTTTTGTCTGAAAAAAAAAAAATCACAAATCACCGCTATCTTTATCTGTGCAGAATTATTATTCAATATCAGATATAAATGTATAGGGGTCACAGATATGTCCAGCTTCTATATTCAAACAAATTTAAAAAATATTTTCTTGCACCTCTATGTGCCTAAAATAACATATATATTCTTTTTCAGTACTTTACACAATCTGATAGGAAGAACTTTATAAACAAGTTAGGCCAAAAAAAAAAAAAAGATAGTGTGTTTCAGGTAACATGAAATACTAAAATAAAGGTCGGTAGGTAGGAAAAAGTTTTTTTTTTCTTAATTTTTCTTTTATTTTGTTCGAAAAAATTAACACAAGTAAACATCTTACAAAATAGTATTTTGGCACAGAATCCTTTATACCACACATCATAATAAAATAAAAGTGTTTTAAATCTTTAAACGAATAAAAAAAAAAAATATCGCAAGAGTTCGAGTTATGATCTACGGAAGCGTATTGCTGCCACACTCCAAAAAAATTGGCTTAGAATCAAGTAATTACATGAAAAGATATTGTTAAAGTTATCACGTTTTTACAATATATTTATCGTGTAATAACATAACATCACGTAATTTCATGATACGAAATTATCACATTATTTCATGATATTTTCATGTAATAACGTGAAAACACCTTATCAAGAAATAACGTGAAAATAACGTCCTAGGCTAGGCTACTTCCATTAAAAGCAGACGGCCTAGCCTAGCCTACTGTAGAACTTGGGTCGAGCAAAAACACCGAGCAAAAACATGGCTGAATCCTGAATGACTCCTATTTGTATAAATGGGGACTACATAGGCGGCAAAATGTAGTGTTTTTCCCTGCCATGGAAGTGCACTTGTATACTGAAGAGGAAGCAATTTGCATTACAGCCTTGAATGAGGATTCAAAATGGCGGCTCGGCTCAGTTTTGCCTTCCTCCTTCAGTATACAAGTGCGCTTCCATGTTTATGCAGGAGGGCTGATAGAAGTGGCGAAACATTTTACTTTTTATCGTTTCTTTCACAACTTGAATGCGTTGAAACAAAAAATTATGACAAACTAACGCCGCTTACACTAAAATATCGAGGGAAATTTGTAATAAAAACTTTACGGTCGGCAATTTCGCCGCCGAAATTCTGGGTCGGTTGGGTTACCGGAAACACACTATTTTTTTTATTTGGCCTTATGCATTTGTATACATATTTTATTAAGAACATTAATATTACACGTCCATGTGAAAACCAGTTATATTTTTTTGATCACAACTTGGTGATAGGTGGTGCAAATGCTGAACAAGATATAACCATTCTCGAAAGATCTACTCCCACACACTTGATAATTAGAACGGGTTCGTCTAAGTTCTATGCGCGGCCATGCCGTCCAAGACGGCAGATAAACAAATATCATGTGACCTCGTGACGTCACGTGCACGCTCTCTATAAGCCCCATTTTCCACCTGACTCACCGCGAGCTCCGGAGGAGGAAAGATGGCGCTGTGAGAGGTGCGAGGTATTCGAAGCTCGGCAAAAAAATCAAGCACTAACTCGTGTAAGCAACGGTCAAATATGATAAGAACAGGTTAGAAAACGCCATATTTTCTATTGGAACAGTCTTGAATCGTGAACTAGTATCTCGAAGTTATCCTTGCCTTACTTAACTTACAACGTGTCTGCGGTGACTAGCTTGCTATATTGAAGATTAGCCTGCAAGTGGTGAACAAGAGCAACAATCGCTGTGGAAGATGAGTCAAAGTGATGCAATGGACGAAACCTGTGATATGAAACGACTGCACAGCAACTCTGCAAAAAAAATCATTGGAAAATGAATTTGACGCTGTAGCTGAAGGAGCTGCATTACCAGTAACCCCCGAACCCCAGCCTCACGCCAAGAAACACAAACCCTCTGACAGCCCATGTGTGTCCAACAGCGTGCTGCTAGCGGCCATACAAAAAGTCGGTCGGTTGCAAGAGGAATCGATCTTGAGACTGCAATCGGTGGAAAATGTGGTAAAAGGCAACACGCAGTCCATAAGAGAGCTTACGGCTTCATTGGAATTTGTGAACAGACAAGTTGAGGATGTCACGGAGAAAGTTAACAACATGCAAAGCAAAATAGACACACTGGAGAAGGAGAACGAATGGCTGCATCAGAAGTGTTTGGAGCTGGATTCTTACAAACAAAGGTGGAATCTGCGCGTAGCAGGAATCAAAGAAAAATCAGGTGAAAATGTCAAGGCTATCATCATCGACCTGTTTGCCAAAATGTGTCCGGATATCGCTGAACTTCTCCCGAACTCCGTGGATATTGTGCACAGGATCGGCACGCAGGAGGAGCAGCGAACCCGACGCATCGTTGTGCAATTCATCTCCCGCTCTCATCGGGACAAGATATGGAGAGCTGCGTGGAATTCTGCCGTGCTGAACCAGAACAACAAAGATTTTTGAGGATTTATCACAGGAGACCAAGAATGCCAGAAACAGATTGTGGCCAATTGTGGAGAAAGCAAGAGCTGAAGGGAAAAAGGCTAAGTTCATCGGGCCCAATGCTGTAATAAAACGGTAAAACAATCTCAGTCAAAGACCTGCCTCAGTAACTGCATACCGAATCCAGTCAAAATTCTTTGATTAATAATGTCCCTTTTTATGAGAGGCCCATTGATTCATACTTCCTTATTTCATATCTTAGAGATGCTTAAGATACTTCATAGGCCCTGGTTTTTTGTTGTCTGTGTATCTGAATATGTGGTCAGTGTGACTGTTCCAGATATAGACCTAGATGTGAAATTGTTCTTACTAAACCAAGACCACGGTTCACTTACACGAGGTGTGCTGATGTGTAGCTCAAGTTCAAGTACAAATCGGTGTGATTGAGTTCTGACTCAGTGTTAGTGACACTTTGTGTCAATTACTTGCTCATTCCTATTTCTTGTTTTTCTTTTCTTTCTTGTATTTTCTATTTTATGTCTTTCTTTCTTGTCTGTTAATGTCAGGGGGTTAAAGGACAATATAAAAAGAAAGGCCTTATTTCTTTATGCGAAGAGCCACAAAGCTAGCTTTTGTTTTTTTCAAGAATGACATTCAACAAAGGAGGATACAAACTTTTGGAGGGCTCAATGGGGTAACGAGTTATGGCTTGAACATGGTTCCTCTCACTCTGCTGGTGTAGCCATCCTAAAAAATGACTTCACAGGTAATGTTGTAGATACAGATAATGATCCAGTGGGTCATTTTTGTTTTGTGATAATCTCTTTGGAGGGAAATGTAGTGATCGCTGTGAATATATATGGATATAATTCTTCTTCAGATAATGACATACTACTGGATATAGTTGAAGATGAACTTAAACAATGGTTGAATAAGTACCCAGATGCTATTCTTATAATTGGTGGAGATTTCAATGTCACGCAGAATGACCTTCTTGATAGATGGCCCCCACGCCAGTCTAATTCTAGCGGCAGTGGCGGTTCTAGACCAAAATTACTAGCGGGGCCAAGGTGGGGCCAGTGTTTTTTCAGGGGGGCACATATAAGGACAAAACATGGCAATATTTAAGCGTTCAAAATGTTTTGTTTAGTTTATTTAAAACCAAAACAAAATACATTGAGCATAAATACAATGAGATAAACATTCTGTCTCAATAGCCTAAACATAAAATAAATTGTGCTCAATAAATCTTAAAACCATGTTCCTCTTTTTTGTAAAATAAGATTTCTATTTTTGCATACAATGAACCCTTTATCTGTACAATGACACTTTTTAAATTCACAGCATGAATGAATTTTCTTTTTCACAGCATGAGACTTGAATGTACAATCACTATCTTTATCTAAATCACACTGTCATCAGCTCACTCTTTCTTTATGTACAGCAGGGGGGGAAAATAGAAAGAAAAAATAAATTCACATACAGTGGTCTCAGAATCACCCTATAACATTCACAGCAGGCTGAAACACTACAACAACAAGATTCTGCGATTGTGACTCAATTGCCCCTTTTCCACCAAAGCAGTTCCAGGGCTGGTTCGGGGCCAGTGCTTAGTTTGGAACTGGGTTTTCTGTTTCCACTGACAAAGAACTGGCTCTGGGGCCAGAAAAACCGGTTCCAGGCTAGCACCAACTCTCTGCTGGGCCAGAGGAAAGAACCGCTTACGTCAGCGGGGGGGCGGAGTTGTTAAGACCAACAACAAGACCGCGAAAGATCGCCATTTTTAAGCGACGAGAAGCAGCAGCTGTACAAACGCGAAGTCATCCATTATTATTATTGTTGTTGTTGCTGCTGCTGCTTCTTCCGCGTTGTTTTTGCTTCGATATTCGCGCCAAGGTTTAAGCAAACGTAGCGACGTAACTGACGTACACGGAGTGCAGAATTATTAGGCAAGTTGTATTTTTGAGGATTAGTTTTATTACTGAACAACAACTATGTTCTCAATCAACCAAAAAGACTCATAAATATCAAAGCTGAATATGTATGGAAGTTAGAGTGGGGTGTTTTTAGTTTTGGCCATTTTAGGAGAATATGTATGTGTTCAGGTAACTTTCACTGTGCAGAATTATTAGGCAACTTAATAAAAACCAAATATGTAGCCATTTCACTTATTTATTTTCACTAGGTACACTGATATGACAACTCCAGATTTGCAAATAAACATATCTGACATTCAAACACAAAACAAAAACAAATCAGTGACCAATATAGCCACCCTTCTTCATGAGGACGCTCAAAAGCCTTCCATCCATAGATTCTGTCAATTTCTTTATCTGTTCACGACCAACATTGTGTGCAGCAGCAACCACGGCCTCCCAGACGCTGTTCAGAGAGGTGTACTGTTTTCCCTCTTTGTAGACCTCACGTTTTATAATGGACCACAGGTTCTCTATGGGGTTTAGGTCAGGTGAACAAGGGGGCCATGTCATTATTTTTTTCACCTTTCAGACCTTTACTGGCTAGCCACGCAGTGGAGTATTTGGACGCATGAGATGGAGCATTATCCTGCATGAAAATCATGTTCTTCTTGAAAGATGCTGACTTTTTCCTATACCACTGCTTGAAGAAGGTTTCTTCCAGGAACTGGCAGTAGGTCTGGGAGTTGAGTTTGAGTCCATCCTCAACTCGAAAAGGTCCAACAAGCTCGTCTTTGATGATACCAGCCCATAGCAGTACTCCACCTCCACCTTGCTGGCGTCTGAGTCAGAGTGGAGCTCTGTGCCCATTACTGATCCAGCCACAGGCCCATCCATCTGGCCCATCAAGAGTCACTCTCATCTCATCAGACCACAGCACCTTAGAAAAATCAGTCTTAAGATATTTCTTGGCCCAGTCTTGACATTTTATCTTGTGTGCCTTACTCAGTGGTGGTCGTTTTTCAGCCTTCCTCACCTTGGCCATGTCCCTCAGTATTGCACACCTTGTACTCTTTGACACTCCAGGAATGTTGCAACTCTGGACTATGGCAGAACTGGATGCTAATGGCTGCTTGTTAGCTTCACGCTTGATTTTCCACAGATCATGTGCAGTTATTTTGCGCCTTTTTTTTCCCCACACGCTTCTTTCGACCCTGTTGACTATTTGCAATGAAACGCTTGATTGTTCGGTGATCACGTTTCAACATCTTCACAATTTCAAGAGTGCTGCATCCGTCTGCAAGACATCTCACAATTGTATACTTTTCAAAGTCTGTCAGATCTCTCTTCTGACCCATTTTGCCAGAGGAAAAGAGGTTGCCTAATAATTATGCACACCTGATATAGGGTGTTGATGTCATTAGACCACACCCCCTCTCATTACACAGATGCACAGCACCTGATATACTTAATTGGTAGTAGGCTTTCAAGCCTAAACAGCTTGGAATGGGACAACATGCATTAAAAGGATGTTGTGGTCAAAATACTCACTTGCCTAATAATTCTGCACTCAGTGTATACAGCGACGTAATGACGTGGCTCCGCTTAGCACCGCGAGCCATGGAAAAGCAAACTGGTTCTCAGCTGGCTCGCAAGTTGAACGAGTTGTGAACCAGCACCAGCACTGGCCCCGAACCAGCCCTGGAACTGATTTGGTGGAAAAGGGGTACTTGAGAAACGGTCTACAAATGCATCAAGGTTCAAAGCCTTGGACCTTCTGGATTCAATGCTGAGCACACCAAGATTGCTTAGATGCTCCTCACTAATGGTGGATCAGAGGTAGGTCTTCACCAGTTTCAAAGTGGAGAAACTCCGCTCACAAGAGGCAGAGCTCACTGGGAGTGCCACAGCTATTTTGCATAGTCTAAAGAGCTCAAAAAATACTTCTTTATATGGCTCAGTGAAACGTGTCAACACTACTGTATCTGATGGCTTTTCAATCAAAAACCTTCGGACGTGACAGCTGTTATCTCTCACGTCCGAAGTTTACAATTCGCACTGCTGCTGGTCTTTCTGCTGCAGGTAACAGTGTGCGTGTAGCGCTTTAAGGAGTCCATGTAGAACACTCCGTCGTGTCAGTTCCGATCTTCAAGCCAGTGCACGTCGAAATTAATAAATCTTATTATCTGTTCAGGGCGGCACGGTGGTGTAGTGGTTAGCGCTGTCGCCTCACAGCAAGAAGGTCCTGGGTTCGAGCCCCAGGGCCGGCGAGGGCCTTTCTGTGTGGAGTTTGCATGTTCTCCCCGTGTCCGCGTGGGTTTCCTCCGGGTGCTCCGGTTTCCCCCACAGTCCAAAGACATGCAGGTTAGGTTAACTGGTGACTCTAAATTGAGCGTAGGTGTGAATGTGAGTGTGAATTGTTGTCTGTGTCTATGTGTCAGCCCTGTGATGACCTGGCGACTTGTCCAGGGTGAACCCCGCCTTTCGCCCGTAGTCAGCTGGGATAGGCTCCAGCTTGCCTGCGACCCTGTAGAAGGATAAAGCAGCTAGAGATAATGAGATGAGATGAGATTATCTGTTCAGCACAGGGGCCACAACAGGGGCCAGGAGCAATTTTACAGGGGCACTGGCCCCCGTTTAAAACCGCCTATGTCTAGCGGTAAATTAAAATCGTTTATGGACAGATATGATATTGTTGATATTTGGAGGGAAAAAAAATCCCCATCGATGTACTTGTACTTGGAGTAACAAAGATGCATCCAGACAGTCTAGGTTAGACTACTGGCTCATATCAAGATCATTAGCCAACAGAAATATATCAGTGGACATCCAAAACTCACCTTTAACTGACCACAAGGCAACACTCTTAAGCCTAAATCTCTCCCCTGGCATGGATAATGATAAAAAGGCCACAATCTGGAAACTTAATAGCAGCATACTTAAATATGACTATGTTAAGGAGGAAGTGAAAACAATAATTCTTGATTACCATGTTAAAGCTTTAATTGAGAACTCTTTTTGCAGGAACTGGGAATTGTGCAAATATGAAATAGGTAAATTCTTGAGGAAGACGGGTAGCGATCTTGCTAAAAAGAGGAGAGAGTATGAGCAGTGTAGTTTCACGGCTGAGTCTCCTTTCTGGTCACCAGTCCCTATCTGAGGAAGATAGAAAAGAATACATGAAACTGCAAAACGAGCTGGACAATATCTATCGCATCAAAGCTGAAGGTGGATCCATCAGGTCCAGAGTAAAATGGATGGAGGAGGGAGAGCAGAATTCGGCTTATTTCTTCAGACTAGAAAAGAGAAAATCTAGATTGTCGTCTATATCACAATTAGACATCAATGGTGAGATTACTAATTCAGCGCTTGAAACTAACGGTGTCCCGACGTCCCGGGGACCATAAAAAATGTCATCGGGACACAAAATTATCATATCTGGGACAATGGAAAAAAACAGATCTAGAAAAAAAGTTCTACATTAATATTATTTACAAAGCCGTAACACATACGTAGACATTCACCTAATTTGTCAATTTTAATTTTAAAACGTTAACAGCGAAAAATACATTACTAGCTACACTTTCGATGCACCTGCATCAGTAGGCTACAGAGCATGCTCAGACTGCTGCCTCCGCGACCCGGCTCCGGATAAGCGGAAGATGATGAGATGAGATTACTAGAACAAACTCTGAATATTTATACTTTTTATACAACTTGGGGAACAGGCATTCTGTTCTAGAATCTTCGGCCAGAGTCCGCATTATATGGAATTGCTACCGCACACGCTGCACCGACTCTAGCCAGAACAAAAATGCTGAAGTGGTTGAAGCGGACCAACCGCGGGGAAGAAACTGAAAGCCCAGACATAACGTCTCCGGGACCTTCAGGATCCAAAGTGTCATCGCCTGTCAATGTGGTAAGTTATTTGTGATTATTAGGTTATGACTTATGATGCTATGGTTAGGTAGGAACTACTGTGGATAGGGCTGGTCTGCAGGCAACGCTAGCAACTGAATGAACTTAATGAACACTGTTAGACACGTTATAAAATACAACAGGAATGATGTGGATGATATTGACGGAAGATACCCTTCAACAGAATAAGTGAGTTTTCTTGGTGTCTTTCTAGTTCAGAAAGTTTAGTCAGTCAGCAGCACAACTAGGCTCGGACCTGGCACTATGTTGATGTTGCACCCACGTTTCGGCGGCGAACGTTCCTAGCCTAGAAGCTAGCAGACTAACCAAACTTAAAGAAAGACACTGCAGTGGAGATTCCACACATTTATGAACGGTACGTTCGTCATCTTGGTGTCTTTTAGTTCAGAAAGTTTAGTCAGTCAGCAGCACAACTAGGCTAGGCTATCATACACACAGTCATTCGGAACATACCTGGTTGGATTGTATAACGTTTGTCAATGAGCTGTTGCTAGGGCAGTGTGAAAAGTCGTAAAATGTCAAGTCAGGTTGGGTACTCAAAGCGGCGAAGTTACAGTCTGCACAATGTTCATTTGTCAGGGAAAATTATATGCGAGAGGAAACGTGAGTCTAGCTGATAAAATATGACCTGACTTGTGTTGTCTGTCATATTCTGTCAAGAAACACTTGTCGCCAGCTTAGCTGCCAACATTCCCCTTTTTCTGGGTTTCTCCCGCGTTTCAGACCCATTAGTTGCCGCCCGTTCCCTGCAGTCTGTTCTTTCGTATTCTACATTGAACCCAAATCAGTATTCGTCCCGCCACCACCATAAAACTGTTTGAATTTACTACCCAAATCAAATGTTGACATGTATGCGCTTGATATGCAAATTGTTCTGCAGGAGAAAAGTAGCGTAACATAGCCTGGGAAATCCCATGCTGCTTTGCACAATCGTTCCGATCTGAAAAGACAGCATGGAAACTATGGTCTAAAGGCTCGCCTGAGTTAGGGAGCCAATCAGAGAGTGGGGAGGGGTGGAAAGACAGTGACGCGTACTACTCGACAAACGGAAGCTTGTAGTTTATTTGGGACTGTTTACGGATCACATTTAACATGGCGGCGAGCGATACGAACCAAACTTTCGATCAAGCTTTAGACGCTGTTCTGAATTAGTCTGGTTAACACCAGACCATATCACAAGTGAAATAAGTTCAGTGCCATTGTTTTCCTATTTTTGTTTTGCCTTCTCTTTCTCTTTCCTTCTCTTCTTCGCCGCTCTAACTACGTCACCGGGTACAACTGCCATGATTGGCCATGGGCTACATATACGCCAAATGATAGACATTCGCAACGTCCAATAAACGGCCGTTGACAATCATAAACCACACCTCCCCTACGAGAAATTCAATAGGCGGATTCCAGACCATATTTCATTTATGATATGGTCTGGTGTTAACCAGACTAAGCGCAACACCTCTCCAACCCCCAAAGTAGATTTTTCCAAAGCAACGTTACGAGTGAACGGGCAGGTCTAAATTTTGTGTTAGCGCTCCACCTAGAGGCACAAAAAGTTCAAACCATGCCTATGTTATGAATGACTGAAAATGTAAATTAAAGTATTGCCAATAAGTCATCTGATAATATTCAGGAGAGGGTATGTGAGTCTAATGTAATGTTTTTTTTTTATGAGTAACTTGCAAAAAAAAAAAAGGACTTACTTGGGACATAATTCATTATTATTATTATTATTATTATTAAACATACCTGCAAACTCGTCAGAGAAAAAAAGGTGACAGTGTCCGGGGGGGTGCGGATAATGGTGACGCCGACGCCGACACTGAACTCAAGTAAGTGTTAAGAAATAAGAAAACAATAAAAGAACCAAAACACAAATTATATTATACTGAAAAACATTTATTTTTTCCTTCTCTAGCCTGGACAAGGGCTTCACAAACACTCTTACGCACGCAAACACCATGGAGGGAAACTGAAAAACACTATTTTTCAGTATGTTTTGCATGAATAATGAAAATGAATGAATACTGATGCACGAGTTTTAAAGATCATAGGATGAATCGCAGCTCCCTGTGCGTCTGTTTTGCAACAATGAGACTGTTGCGCAACATTTTATGTAATCTTGCAATGTTTTACTATCAGTGCGCGATTTATCAGCTTCAATTTGCCACGCTTTGTCACTAGTATATAAACTCTGTATAGTCAGCTGCTTCAGACCACCACTGACCATGGATGCTGCTGCACCAATACCTCCTCGCCGTCTACTGGGATTGCTGAATGTCCGAGTACAACTCCAAGAACTCCAGCGAAGACGTTTGGGCGTGCTGGCATTACTTATCCGTCGTCGACTCTAACCTGACTCGTACGTGCACTCGTACCATGGATTCGTTAATTGCACGAGCGCCGCGCGTTCAATCGTCCAATTACCAGATGATTCGCACCACCCTATCGCACTCTCTTACAACACCTGCTTTCATTGTACAACAGTCGCAAGATATATCGCAAGATTTCATGCTTTTGCATTGCACAATGGTCGCTTTAGACGTGCAGGTTTTGCACGACTACTTTTTCATATGCGATTATTTCGGCAACAGTTAACGATCAATATGAAAATGTATCGGTCGCACGAATGTTTGGTCGCTTCTGATCGTGATCCAATTGTGAAACATGCTTTAACAAACAAATATCTGTTGTTTTAGCTCCAAAAAGGCTGACTTACCTTCAATTACCATCAGAGTTTCCACATTAGGTTCAGGGGTCTCTTAACAAGCGCGAACATAGATGGCAGTGTGTTTCAAGATCCTGAGGCAAAGGCTGAGATTCCGATTGGTCCAGAAAAAATGTCAATTATAAGAATTGTCCAATAATGGCCTATAACATGGCAGCAAGCCCCCCCCCCTCTCTTGACAGGCGCGAGCTCAGTTGAGATTACGATCGGCCCGGATGCCGCCCCCCCCCAAAAAAAACCCTCTCCGGTTCTACACGATTCACGTGAATGACCCAATTGACAATGAAAAAGGTGACTGTCGCCAAAAAGCGACAAGTTTGCAGGTATAATTTAAAGAATCATACCTTTTTTGTACATATTGCAGGAGCTGCAAGTGTCACACTCCCAGGATGGCAGAGGCTATGAGTCTAAGAGGAAGAGGAAGTGGCTTCCACAGTGGAAGCAAATGTACCCTTTTGCACAATTCGATGTTGATGCCAACATGATATACTGTTCAACGTGCAGATCATTTCCAGCCAAAGCAAGGGACAATGCGTTATTCCTGGGTGTCAGTGGCGACAAAGTATGTATCCGAACATTGAAAAACCATCTCCGCACAGCCGCACACATCGATTGCGAACAGGCTCTCCTAGCCCAGGCCCATCCTGACAAAGCACCTCTGACAAGCTGCCTCCACAGAATTGGCAAGGACATAAAAGACAAGTTGATCAAACTGTTCAACATAGCTCACTATGTAGCAAAGGAAGAGGAACCCTTCACGAAATTTCCCAAATTGGTGGACCTGCATTTCAAGAATGGACTTAGCTTGGGAAACACCTACAAAAATGACCATTCCTGTCACACATTTATTGACAGCATTGCAAAAACGATGATCGAGTCTTTGGAGGAAAGGATAAGGAATGCAAGATTTTTCTCTGTTATGACTGATTCTTCCACTGACCGATCTGTGCAGGACCAGGAGATAATTTATGTTACCTTTGTTGAAAATGGACTTCCTGTAACCGCCATTGTGAACATGGTGACATTGGCCCATGCCAACAGCCAGGGCATCCTCGACGCCATTCTCTGTGGTCTACAAGAGGTTGGGGTATCAGAAGAGGATTTAAAAGAAAGGCTAATTGGGTTTGGATGTGACGGGGCCTCTGTCATGATAGGGCAAAGAAATGGAGTGGCAGCCAAGCTGAAAGAGAAGTTTCCTGCGCTTGTGACTGTCTGGTGTGTGGCTCACCGTCTTGAGCTGGCCGCACTAGACAGCACGAAAACATTTCCAGTCATCACAGAATTGAAGCAGATCATCAATGGAATATACAAACATTACCACACATCACCAAAAGCAAGTCGTGAACTGAATGCTGTGGCAGAAGCCCTGAATTTACAGGTGGTTAAACCAGGGACCATCGATGGCACACGGTGGCTTCCACACACACTTCATGCAATGTCAGCCCTCATCAGAAACTACCCGGCCATCCTAGTTCATCTGGAGAGTCACGCAAGTCACATGCATGACAGAGAAGCAAGTGACACCATGAAGGGATGGGCCAGCCACACCGTGAAGGCACTGAAACAATACAAAACCATCATTTTTGTTCACCTTCTACTTGACATACTGAGTAAGCTAAAAGACCTGAGCCTTCTCTTCCAAAAGGATGGACTGACATTACAGATGGTGTCAGATGGATTGCAAAAGACGACCCTAGCTCTTGTAGCCATGCAGGTAAGAATACAAGGAGTTTTATTTGTCACATGCATACTAAAAGTACAACATGCGGTGAAATTAGAGTTGTCCGCCTGTACTGTCCATAGGGGTGTGTGTGTGGGGTGGGGGTGGGGGTGGGGTGTTAAAGTGCAGAAGTGCGAATTTTACTTAAATATATAATAGTTGATAAATAAACTCTGCAGAGAGGATTTTGTGTGCTACAATGTCTTTGCATTAAATTTACTTTAAAATTAGTTTAACATGTTTTTTCTATGTTTTTCTGTGTTCTCTATGTTTTTCAGACAGTCCCAGGCCAACATTTGCAGCAGTTCCTGGATGAAGTTGGACCTTTTCCGGGACACATGTACGCTGGTGTACAACTCAACAGGAAACAGGAGGATGATGACGACTTCAATAAAGTGAAAAGACAGTTGATCCACAACTTTTGTGACTATGTCACCAAGCGGTTCGGATGCCTTGATGAAGGTGTCTTCAAAGCTGCTGCTACCATGTTTGATCCAAGCAACTGGCCAGAGGACATCACTGACTTGGCTACTTTTGGCCTGGCTGATCTCGAGACTGTAGTGAATCACTTTCAGGAAATTCTTGAAGGATGTGAAGACTTTACATCGATTACAGAAGCCAAACAGGAGTGGCTTGACCTGAAAGTACTTCTGCATCGTCATTTCAGACATCTTCAACCTCAACTGATGTGGCAGAGATTTCTGCAAGGTGCCATAGGAAGGCCTGACCAGTTTACCCACATGAAAGTGATTGCAGAGATGGTGCTTGTGTTCCCTATGTCAACTTCCTGCTGTGACCGAGGCTTCTCTTGCATGAAAAGGATAAAGTCCGACTGGAGGGGTTCACACTCTAATTCAACACTCAAGTCTCTCCTCCATATCTCCTTATATGGCCCAGAGGTAGTGGAGTATGATGCAGAGCCAGCAGTCCAAAAGTGGTGGCAGAGTGGCCTCAGGGCACGACGACCCATGTTCAGTGACTCTAATTAAAAACTGATGGGTTATATCTAGGTCAAAGAAAATGAAATTAAGCACTGTAAATAATGTAAATGATTTCTATGACTAAAGGTTACAATAAAAAAAACTTGCATTACATTGCTTTGTTTGCACTTATATGATATGACACTTTTATCCAAAGTGACTTTACAGTTTTTTACAGTCCCTGTAGCAATGTTGGGGTAGGTGCCTTGCTCAAGGGCATTTCATCCATTGATGGTATGGCTGATGGCTTTCAAAACATCTCTGAATGGGGCAACAGGTATATTACATAAAAATGGATAACGGTAATGGTGAAAATGATAAGTTGGCCTTATATATGCCAACAGATATTCAAGGTACAAGTAGATGAACATAAAAGGGGTCTTATTTTCAACTAAAGTGTACTGCAGATGTAGGGAGTTGGAACATTTTCTGAATGAGCTAGTTGGCCCCTTTAAATAAACGGGTATCTATTCATACAGTGAGATCGCCAAAGTTTAATAAACTGAAAATGCAATAACTGTAATTTTGAAGTAGATGATGTATAGGACGTGTGTCACTTGTATCTTGTGACTTATTGTAAAAATGATATAAAGGGTTCAAAATCGCATAGTTACAAATATAATAGTAACTTCATATGATAATATTAACCACTGGATATTTCAGAGAGGAAAAAAATGGGGACACTATTGCTTCCATTCGGGACAATACAACACAGAATTCGGGACCACTGGGGGACACAAAGAAAAAAAGTTAATTTCGAGCCCTGCTAATGATGCAAAAAAGATATCCATGTTCTGTACTGATTTTTATAGCAACCTGTACAGCTCAAGGTACTCAGAAGAAACTGCAAAAGATTTTCTTAAATCTATTAAGAACTGCAAAAAAATTTCGGACAGTGACAAAGTTGTGACTATGATATCTCCAGAAATGAGATTAAGCGTTGTATTAAAAATTAAAAAAAATAATAAGTCACCAGGAAATGATGGTCTTATTGCTGAGTTTTACAAGAGTTTTATAGAGGAAATTACTCCCTTCCTACTTTGTGTGTATCAGGAAAGCATTCGTAATGAGTTGTTACCCCCTACTATGACCCAGGGCATCATTACTCTAATTCCTAAACCCAATAAAAACCGAGATTCACTTGACAACTGGCGCCCAATTACTTTATTAAACAATGATTATAAAATACTAGCATCTATTTGCTAATAGGTTAAAAAATGTCTTGGACACCATAATCGACGAGACCCAGTCAGGCTTTATGAGGAATTGACATAACCAACAATATACGGTTAGTACTGGACCTTTTAGATTATAATGAGCTTATTCATGATGATAGTCTAATTATGTTTTTGGACTTTTACAAAGCCTTTGATTCCGTGGAACACCCCTTTATCTTCAAAGCATTACAAATGTTTGGGTTTGGTGAGTACTTCTCTTGTGCAATTAAGACTCTATACAAAAATGGCAATAGCTGTATTAAACTAAAACATGGTACGTCTAGACGATTTTGCTTGTCACGTGGTATTAGGCAAGGTTGACCAGTCTCCCCCTATTTGTTTCTCATGGCCTCTCAGTTACTTGCAACATACAGTATTTACATCAAAGCAGTTTGCAGGGAATAACTATTGCTAACCGTGAAATTCTTATAAGCCAGTTAGCTGACGACACTACTCTCTTCCTTAACAATGATTCCCAGGTTCCTCTGGCTATTTCACTTATTGAAAACTTCTCAAAAGCATCAGGTCTGTTTCTAAATCTTAAGAAGTGTGAGTTGCTCCCTATATAACAGGATGCCCAGTATTTGCGGTATTCCAATTAAAGACGAGGTCAGATATTTAGGGGTAACAATTCTCAAGAATAATGAAACGAGATCACATGCAAACTTTGACCCAATTATTTAAAAAAAATCATAACAGATTAAACTGTTGGCTACAAAGAGATCTCTCACTCAGTGCGTTTACATGCACATAGAGAAAATCGAATTTCTGCCGTTGCTCGACTGAAATCGAAGTTCTAAATGGCATGTAAACACCTTAGCTAGGCTGAAATTGAACCGAACTTGATTTCTCGCAATCGAGCTACACGACCTAGATTATGAGATTGTAGCCGAGCTACTGAGTGCATGTAAACCCTATCGAGCTACATAGTCGAGCCGCTTACTTCAGCGCTGCCCCTTCCGGAAGTGACGAGTGACGAGACCAAAAGCGGGAAAAACAACAGCCTCGGTTGGCATGACAACGAATCATGACAACGGCATGAATCTTTTCTTTTTGTGGCATTGTTTGCACTGTTAAAATTTAGCTCACTTACTGTATCACCAAATACATCTGTACAGCTGTTGCATAGCTGTGAATTGTGTATATAAACAAGTCATTGTATTTGTGTGTGTGTATATATATATATATATATATATATATATATATATATATATATATATATCAGTGGCGACTGGTGGTCATAAAAATAGGGTAGGACAGTGAGTGAATAGATAGGTGGATGGTTGAGAGAGAGAGAGAGAGAGAGAGAGAGAGAGAGGTTGGAAGTTGTGTGGGTGTTTACAACTGTTAGGGGATTTGTATATTTTTAAAGATAAGCTCTGTTAAAAATGGGGTTTTTTGTTACTGCAAGAAATAAAAGTAAAATGTTTTTGAGGACACATCAGCATGGGAAATACCATGTAGTGTAATGCTTGTTGAATGAGCTATGTGAGGTGTGAATGGGTCAAATTTAAAACAGTAATTCATTTAAAAAAGTCGTCAAGTCTCCTGGATGTCTGGGTGGCAAATTTGTCAATGACTTGCTCATACCACTGGGGATCTTGTTGAAGAGATTTAAATGACTGCTAAACTTTTCAACCTCTCTTGTCCCATTGTGTTTCTGGTGAAGCTTTTTATGCGCTTCAGACATGAGAAGCTCCTCTCAACTCCTGCTGAGGTGGCACCAATGGTGGCAATCAGACACATGAGTCTATACACCTGAGACATTGCCTCATCAAGCCCGTTTGACTTCATGAAGCTGATAGCCTCACACAGTTTTCGGGAAGAGTGGATCTCTGCATCACTGTAGAAATGCTGCAGTTCCACCTTCAGTTTGGCCTCATCAAAGAAATTCCCATATGTCTCTGACAAGTTGGACAATGCACGAGAAGGGAATTCTGCTTTAAATGATTCAAATTTGTCAAAGTCTAACAGCTCCATGAAATGCAAACGGCCAAGCTGCTGGAAGCGCTGTGTGAGTTGGGCCTTGATGCTGTCATGCACTGAGTCATAGAGAGTTTTATAGACCTGGCGATGGTCTTGCTCACCCTGCCTTCTCTTTCTCCTGTGACCAAATTCGGGGTCTTCTGTGAGACTGGCAGCTTTGCTGTATGTTTTCTCAAAAGCCCTGTCTGACTTCAGCTCATTAAGCAACTGCATAAAGTTTTCTATGCGCTGTTTGCAGAAGGCAACATCCATGACTTTCTGTTGCAGTATGTTAAATAAAACGTCGGTCTGTGCAAACAGCTCCTCAAAAGTAAAAAGCAAGAACATGAACTCAAAGTCTTCCAATTTTGCCTTCAGGCCATCCGCCAATCGAGTTGTTTCATCATCTATAGAAGGATGTTCTAGAACGCGGGTAAACGTGTTAAGCAATTTTTCATGGTTACCTGCGACGGTATTCACGACCCTGGATGAGAAATTCCAACGTGTTGGAGCGGTCTTTGGCATTCTCGCGCAATCAGATTCCTCAAGTAGTGCCACCCTCTTACTTGATTTGGAAAAGAATGACGTGAACCCACCCAGGTTTGCAAAAAAGACTCGCGCTTTGGGTATGGCCTTGACACCTTGACTAAGGACGAGATTCAGGCGGTGGGCGTGACAGTGAACAAAAGTAGCGGCTGGAGCAACCTCTCTCACTTTAGCCTGCAGTCCATTGAGAGCCGAGGCCATCACCGCAGCACCATCGTAAGTTTGTGCAACCAACTTCTCAGCGAAGTTGTAAGGGGACATCTCGGACTGCACAAACTGAAACAATGACTGCGCATCCCTCCCACTAGACACGTCGAAAAAGCCCAGAAAACGTTCCTGAATAATGCCCTGACTGTCCACGAACCTCGCGATAATTGAGAGCTGGGAATGACAGCTTATATCAGTGGTTTCGTCAATCTGCCATGAAAAAAACGGAGTCACGTTTAATTCTTTCGATATTTCGTGGCTGATTGACGTGCCGATTGCACAGATCAAGTCGTTCTGGATGCCACAGGACATGCCACTAAAAACACCAGAAGACTGCAACTGCTCTGCCAGCAAATTGTCATACCGTGCAATCAGTTCTGTCAGCTCCCTATAGTTTCCCTTGTTGTCTGAATTTGGCCCTTCATCCCGCCCCCTAAATGCCAGCTCCTGCATGCCCAAATACGCCACAGCATCAATCAGACGCCTCAGTGTATCTCTGTTGCGACGCACTTTAGCATTGTGCTGTGCCACTTGTATCTGCATACCCTTGTCCACTAGCTGGTCAACTGGCACACTGCCTAGCAATTTCAGGTGAATAGCTGCACCAACGTGTTCCTTGGTCTGGTCGTGGTGCTTGGTGGCCCTGTCCAAATTTTTAATGTCATTAAATCCCTGCACAGACCATGTTTGGGATTTGCTACCCATCAACAGGCAAGGCCAGCAATACAGCCGTTTGGTTGTGACACTGCCTGTTAGCCATGGGTATCTCCGATACCACGAGGTGTTGGTGTTAAACACACTTAGCTTACCATTCGGTTTCTGAATGTTAAGTTGGGGAACTGGTCTCCCTTCGGTTTTGATTCTAACCTTCTCCTCATAACCCAGTGTTTGAAATGGCGTGTTTAACATTGTGTACACAATGTCACGTTCCTCCATCGCGTTTTATTAAGTTGATAAACTACAACAAAGCAATAGCCAACAATTAGTCAAATTCTCCGCTGTCCGCACTACTCAAAACGACACTACTCTAGCTCGGCAGTGACACTGACAGTAAGTATGCTATGATTTCAACCCGCCAACTCATCCCTTCATTCTGATTGGCCGCACTGACGAATGCAGCTCTGCTGATTGGCTGCTTGATGACAGGCAAATAGACCCGCCCAAATGGAGGAATCGCCTCCCTTTCGCCCATTCACTCCCATGTTAAAAGAGGAGCCCGCGAATCGCCCATGTTCTGAGTGCATACAATGGATGTCAATGAGGAGGTTAGGGAGGACGATATTTTGGCGAGTTTTTCTTCCATTTTTAATTGATAAAATATAGTTATTTCAACTGTTTTGACATGTTTTAAACGTTTGTCTATTAATTATATGCGTTTTTTAAACTAATGTGTCCTGGAAATTCTCTCTTTAAAATTTTAAGGGAGGATCTTCCTCCCTTTCCTCAATGGAGGAGTCGCCATTGATATATATGTCCAACATCTGAAGAATGTCAATAAAAACAAAACAATTGAACTTTTTGTGTGTTTATTAAGACATAAGTTAAATTGTAAGCAAAAAATATATATATATTTTTTGTAAGCAAAAAATGGACTTTAGAAAAATATACAATTGTGCAAAATAAGTTGTCTTACAAAACAGTGGTCTGCGCAGGACAGTTTGTAGCCATACAGTCTGTTAGAGCAAGCCTAACAGCTTGAACACGGAACTGCCAGTGTTGCCAGATTGGGCGGTTTTAAGTGCATTTTGGCGGATTTGAACATGTTTTGGGCTGGAAAACGTCAGCAGTATCTGGCAACACTGCTGATAACTTTGTTTATACTTTTGAATAGCTCTTCTTCATGACAACAACCGGAAGTGTACCAACACAATGGGGCGTGTAGCGCCACCTGTGGCTCGGGTGCACAATGCACCTCACAGAATAGCTCGATTTCACAGTTGCATGTAGGATTGGATTTCTCTGGCACCCCTGCTGGGACCCTTTGCTCGATTACCAACAGTAGCTCGATTTGGATGTGCATGTAAACGTACTGATTGAGAGGGAGAACCCTTTTAACAAAAGCTGAAGGGATAGCTAGGCTAACATACCTTGTTCTCTCGCTATATGTTGATAAATCTCTTTCCAAAAGAATTGATCAAATGTTACTTAATTTCCTTTGGAGGAATAGAGTGCATTATATTAAGAAGACTGTCTTAATGAATACCAACTCTTGTGGGGGTATGAATTTTCTTGACTTTATGTCTCTAAACAATACCTTCAAAATAAACTGGCTTCGGCAATTCATGAATAATCCGTCCTCTATCTGGAATTTCATCCCACAATATATATTCTCAAAAGTGGGTGGGCTCAAGTTCCTCCTAATTTGTAACTATAATATTGACAAGTTCCCTATCAAAACAGCAAACTTTCATAAACAAGTGCTTCTTGCCTGGTTGCTGGCCTACAAACACAACTTCTCCCCACACAAATATTTAATTTGGAATAACAAAGACATACTTTTTAAAAATAAATCTCTCTACATGGATAACTGGATAAGCCATGACATTATCCTGGTTTCTCAACTAATAAATGAAAATGGCTTCCTTGTTAATTACTCAGAATTTTTAAATAAATTTAATTTCCCCATCAACCCTAAGGAATTTGCCACTGTCACTGGGGGTATACCTAGTGGAGTAGTAATGTTATTAAAAAGCCATCAAACATCTGCTGTTTTGCCAAGTCAGGCAGATCTGAACCCCAGCACCACAGCTGCGGGACAGATGTGCTTTTCACGAAGAACCAAAAATAACAGAGAGATTAGAGCATTATTCCAAAATGATATTGTTACAACACCATACGTGGTGTCTTACTGGACAGGGCTATTTGGAGAAATCCCATGGAAAAGGGTTTGGACATTGCCATTGAAGTATCTCCTAACAAATAAAGTGCGTGACATCTCAAACTTATTCACAGATACTATCCCTCTAAGAGTTTTATTATAAGAATGAAAAAAGATCTCGATGACTCGTGCTCATTTTGTGGAGGATCCCCAGAATCCGCTGTACATCTATTTTGGTCTTGCGAATACTCCAATAAACTCTGGACAGAGCTTTTATCATTTCTGTGTACAAGGCTTAAACGAAACCTTGATTTTTCTTTTAAGCAAGTTGTAGTTGGTTTTCATGGGTTTAGTAGCGAAGAAAGCAGTGTGTTTTACATCCTAAACCTAATTTTTCTACTTGCTAAATATTATATACATAAATGTAAATTCAGCAATAGCAAGCCTCTCCTTTCTGTTTTTTTGAGTGAATTAAAAATATACAAGGACTCATTACTTGGCTCATCAAACCCCAAAGCCATAAGAACTGTTCTCCTCCTAGGCTCTTTCAACCTGTTAGATTAATGGAAATGATTTTTTCTTTTCTTCTCCTTAGTTATAGGCCGACTGTTTTTGAATGTACCCTGACTTGCGTGCAAATGTCATGTTTCAATTTTTGACAATGATAATGACTGACATTGTTTTTTGTATTCTTGGAAAAGATTCAATAAAAGAAAAATATTGAAAAAAAAATTCCACCTGACTCTTGTGCGCATGCGCGAACCTCCCTGCGTTTCACCTCTAACACATGTGCGCGCCTCGTGTCGGTGAAAAGCCAGTTTCCCAGTCCGCCGTGTCCCCAGCGCTGCGGTACCGGTTTTAAACACATTTGTGCGATCCAGCACTTTTTATCGCAAACGATTCTTCTCCTTATTTGGGGGGTATTTGTCATCCCCCAACCACTTGTTAAACAGACATCTTCCCATAATTATCAACGCTTTCTAGCGCCCACGTAAGCTACCCGCGCATCTCTCACTCTCCACAACCACCACACCATAGATTTACATAGAAGACTAGATGCCTCACCGCGTATTCCAGAACGTCCGCACAGGGCGGCCATCTTACCACAGACAAGCTTTTCCACAGAATTTGCAGTACACTGAGGTAAGACCATTGAGGTGCTTAAATGTTTATACTCTTATCTCGCTGAAATTTTGACGTATATACAAATGGTTTGATTTCTTAAAACATTATTAATGTGGTTGTAATTCTGGGTGCTTGAACATGCTAAAATCGTACCTTTTCTCTTCAAAAACGACTTACTGCAGCTTTGTAACACTCTGCTAACACTGGTTGTGTCCCTATTTTTTAAGCTTAGACTCCACCACATTGCCAAGATGACAACCCTTTCCTTCCAGAACAACAGCATGAGACAGAAGCACAACAAAGCAGTATTGTTTAAAGGGCATTAGCCAAATATACAGTGTAAAAATTTTCAAGGGGTATGAAGACTTACGCAAGCACAGCACACACATTATGATTTACAGGAAATCAAAGTACTGACTTTGATGACGTGTGTGTTTTTAATTGTAGATGTTTATATCAGTATGTTTAGTTTTATTTTAACTGCACATTGGAGGCTAGTCAAATGAAATTTCAATCTTCTGTGCTAACATATATTGACTTTGACATGATAATCAGCTTTGAATGTTCTTTTTGTAAATGTAAAGATATCTTTTTATCCTTGGAAGTATAACCACATGTGATTAATTAAATGCTTTTTTTTTTGTCACAAACTACCGTGAGTCGCTGTCACTGTTTTATACTATTACTTACTTGGGCAGTGCATTTGTTATTATGCGATGATGCGAGTTTACATGTTATTATGCTATGCTGTGAGTTTACATTTGTTATTATGCTATGATGCGAGTTTACATTTGTTATTATGCTATGATGCGAGTTTACATTTGTTATTATGCTATGATGCGAGTTTACATTCGTTATTATGCTATGATGCGAGTTTACATGTTATTATGCTATGATGCGAGTTTACATTTGTTATTATGCTATGATGTGAGTTTACATTTGTTATTATGCTATGATGCGAGTTTACATTTGTTATTATGCTATGATGCGAGTTTACATTTGTTATTATGCTATGCTGTGAGTTTACATTTGTTATTATGCTATGATGTGAGTTTACATTTGTTATTATGCTATGATGCGAGTTTACATTCGTTATTATGCTATGATGCGAGTTTACATGTTATTATGCTATGATGCGAGTTTACATTTGTTATTATGCTATGATGTGAGTTTACATTTGTTATTATGCTATGATGCGAGTTTACATTTGTTATTATGCTATGATGCGAGTTTACATTCGTTATTATGCTATGATGCGAGTTTACATGTTATTATGCTATGATGCGAGTTTACATTTGTTATTATGCTATGATGTGAGTTTACATTTGTTATTATGCTATGATGTGAGTTTACATTTGTTATTATGCTATGATGCGAGTTTACATTCGTTATTATGCTATGATGCGAGTTTACATGTTATTATGCTATGATACGAGTTTACATTTGTTATTATGCTATGATGTGAGTTTACATTTGTTATTATGCTATGATGTGAGTTTACATTTGTTATTATGCTATGATGCGAGTTTACATTTGTTATTATGCTATGATGCGAGTTTACATGTTATTATGCTATGATGCGAGTTTACATTTGTTATTATGCTATGATGCGAGTTTACATTTGTTATTATGCTATGATGCGAGTTTACATTTGTTATTATGCTATGATGTGAGTTTACATTTGTTATTATGCTATGATGCGAGTTTACATTTGTTATTATGCTATGATGCGAGTTTACATTTGTTATTATGCTATGATGTGAGTTTACATTTGTTATTATGCTATGATGCGAGTTTACATTTGTTCTTATGCTATGATGCGAGTTTACATTTGTTATTATGCTATGATGTGAGTTTACATTTGTTATTATGCTATGATGTGAGTTTACATTTGTTATTATGCTATGATGCGAGTTTACATTTGTTATTATGCTATGATGCGAGTTTACATGTTATTATGCTATGATGCGAGTTTACATTTGTTATTATGCTATGATGTGAGTTTACATTTGTTATTATGCTATGATGCGAGTTTACATTTGTTATTATGCTATGATGCGAGTTTACATTTGTTATTATGCTATGCTGTGAGTTTACATGTTATTATGCTATGATGCGAGTTTACATTTGTTATTATGCTATGCTGTGAGTTTACATTTGTTATTATGCTATGATGCGAGTTTACATTTGTTATTATGCTATGATGCGAGTTTACATGTTATTATGCTATGATGTGAGTTTACATTTGTTATTATGCTATGATGCGAGTTTACATTTGTTATTATGCTATGATGCGAGTTTACATGTTATTATGCTATGATGTGAGTTTACATTTGTTATTATGCTATGATGCGAGTTTACATTTGTTATTATGCTATGATGCGAGTTTACATTTGTTATTATGCTATGATGTGAGTTTACATTTGTTATTATGCTATGATGTGAGTTTACATTTGTTATTATGCTATGATGTGAGTTTACATTTGTTATTATGCTATGATGTGAGTTTACATTTGTTATTATGCTATGATGTGAGTTTACATTTGTTATTATGCTATGATGCGAGTTTACATTTGTTATTATGCTATGATGCGAGTTTACATGTTATTATGCTATGATGCGAGTTTACATTTGTTATTATGCTATGATGTGAGTTTACATTTGTTATTATGCTATGATGTGAGTTTACATTTGTTATTATGCTATGATGCGAGTTTACATTTGTTATTATGCTATGATGCGAGTTTACATGTTATTATGCTATGATGCGAGTTTACATGTTATTATGCTATGATGCGAGTTTACATGTTATTATGCTATGATGCGAGTTTACATGTTATTATGCTATGATGCGAGTTTACATTTGTTATTATGCTATGATGTGAGTTTACATTTGTTATTATGCTATGATGTGAGTTTACATTTGTTATTATGCTATGATGCGAGTTTACATTCGTTATTATGCTATGATGCGAGTTTACATGTTATTATGCTATGATGCGAGTTTACATTCGTTATTATGCTATGATGCGAGTTTACATGTTATTATGCTATGATGCGAGTTTACATGTTATTATGCTATGCTGTGAGTTTACATTTGTTATTATGCTATGCTGTGAGTTTACATTTGTTATTATGCTATGCTGTGAGTTTACATTCGTTATTATGCTATGATGCGAGTTTACATGTTATTATGCTATGATGCGAGTTTACATGTTATTATGCTATGATGCGAGTTTACATTTGTTATTATGCTATGATGCGAGTTTACATGTTATTATGCTATGATGTGAGTTTACATTTGTTATTATGCTATGATGCGAGTTTACATTTGTTATTATGCTATGATGCGAGTTTACATGTTATTATGCTATGATGCGAGTTTACATTTGTTATTATGCTATGATGCGAGTTTACATGTTATTATGCTATGATGCGAGTTTACATTTGTTATTATGCTATGATGCGAGTTTACATTTGTTATTATGCTATGATGCGAGTTTACATGCTATGATGTGAGTTTACATTTGTTATTATGCTATGATGCGAGTTTACATGTTATTATGCTATGATGTGAGTTTACATTTGTTATTATGCTATGATGCGTGTTTACATTCGTTATTATGCTATGCTGTGAGTTTACATTTGTTATTATGCTATGATGCGAGTTTACATTTGTTATTATGCTATGATGCGAGTTTACATTTGTTATTATGCTATGATGCGAGTTTACATGTTATTATGCTATGCTGTGAGTTTACATTTGTTATTATGCTATGATGCGAGTTTACATTTGTTATTATGCTATGATGCGAGTTTACATGTTATTATGCTATGATGTGAGTTTACATTTGTTATTATGCTATGATGTGAGTTTACATTTGTTATTATGCTATGATGAGTTTACATTTGTTATTATGCTATGCTGTGAGTTTACATTTGTTATTATGCTATGATGAGTTTACATTTGTTATTATGCTATGATGTGAGTTTACATTTGTTATTATGCTATGATGAGTTTACATTTGTTATTATGCTATGATGCGAGTTTACATTTGTTATTATGCTATGATGCGAGTTTACATGTTATTATGCTATGATGTGAGTTTACATTTGTTATTATGCTATGATGTGAGTTTACATTTGTTATTATGCTATGATGCGAGTTTACATTTGTTATTATGCTATGATGCGAGTTTACATTTGTTATTATGCAATGATGTGAGTTTACATTTGTTATTATGCTATGCTGTGAGTTTACATTTGTTGTTATGCTATGATGCGAGTTTACATTTGTTATTATGCTATGATGTGAGTTTACATTTGTTATTATGCTATGATGCGAGTTTACATTTGTTATTATGCTATGATGTGAGTTTACATTTGTTATTATGCTATGATGTGAGTTTACATTTGTTATTATGCTATGATGTGAGTTTACATTTGTTATTATGCTATGATGCGAGTTTACATTTGTTATTATGCTATGCTGTGAGTTTACATTTGTTATTATGCTATGATGCGAGTTTACATTTGTTATTATGCTATGATGCGAGTTTACATTCATTATTATGCTATGATGCGAGTTTACATGTTATTATGCTATGATGCGAGTTTACATTTGTTATTATGCTATGATGCGAGTTTACATTCGTTATTATGCTATGATGCGAGTTTACATTTGTTATTATGCTATGATGCGAGTTTACATTTGTTATTATGCTATGATGCGAGTTTACATTTGTTATTATGCTATGATGCGAGTTTACATGTTATTATGCTATGATGTGAGTTTACATTTGTTATTATGCTATGATGCGAGTTTACATTTGTTATTATGCTATGATGCGAGTTTACATGTTATTATGCTATGATGTGAGTTTACATTTGTTATTATGCTATGATGCGAGTTTACATTCGTTATTATGCTATGATGTGAGTTTACATTTGTTATTATGCTATGATGTGAGTTTACATTTGTTATTATGCTATGATGCGAGTTTACATGTTATTATGCTATGATGTGAGTTTACATTTGTTATTATGCTATGATGCGAGTTTACATTCGTTATTATGCTATGATGTGAGTTTACATTTGTTATTATGCTATGATGCGAGTTTACATTTGTTATTATGCTATGATGCGAGTTTACATGTTATTATGCTATGATGTGAGTTTACATTTGTTATTATGCTATGATGCGAGTTTACATTTGTTATTATGCTATGATGCGAGTTTACATTTGTTATTATGCTATGATGTGAGTTTACATTTGTTATTATGCTATGATGCGAGTTTACGTTATTATGCTATGATGCGAGTTTACATTTGTTATTATGCTATGATGCGAGTTTACGTTATTATGCTATGATGTGAGTTTACATTTGTTATTATGCTATGCTGTGAGTTTACATTTGTTATTATGCTATGCTGTGAGTTTACATTTGTTATTATGCTATGATGTGAGTTTACATTTGTTATTATGCTATGATGTGAGTTTACATTTGTTATTATGCTATGATGTGAGTTTACATTTGTTATTATGCTATGCTGTGAGTTTACATTTGTTATTATGCTATGCTGTGAGTTTACATTTGTTATTATGCTATGATGCGAGTTTACATTTGTTATTATGCTATGATGCGAGTTTACATGTTATTATGCTATGATGCGAGTTTACATTTGTTATTATGCTATGATGTGAGTTTACATTTGTTATTATGCTATGATGTGAGTTTACATTTGTTATTATGCTATGATGCGAGTTTACATTTGTTATTATGCTATGATGCGAGTTTACATGTTATTATGCTATGATGCGAGTTTACATGTTATTATGCTATGATGCGAGTTTACATGTTATTATGCTATGATGCGAGTTTACATGTTATTATGCTATGATGCGAGTTTACATTTGTTATTATGCTATGATGTGAGTTTACATTTGTTATTATGCTATGATGTGAGTTTACATTTGTTATTATGCTATGATGCGAGTTTACATTCGTTATTATGCTATGATGCGAGTTTACATGTTATTATGCTATGATGCGAGTTTACATTCGTTATTATGCTATGATGCGAGTTTACATGTTATTATGCTATGATGCGAGTTTACATGTTATTATGCTATGCTGTGAGTTTACATTTGTTATTATGCTATGCTGTGAGTTTACATTTGTTATTATGCTATGCTGTGAGTTTACATTCGTTATTATGCTATGATGCGAGTTTACATGTTATTATGCTATGATGCGAGTTTACATGTTATTATGCTATGATGCGAGTTTACATTTGTTATTATGCTATGATGCGAGTTTACATGTTATTATGCTATGATGTGAGTTTACATTTGTTATTATGCTATGATGCGAGTTTACATTTGTTATTATGCTATGATGCGAGTTTACATGTTATTATGCTATGATGCGAGTTTACATTTGTTATTATGCTATGATGCGAGTTTACATGTTATTATGCTATGATGCGAGTTTACATTTGTTATTATGCTATGATGCGAGTTTACATTTGTTATTATGCTATGATGCGAGTTTACATGCTATGATGTGAGTTTACATTTGTTATTATGCTATGATGCGAGTTTACATGTTATTATGCTATGATGTGAGTTTACATTTGTTATTATGCTATGATGCGTGTTTACATTCGTTATTATGCTATGCTGTGAGTTTACATTTGTTATTATGCTATGATGCGAGTTTACATTTGTTATTATGCTATGATGCGAGTTTACATTTGTTATTATGCTATGATGCGAGTTTACATGTTATTATGCTATGCTGTGAGTTTACATTTGTTATTATGCTATGATGCGAGTTTACATTTGTTATTATGCTATGATGCGAGTTTACATGTTATTATGCTATGATGTGAGTTTACATTTGTTATTATGCTATGATGTGAGTTTACATTTGTTATTATGCTATGATGAGTTTACATTTGTTATTATGCTATGCTGTGAGTTTACATTTGTTATTATGCTATGATGAGTTTACATTTGTTATTATGCTATGATGTGAGTTTACATTTGTTATTATGCTATGATGAGTTTACATTTGTTATTATGCTATGATGCGAGTTTACATTTGTTATTATGCTATGATGCGAGTTTACATGTTATTATGCTATGATGTGAGTTTACATTTGTTATTATGCTATGATGTGAGTTTACATTTGTTATTATGCTATGATGCGAGTTTACATTTGTTATTATGCTATGATGCGAGTTTACATTTGTTATTATGCAATGATGTGAGTTTACATTTGTTATTATGCTATGCTGTGAGTTTACATTTGTTGTTATGCTATGATGCGAGTTTACATTTGTTATTATGCTATGATGTGAGTTTACATTTGTTATTATGCTATGATGCGAGTTTACATTTGTTATTATGCTATGATGTGAGTTTACATTTGTTATTATGCTATGATGTGAGTTTACATTTGTTATTATGCTATGATGTGAGTTTACATTTGTTATTATGCTATGATGCGAGTTTACATTTGTTATTATGCTATGCTGTGAGTTTACATTTGTTATTATGCTATGATGCGAGTTTACATTTGTTATTATGCTATGATGCGAGTTTACATTCATTATTATGCTATGATGCGAGTTTACATGTTATTATGCTATGCTGTGAGTTTACATTTGTTATTATGCTATGATGCGAGTTTACATGTTATTATGCTATGCTGTGAGTTTACATTTGTTATTATGCTATGATGCGAGTTTACATGTTATTATGCTATGCTGTGAGTTTACATTTGTTATTATGCTATGATGCGAGTTTACATTTGTTATTATGCTATGATGCGAGTTTACATGTTATTATGCTATGATGTGAGTTTACATTTGTTATTATGCTATGATGCGAGTTTACATTTGTTATTATGCTATGCTGTGAGTTTACATTTGTTATTATGCTATGATGCGAGTTTACATGTTATTATGCTATGCTGTGAGTTTACATTTGTTATTATGCTATGCTGTGAGTTTACATTTGTTATTATGCTATGATGCGAGTTTACATGTTATTATGCTATGATGTGAGTTTACATTTGTTATTATGCTATGATGTGAGTTTACATTTGTTATTATGCTATGATGCGAGTTTACATGTTATTATGCTATGATGCGAGTTTACATTTGTTATTATGCTATGATGCGAGTTTACATTTGTTATTATGCTATGATGCGAGTTTACATTTGTTATTATGCTATGATGCGAGTTTACATTTGTTATTATGCTATGATGCGAGTTTACATTTGTTATTATGCTATGATGTGAGTTTACATGTTATTATGCTATGATGCGAGTTTACATTTGTTATTATGCTATGATGCGAGTTTACATTTGTTATTATGCTATGATGCGAGTTTACATTTGTTATTATGCTATGATGCGAGTTTACATTTGTTATTATGCTATGATGCGAGTTTACATGTTATTATGCTATGATGTGAGTTTACATTTGTTATTATGCTATGATGCGAGTTTACATTTGTTATTATGCTATGATGCGAGTTTACATGTTATTATGCTATGATGCGAGTTTACATTTGTTATTATGCTATGATGTGAGTTTACATGTTATTATGCTATGATGTGAGTTTGCATTTGTTATTATGCTATGATGTGAGTTTACATTTGTTATTATGCTATGATGAGTTTACATTTGTTATTATGCTATGATGTGAGTTTACATTTGTTATTATGCTATGATGCGAGTTTACATGTTATTATGCTATGATGCGAGTTTACATTTGTTATTATGCTATGATGTGAGTTTACATTTGTTATTATGCTATGATGTGAGTTTACATTTGTTATTATGCTATGATGTGAGTTTACATTTGTTATTATGCTATGATGTGAGTTTACATTTGTTATTATGCTATGATGCGAGTTTACATTTGTTATTATGCTATGATGCGAGTTTACATTCGTTATTATGCTATGATGCGAGTTTACATGTTATTATGCTATGATGTGAGTTTGCATTTGTTATTATGCTATGATGAGTTTACATTTGTTATTATGCTATGATGTGAGTTTACATGTTATTATGCTATGATGAGTTTACATTTGTTATTATGCTATGATGTGAGTTTACATGTTATTATGCTATGATGTGAGTTTGCATTTGTTATTATGCTATGATGTGAGTTTACATTTGTTATTATGCTATGATGTGAGTTTACATTCGTTATTATGCTATGATGAGTTTACATTTGTTATTATGCTATGATGTGAGTTTACATTTGTTATTATGCTATGATGCGAGTTTACATTTGTTATTATGCTATGATGCGAGTTTACGTTATTATGCTATGATGCGAGTTTACATTTGTTATTATGCTATGATGCGAGTTTACGTTATTATGCTATGATGTGAGTTTACATTTGTTATTATGCTATGATGCGAGTTTACATTTGTTATTATGCTATGATGTGAGTTTACATTTGTTATTATGCTATGATGTGAGTTTACATTTGTTATTATGCTATGATGTGAGTTTACATTTGTTATTATGCTATGATGCGAGTTTACATTTGTTATTATGCTATGATGTGAGTTTACATTTGTTATTATGCTATGCTGTGAGTTTACATTTGTTATTATGCTATGCTGTGAGTTTACATTTGTTATTATGCTATGAGTTTACATGTTATTATGCTATTCTGTGAGTTTACATTTGTTATTATGCTATGATGAGTTTACATTTGTTATTATGCTATGATGTGAGTTTACATTTGTTATTATGCTATGATGCGAGTTTACATGTTATTATGCTATGATGCGAGTTTACATTTGTTATTATGCTATGATGCGAGTTTACATTTGTTATTATGCTATGATGTGAGTTTACATTTGTTATTATGCTATGATGCGAGTTTACATTTGTTATTATGCTATGATGCGAGTTTACATTTGTTATTATGCTATGATGCGAGTTTACATTTGTTATTATGCTATGATGCGAGTTTACATTTGTTATTATGCTATGATGTGAGTTTACATTTGTTATTATGCTATGATGTGAGTTTACATGTTATTATGCTATGATGCGAGTTTACATTTGTTATTATGCTATGATGCGAGTTTACATTTGTTATTATGCTATGATGCGAGTTTACATTTGTTATTATGCTATGATGTGAGTTTACATTTGTTATTATGCTATGATGTGAGTTTACATTTGTTATTATGCTATGATGTGAGTTTACATTTGTTATTATGCTATGATGCGAGTTTACATTTGTTATTATGCTATGATGCGAGTTTACATGTTATTATGCTATGATGTGAGTTTACATTTGTTATTATGCTATGATGCGAGTTTACATTTGTTATTATGCTATGCTGTGAGTTTACATTTGTTATTATGCTATGCTGTGAGTTTACATTTGTTATTATGCTATGATGCGAGTTTACATTTGTTATTATGCTATGATGCGAGTTTACATTTGTTATTATGCTATGATGCGAGTTTACATTTGTTCTTATGCTATGATGCGAGTTTACGTTATTATGCTATGATGCGAGTTTACATTTGTTATTATGCTATGATGCGAGTTTACGTTATTATGCTATGATGCGAGTTTACATTTGTTATTATGCTATGATGCGAGTTTACGTTATTATGCTATGATGCGAGTTTACATTTGTTATTATGCTATGATGCGAGTTTACGTTATTATGCTATGATGCGAGTTTACATTTGTTATTATGCTATGATGCGAGTTTACGTTATTATGCTATGCTGTGAGTTTACATTTGTTATTATGCTATGATGCGAGTTTACGTTATTATGCTATGATGCGAGTTTACATTTGTTATTATGCTATGATGCGAGTTTACGTTATTATGCTATGATGTGAGTTTACATTTGTTATTATGCTATGATGTGAGTTTACATTTGTTATTATGCTATGATGCGAGTTTACGTTATTATGCTATGATGTGAGTTTACATTTGTTATTATGCTATGATGCGAGTTTACATTTGTTATTATGCTATGCTGTGAGTTTACATTTGTTATTATGCTATGATGCGAGTTTACATGTTATTATGCTATGATGTGAGTTTACATTTGTTATTATGCTATGATGCGAGTTTACATTTGTTATTATGCTATGATGCGAGTTTACATTTGTTATTATGCTATGATGCGAGTTTACATTTGTTATTATGCTATGATGCGAGTTTACGTTATTATGCTATGATGCGAGTTTACATTTGTTATTATGCTATGATGCGAGTTTACGTTATTATGCTATGATGCGAGTTTACATTTGTTATTATGCTATGATGCGAGTTTACGTTATTATGCTATGCTGTGAGTTTACATTTGTTATTATGCTATGATGCGAGTTTACGTTATTATGCTATGATGCGAGTTTACATTTGTTATTATGCTATGATGCGAGTTTACGTTATTATGCTATGATGTGAGTTTACATTTGTTATTATGCTATGATGTGAGTTTACATTTGTTATTATGCTATGATGCGAGTTTACGTTATTATGCTATGATGTGAGTTTACATTTGTTATTATGCTATGATGCGAGTTTACATTTGTTATTATGCTATGCTGTGAGTTTACATTTGTTATTATGCTATGATGCGAGTTTACATGTTATTATGCTATGATGTGAGTTTACATTTGTTATTATGCTATGATGTGAGTTTACATTTGTTATTATGCTATGATGTGAGTTTACATGTTATTATGCTATGATGTGAGTTTACATTTGTTATTATGCTATGATGAGTTTACATTTGTTATTATGCTATGATGTGAGTTTACATTTGTTATTATGCTATGATGTGAGTTTACATTCGTTATTATGCTATGATGAGTTTACATTTGTTATTATGCTATGATGTGAGTTTACATTTGTTATTATGCTATGATGTGAGTTTACATTTGTTATTATGCTATGATGCGAGTTTACGTTATTATGCTATGATGCGAGTTTACATTTGTTATTATGCTATGATGCGAGTTTACGTTATTATGCTATGATGTGAGTTTACATTTGTTATTATGCTATGCTGTGAGTTTACATTTGTTATTATGCTATGCTGTGAGTTTACATTTGTTATTATGCTATGATGTGAGTTTACATTTGTTATTATGCTATGATGCGAGTTTACATTTGTTATTATGCTATGATGCGAGTTTACATTTGTTATTATGCTATGATGCGAGTTTACGTTATTATGCTATGATGTGAGTTTACATTTGTTATTATGCTATGCTGTGAGTTTACATTTGTTATTATGCTATGCTGTGAGTTTACATTTGTTATTATGCTATGATGTGAGTTTACATTTGTTATTATGCTATGCTGTGAGTTTACATTTGTTATTATGCTATGATGTGAGTTTACATTTGTTATTATGCTATGCTGTGAGTTTACATTTGTTATTATGCTATGATGAGTTTACATTTGTTATTATGCTATGATGTGAGTTTACATTTGTTATTATGCTATGATGTGAGTTTACATTTGTTATTATGCTATGATGTGAGTTTACATTTGTTATTATGCTATGATGCGAGTTTACGTTATTATGCTATGATGCGAGTTTACATTTGTTATTATGCTATGATGCGAGTTTACATTTGTTATTATGCTATGATGCGAGTTTACATTTGTTATTATGCTATGCTGTGAGTTTACATTTGTTATTATGCTATGATGACTTTACATGTTATTATGCTATGATGCGAGTTTACATTTGTTATTATGCTATGCTGTGAGTTTACATTTGTTATTATGCTATGATGACTTTACATGTTATTATGCTATGATGCGAGTTTACATTTGTTATTATGCTATGCTGTGAGTTTACATTTGTTATTATGCTATGATGTGAGTTTACATTTGTTATTATGCTATGCTGTGAGTTTACATTTGTTATTATGCTATGATGCGAGTTTACATTTGTTCTTATGCTATGATGCGAGTTTACGTTATTATGCTATGCTGTGAGTTTACATTTGTTATTATGCTATGATGCGAGTTTACGTTATTATGCTATGCTGTGAGTTTACATTTGTTATTATGCTATGATGCGAGTTTACGTTATTATGCTATGATGCGAGTTTACATTTGTTATTATGCTATGATGCGAGTTTACGTTATTATGCTATGATGCGAGTTTACATTTGTTATTATGCTATGATGCGAGTTTACATTTGTTATTATGCTATGATGCGAGTTTACGTTATTATGCTATGATGCGGGTTTACATTTGTTATTATGCTATGATGCGAGTTTACATTTGTTATTATGCTATGATGCGAGTTTACGTTATTATGCTATGATGCGAGTTTACATTTGTTATTATGCTATGATGCGAGTTTACGTTATTATGCTATGCTGTGAGTTTACATTTGTTATTATGCTATGATGCGAGTTTACGTTATTATGCTATGATGTGAGTTTACATTTGTTATTATGCTATGATGCGAGTTTACATTTGTTATTATGCTATGCTGTGAGTTTACATTTGTTATTATGCTATGATGCGAGTTTACGTTATTATGCTATGCTGTGAGTTTACATTTGTTATTATGCTATGATGCGAGTTTACGTTATTATGCTATGATGCGAGTTTACATTTGTTATTATGCTATGATGCGAGTTTACGTTATTATGCTATGATGCGAGTTTACATTTGTTATTATGCTATGATGCGAGTTTACGTTATTATGCTATGCTGTGAGTTTACATTTGTTATTATGCTATGATGCGAGTTTACGTTATTATGCTATGATGTGAGTTTACATTTGTTATTATGCTATGATGCGAGTTTACATTTGTTATTATGCTATGCTGTGAGTTTACATTTGTTATTATGCTATGATGCGAGTTTACATTTGTTATTATGCTATGATGTGAGTTTACATTTGTTATTATGCTATGATGCGAGTTTACATTTGTTATTATGCTATGATGTGAGTTTACATTTGTTATTATGCTATGATGCGAGTTTACGTTATTATGCTATGCTGTGAGTTTACATTTGTTATTATGCTATGATGTGAGTTTACATTTGTTATTATGCTATGCTGTGAGTTTACATTTGTTATTATGCTATGATGCGAGTTTACATTTGTTATTATGCTATGATGCGAGTTTACATTTGTTATTATGCTATGATGCGAGTTTACGTTATTATGCTATGCTGTGAGTTTACATTTGTTATTATGCTATGATGCGAGTTTACATTCGTTATTATGCTATGATGCGAGTTTACATGTTATTATGCTATGATGTGAGTTTACATTTGTTATTATGCTATGATGCGAGTTTACATTTGTTATTATGCTATGATGCGAGTTTACGTTATTATGCTATGATGCGAGTTTACATTTGTTATTATGCTATGATGCGAGTTTACGTTATTATGCTATGATGCGAGTTTACATTTGTTATTATGCTATGATGCGAGTTTACGTTATTATGCTATGATGTGAGTTTACATTTGTTATTATGCTATGATGCGAGTTTACATTTGTTATTATGCTATGCTGTGAGTTTACATTTGTTATTATGCTATGATGCGAGTTTACGTTATTATGCTATGATGTGAGTTTACATTTGTTATTATGCTATGATGCGAGTTTACATTTGTTATTATGCTATGATGCGAGTTTACATTTGTTATTATGCTATGATGCGAGTTTACATTTGTTATTATGCTATGATGCGAGTTTACATTTGTTATTATGCTATGATGTGAGTTTACATTTGTTATTATGCTATGATGCGAGTTTACATTTGTTATTATGCTATGATGTGAGTTTACATTTGTTATTATGCTATGATGCGAGTTTACATTTGTTATTATGCTATGATGCGAGTTTACATTTGTTATTATGCTATGATGTGAGTTTACATTTGTTATTATGCTATGATGCGAGTTTACATTTGTTATTATGCTATGCTGTGAGTTTACATTTGTTATTATGCTATGCTGTGAGTTTACATTTGTTATTATGCTATGATGAGTTTACATGTTATTATGCTATGATGTGAGTTTACATTTGTTATTATGCTATGCTGTGAGTTTACATTTGTTATTATGCTATGATGCGAGTTTACATTTGTTATTATGCTATGATGCGAGTTTACGTTATTATGCTATGCTGTGAGTTTACATTTGTTATTATGCTATGATGCGAGTTTACGTTATTATGCTATGATGCGAGTTTACATTTGTTATTATGCTATGATGCGAGTTTACGTTATTATGCTATGCTGTGAGTTTACATTTGTTATTATGCTATGATGCGAGTTTACGTTATTATGCTATGATGCGAGTTTACATTTGTTATTATGCTATGATGCGAGTTTACGTTATTATGCTATGATGTGAGTTTACATTTGTTATTATGCTATGCTGTGAGTTTACATTTGTTATTATGCTATGATGCGAGTTTACATTTGTTATTATGCTATGATGTGAGTTTACATTTGTTATTATGCTATGATGCGAGTTTACATTTGTTATTATGCTATGATGCGAGTTTACATTTGTTATTATGCTATGCTGTGAGTTTACATTTGTTATTATGCTATGATGCGAGTTTACGTTATTATGCTATGCTGTGAGTTTACATTTGTTATTATGCTATGATGCGAGTTTACGTTATTATGCTATGATGTGAGTTTACATTTGTTATTATGCTATGATGCGAGTTTACATTTGTTATTATGCTATGCTGTGAGTTTACATTTGTTATTATGCTATGATGCGAGTTTACATTTGTTATTATGCTATGCTGTGAGTTTACATTTGTTATTATGCTATGATGCGAGTTTACGTTATTATGCTATGCTGTGAGTTTACATTTGTTATTATGCTATGATGTGAGTTTACATTTGTTATTATGCTATGCTGTGAGTTTACATTTGTTATTATGCTATGATGCGAGTTTACATTTGTTATTATGCTATGATGCGAGTTTACGTTATTATGCTATGCTGTGAGTTTACATTTGTTATTATGCTATGATGCGAGTTTACGTTATTATGCTATGATGCGAGTTTACATTTGTTATTATGCTATGATGCGAGTTTACGTTATTATGCTATGATGCGAGTTTACATTTGTTATTATGCTATGATGCGAGTTTACGTTATTATGCTATGATGTGAGTTTACATTTGTTATTATGCTATGATGCGAGTTTACATTTGTTATTATGCTATGCTGTGAGTTTACATTTGTTATTATGCTATGATGCGAGTTTACGTTATTATGCTATGCTGTGAGTTTACATTTGTTATTATGCTATGATGCGAGTTTACGTTATTATGCTATGATGTGAGTTTACATTTGTTATTATGCTATGATGTGAGTTTACATTTGTTATTATGCTATGATGCGAGTTTACATTTGTTATTATGCTATGATGCGAGTTTACATTTGTTATTATGCTATGATGCGAGTTTACATTTGTTATTATGCTATGCTGTGAGTTTACATTTGTTATTATGCTATGATGCGAGTTTACATTTGTTATTATGCTATGATGTGAGTTTACATTTGTTATTATGCTATGATGCGAGTTTACATTTGTTATTATGCTATGCTGTGAGTTTACATTTGTTATTATGCTATGATGTGAGTTTACATTTGTTATTATGCTATGATGCGAGTTTACATTTGTTATTATGCTATGATGCGAGTTTACATTTGTTATTATGCTATGCTGTGAGTTTACATTTGTTATTATGCTATGATGTGAGTTTACATTTGTTATTATGCTATGATGCGAGTTTACATTTGTTATTATGCTATGATGCGAGTTTACATTTGTTATTATGCTATGCTGTGAGTTTACATTTGTTATTATGCTATGATGTGAGTTTACATTTGTTATTATGCTATGATGTGAGTTTACATTTGTTATTATGCTATGCTGTGAGTTTACATTTGTTATTATGCTATGATGCGAGTTTACGTTATTATGCTATGCTGTGAGTTTACATTTGTTATTATGCTATGATGTGAGTTTACATTTGTTATTATGCTATGATGCGAGTTTACATTTGTTATTATGCTATGCTGTGAGTTTACATTTGTTATTATGCTATGATGCGAGTTTACATTTGTTATTATGCTATGATGCGAGTTTACATTTGTTATTATGCTATGCTGTGAGTTTACATTTGTTATTATGCTATGATGCGAGTTTACATTTGTTATTATGCTATGATGTGAGTTTACATTTGTTATTATGCTATGCTGTGAGTTTACATTTGTTATTATGCTATGATGCGAGTTTACGTTATTATGCTATGCTGTGAGTTTACATTTGTTATTATGCTATGCTGTGAGTTTACATTTGTTATTATGCTATGATGTGAGTTTACATTTGTTATTATGCTATGATGCGAGTTTACATTTGTTATTATGCTATGATGCGAGTTTACGTTATTATGCTATGATGCGAGTTTACATTTGTTATTATGCTATGATGCGAGTTTACGTTATTATGCTATGATGCGAGTTTACATTTGTTATTATGCTATGATGCGAGTTTACGTTATTATGCTATGATGTGAGTTTACATTTGTTATTATGCTATGATGCGAGTTTACATTTGTTATTATGCTATGCTGTGAGTTTACATTTGTTATTATGCTATGATGCGAGTTTACGTTATTATGCTATGCTGTGAGTTTACATTTGTTATTATGCTATGATGCGAGTTTACGTTATTATGCTATGATGTGAGTTTACATTTGTTATTATGCTATGATGTGAGTTTACATTTGTTATTATGCTATGATGCGAGTTTACATTTGTTATTATGCTATGATGCGAGTTTACATTTGTTATTATGCTATGCTGTGAGTTTACATTTGTTATTATGCTATGATGCGAGTTTACGTTATTATGCTATGCTGTGAGTTTACATTTGTTATTATGCTATGATGCGAGTTTACGTTATTATGCTATGATGTGAGTTTACATTTGTTATTATGCTATGATGCGAGTTTACATTTGTTATTATGCTATGATGTGAGTTTACATTTGTTATTATGCTATGATGCGAGTTTGCATTTGTTATTATGCTATGATGTGAGTTTACATTTGTTATTATGCTATGATGCGAGTTTGCATTTGTTATTATGCTATGATGCGAGTTTACATTTGTTATTATGCTATGATGCGAGTTTACATTTGTTATTATGCTATGCTGTGAGTTTACATTTGTTATTATGCTATGATGCGAGTTTACATTTGTTATTATGCTATGCTGTGAGTTTACATTTGTTATTATGCTATGATGCGAGTTTACGTTATTATGCTATGCTGTGAGTTTACATTTGTTATTATGCTATGATGCGAGTTTACGTTATTATGCTATGATGTGAGTTTACATTTGTTATTATGCTATGATGCGAGTTTACATTTGTTATTATGCTATGATGCGAGTTTACATTTGTTATTATGCTATGATGCGAGTTTGCATTTGTTATTATGCTATGATGTGAGTTTACATTTGTTATTATGCTATGATGCGAGTTTGCATTTGTTATTATGCTATGATGCGAGTTTACATTTGTTATTATGCTATGATGCGAGTTTGCATTTGTTATTATGCTATGATGCGAGTTTGCATTTGTTATTATGCTATGATGCGAGTTTGCATTTGTTATTATGCTATGATGTGAGTTTACATTTGTTATTATGCTATGATGCGAGTTTGCATTTGTTATTATGCTATGATGCGAGTTTGCATTTGTTATTATGCTATGATGCGAGTTTGCATTTGTTATTTTGCTATGATGTGAGTTTGCATTTGTTATTTTGCTATGATGTGAGTTTGCATTTGTTATTATGCTATGCTGTGAGTGCATTAGGTTTTTGAGGTGGATGAAGTATTTCTGAAGTTTCAGAAGTGAGTAAGCTGTTTATTTAACTTTAGCTTCCCCTACGGCCCTATCACATGTAAACATATTTTCACTAAAAATTGGAAATAAATTGTATGGTTATTTGTCCTAAGGCCGCAGTTATCCATAAATATGCAGTGTTAGGCTTCTCACAGCATAGGAATTTCAGCATGCATCCTGTCTTACAGTCTGTAGTATACTGAAATATTTTCGCCAAGCTATGCGTACTTTTTTAAAACATAAAATGATTATTCATCATTAATATCATAAATACATACTTCCGTTTTTTTATATAACAAACCAAACCGTTTGAATATCGATTGAAATTTGAGGAAGTTACGGTCATCTGAAAAGTACATATCGCTACCAACACAGTGTAATGGGTAAGCCAGCTGTCTGAGGGAAGATGGCCGCCATGTGCGGACGTTCGACTTCGTTGACGGGCAACGGGGACGAGGCATCTAGTCTTCTATGTAAATCTATGCACCACACCACACTTCCTCCAGTAGCCTCCTAATGTTCGCTCTTGATCTACAGAACGCACAGAACCAATGCCGCCCCCAAAAGGTGCGCTGGTCACTTTTAAAATTACCGTTAAAAAAATACCCCAAACCGGATGGAGACATTTCACTCGTTCGGTTCAATATTAAATTTAATACCTCCCTTTCGAAAATTCCAGCCATTCCAAACAATTTAAGACGTTTTTAGGCCTTGAAAACCGAAAGTTATATTTAAGACTTTTTAAGGACCCGCAGGAGCCCTGTGAGTGAGAGACTGGGAAAACCACCAACACACACACAGAGAGAGAGAGAAAGTTCTGCTCCGTAAACGAGCATTGTTCTTAGAAACTAAATCAAAATCTGTTTTTTTATGTAAAAATTTGAAAAATACTTCTGTTTTTACGTAACAGAGAGAGAGAGAGAGAGAGAGAGAGAGAGAGAGAGAGGTTGTTGAATGGTGATAACACCAGTCCAGCTGAGTGACCGGATGTTTGAGACTCACCGGCGGAAGCCTCACAGCAAACACAAAGGATTAAAAGAGTCAAAGCGAGGCTCATTGTGCAGCTCTTTAAGGAACCAAAACCGCTTTTTGCTAAACCTGGACAGCTGCTGTGTAAAGACGAGCTCTGAGGTTTTTGTGGAGAAGGTCCCTTGAACAGGAAACCAGTTCGAGTCAATGAATGATTTGGGGGGGGGGAAGATTCATTTTACTGAGGATGATTCAAAGATCCGAGTCAGTAAAAGATCCGTACGCCCCATCAGTACTGTGTGGCACGCAACAAGAAAGCAGGGGTTTTTTTTGTTTATTTGTTTGTTTTGTTTTTTGCGTGCCACCACAGATCTCTACCTAAAATGTCTTATATTTGATATTTTAGGTAGAGATCATCAGGGCGTGCCACACACGAGTGATGGGAAGCTCGGATCTTTGTACTGACTCGGATCTTTTGCCGCTTTTCCACTACAAACGCGGCTGAGCCGTGCCGAGCTGAGTCGGGCTGAGCGGGGCTGTTGGAGTTGCATTTCGACTACAACCGCGCTGAACCGTGCTGGCTGGAAGTGGGTGGACACATTGGGTGGAGTTAGCGAAAGTGGGTGGACGTCACGTGATGTCGTTAAGCAGCGCAAACAGTGACATCAGTGACAGTGGCGGAACAAGTCAGAGCCGGGCCGGGGGCGGGGCAAATGACCGGGCCCTTTATTAAAGCTTATCATAACATCATTTTAGGCTACAAAATGTCCGCAACTGCGGTGTTTACCAATTTCAACACTACCGGGTGCAACTATGTTATTTAGTACATCAAGTCCTTCAAACGAACATGTAACTCAGAAACAAAAAACATTAGGATACTGTACATGGCTCATAATAAAACATCAATAGCCTATACTGCGCACATTATTTGAAGGGCATACGAATAAGCGCTCAGAGGTTGCAACGGTGACAGGAAGAGTCAGAAATAAAAGGAGGGCGGTGCAAACCTCACTGAATGCACTGTGTTTACCAATTTCAACACTACGGGGTGCAACTATGTTATTTTGTACATTAAGTCCTTCAAACGAACATGTAACTCAGAAACAAAAAACATTAGGTGACATACTGTACATGGCTCATAATAAAACATCAATAGCCTACTGCGCGCATTATTTGAAGGGCATACGACGAGCCTTGCGCTCTGCGAACTCGTGCACGATGCTCTGTATGTCACTGATTCAGTGATCTTTTAAGCGGTAGTCTCACGACCCGAATAGTAAACAATAAACATGGAGGACATGGAGTCGTTAGTGTTGCTGGTCTTGGTGCTGTGGCTTGTTGTCACCGACAACGCCAACAGATACTGGCAAGAGCGTATAGATGAGGCGAGGCGCATAAGGCTTCAGAAATTCTCGTAATTCGTAATTATTCTCCTTCCGGGTTTGCGGTGTTTACAGATCCCAGCGCGCTCGCGGGGCGTGTGTGGGCATGTGAGGACACGCCTCCTCACCAATCAGTGCACAGGGGAGTGTCTGCTCACACCCCCAACCTCACTCGGCACGGCTTGGCTCGCTTCAGCCCCACTCCAAAACGGTGCAAGTTTTAGGGGCTAAGCAGGGCTGAAACGAGCTGAGTCGTGCTGGTTTTTGGTAGTCGAAACGCGAGCCGTGTCGGGCTGAAGTGAGCTGAAGCGAGCTGAAGTGAGCTGAAAAAGGGTAGTGGAAAAGGGCCATTTGAATCTTCTTCAGTAAAATGAATGAATCTTTTTCTCTTGCTTTGAGACAGCACTGATCAGCGCGTGACCTGAGAACATTTTACACTTCCTCACTCTCTGGCCCAATCCCAATTCTAATTTCTACCCCTCCCCCTCCCCCTTCCCCTCCGCCTTCCCCTTGGCCCTTCCCCTTGAAACTGAGCTACAAGGGATAGGGCTTGAAATTCAACCCTTACGTATTGGGATAGCCCTTCAACGATCGCATACGTCATCGCGTACCTCCGTCAGCGTTTATGTTAGCAAAACGCAACCAAATGCGTCATTGGCTGCGACCAGCCGCTACAGTCAGAGCCAGAAATCTCTGCTGGCAGGGTGTGATTTGTTAACTAACACCACTGAATGGGATATCTTTGGCGCTTCGTGCACCACATCCGACAGAATGAGGTGTCAGAACACTCATGTAAACAATAAAAGCGAGAATAACAGAACAAAACGTACGCAGTCAAGCAACCGAAAACAATACTCACTCCCAAAGCTTTTTAGCAGCAGCTTGGATTTCAGAAATCGCTGCTCATTCTCAGCTCGAAAGCGAATCAAGCGGCGTGTTTCCTCTGGATAACAACTTAAAACACGTAAATAATGGAGAAAATACATTTATGACAATCTTTCGCCGCGGGAACCGCCATCTTTCTGAAATCCGCATGAAATCTCGCTGAAATCCGCATGGCATTGTGGGAAATCACTCAAACCCCTTCGTTCGGAGTCAGCTCCAGGAAAATCTCCGTTTGGAGGCGTACAGAAGCCCTACCCCTTCCCCTACCCCTCCGCGTTAACTGGGATTGGGATACCCCTACCCCTTCACGTGAACGCGCAAAATGGAGGGGAAGGGCCAAGGGGTTGGTCCAAGGGGTGAAATGGGATTCGGCCTCTCTCACACACACACACACATACATTTTAGTCTCCAAACGTTTGTTTTCCGGCATAAAATTAAATATTACAGAAAAAAAAAGTTTCTCCCTGAGCAGCATATTCCACAAGGGAGCACTTTTCAGATAAAAAAAAGAAACCATAATGAAGGCTCCTGGGTTTTGGTGCAAAATGAAGAAGTGAGTGTGACACTCAAACGCTACGTTCACACTGCAAGGCTTAATGCTCAATTCCGATTTTTTTGTGAAATCCGATTTTTTTGTGAGGTCGTTCACATTAACAAATATATGCGACTTGTATGTGATCCTCAGTATGAACGAAAAGCGACCTAAAAGTGTTCCGCATGCGCACTGCAGGATACGACGACGTCACACGCAGTGAGCATGGCCAGTGTTTACGGAAGTAAAACCGCCCGGTTGCGGTATGACTCATCCAATCTAGCTTGAATAGCTGCATCCCCCCAAATGGAAATCAGCTCCCTAACCTCTGCGTCCTTCCATTGAGAAGATTCAGAACCTTCACAGCCCGAAGTGTCCCTCGCATTGATGTCATGCGCAGGGGCGCAGATACGTTTTTTGAACTGGGGGGGGGGACAAAAAACTGGGGGGGGGGGGACAAAAAACTGGGGGGGGGACAAAGCTGCCAGCAAACCAACCCCAACATGCCTGTCAAACTTGTTGTTAGTAACCATAGCAACCAAGCTCGAGCTCGCAACCTGTGCAGTCTGCGCAGCTCAACCAACCGAATATCAGTCTTTGTTTTGTTTTATGTGAGTTGTTGCAACTATATGTATACACTGCTGTGCACCTCAATAAACCGAATGGTAATTAGTCTTTTGATTTTTCCGTGAGGTTTGCCTTATGCAAAGAAAGACAGCATAGACGTTTTTTCCTCCCTATAAGTAGGGGGGACCGAATGAGGTGAATTTAAATATGACTCGTCCCACCCTCTATCTGCGCCTGTGATTATGCGCCATGTTGTTGTAACTTTTTTGAGAGACCCGCCGCCTACTTCAGCGCAGAATAGTGACGTTTGTGGCTTGTTGATGACGTGTAAGTCGGATGAATGCGACCTGGCGGTTCAGACTGAAGTCGCATATGAAAAGACCGGATAGGAATCGGAATTAGCACCACATATCCAAACGGCCTGGGTCGGATTTGAAAAAATCGGATCTGTGTCGTTCATATTGTCAATAAAAGATCGGATACAGGTCACATATGGGCGAAAAGATCGGATTTGAGTCACTTCAGCCTGCAGTGTGAACGTAGCCAAAGTGTCCAGAAGAACTGGGGCTGGTTCTGTAAAACCAGTAACTCAGTAAAACCTACAGCTCATTTCCGTATCAAACTGGACCTGGGACGAAAGCAAAGGGTCGTCTCACACCATATACTAACTCTGTTTCATTTATTATGGCTTACTGATTACTGTTTATAGTATTTTTTAATTTTCATTATTTTTTCAAGCCATTTTTGGTCGACAATTTCATATATAAACAATTCATCGACTTCCTCATGAGTGACCTATAGAGATACATTTCTGGACATGAGTGTTTTACTGAGAAATACATCACTTTTATTATCATCTGTGATGGCTCTCCGTCATAGGCATAGTTCGAATTACGGGGGGTACTATACCCCCCCAATGAAGACCCAGTACCCCCAAAAAAGACAAAAATATATGTTTGTTTGTTTTTTTTTTGGGGGGGGGTCCGATTTTTTTTCTGATATTGTGAAAAGGAATATATAATTCAAACCAACTCCCATTCGGCATTCTTATTATAGGAACATTTTAATGTAAATCAATTTCAGACAGACACCCCTATTGTGGACCGTACCATTTTTAGTCACCGCAGCACTAGAACGCGCTAGGAGCAACAGCTTCTAGTCCACACCGTATTCAGTTGATTCATCAGATAGATACAGTCCATGGGTTTGCAGCAATTTATACAGTCTATGGTTTGCAGCATTGGTAATGTTAGTTGCTAACCAACTTGAAAATGTGTTATTTTACAACTTTCATTTATTAAAGTGCTTTGTTCTTTCAGCTCATGTCACGTCTTCTCATCTCATCTCATTATCTCTAACCGCTTTATCCTTCTACAGGGTCGCAGGCAAGCTGGAGCCTATCCCAGCTGACTACGGGCGAAAGGCGGGGTACACCCTGGACAAGTCGCCAGGTCATCACAGGGCTGACACATAGACACAGACAACCATTCACACTCACATTCACACCTACGGTCAATTTAGAGTCACCAGTTAACCTAACCTGCATGTCTTTGGACTGTGGGGGAAACCGGAGCACCCGGAGGAAACCCACGCGGACACGGGGAGAACATGCAAACTCCGCACAGAAAGGCCCTCGCCGGCCACGGGGCTCGAACCCGGACCTTCTTGCTGTGAGGCGACAGCGCTAACCACTACACCACCGTGCCGCCACTGTCACGTCTTTATACATTGAATTACTTACCCACTGAGGCCAGAAGGCTACAGTGGACGGACGTTAACGTTAGTTACCAATGTTAGTTAGCGAGATAAGCTAAGTCTCTATTTAAATCAAGGTTATTACAGTGTGGTATAGAAACGATTCTCATTTCAAAGGAGAAGAACTCCATATGTTTCCATTCTCATTTTATCATGAATAAATTGTGCCCTTCTGAAATTCATTTGGCACATAGGCCCATCCTGTGTGTGTGATTAGGCACAAGAAGTTCTGATGTAGGCCTAGCTAAGCCTATGCAAAATTACAATCAGAACCTCTGGGGACTGGGGGCAACATAAAAAGAGAGGGCCTAGGCAAAATAGCCGAGTACATATGCTAGTATTTGAATTTGTTTTCTATTGTTTTTACTTACATTCCTTTTGTATTATTTTTAAGATATTCCTAGTTTCATCTGAGTACCCTGTTTGATTTTATTCACAGAGACAGTAGGCCAAACATGAGGAAAAGAAAAGGGCCAGACATCAGGCATTTTTTGGTGCTAAAAGAGTAAGTAGTAAATATTAGCACTAAGATCTACAGACAATTACAGTACAAGTGTAGGTGCAGTTAGGTTTTATACACTGTTCATGTGAATAATGAAAATGGGTTCCCAGCAGACAGGAGAGGCACAGCAGGACGAAAGAGAGCAAGACATTCAGCAGGACTGTTCTGCATGTGTGTATATACTGTATGTGACTCATTTGTAGTGTTGATACCCAGTTTGTTCTGACAAAGAAGGTTATCAGGTTGCACTGCTGTTTTTCTTCTGTGGTAGTACTGTATGGTTTGTCATGCTTCTTAATGACATTAAAAATTATTGCTCAGAGTTATTGTGTTGAGTTACTGACACCGACTTCCATAGACGAGACGGGACAGGACCGGGGGGGATTGATATGATAGTGGACCATGATGGTGGGGTAATTTGCACTCTGGTCATAGGTGGTGTAGTGGTTAGCACTGTCACCTCACAGCAACAAGGTCCAGGGTTCGAGCCCTGTGGCCGACGAGGGCCTTTCTGTGTGGAGTTTGCATGGTTTCCTCCAGGTGCTCCGGTTTCCCCCACAATCCAAAGACATGCAGGTTAGGTTAATTGGTGGCTCTAAATTGACCGTGAGTGTGAATGGTTGTTTGTGTCTATGTATCAGCCCTGCGATAACCTAGCGACTTGTCCAGGGTGTACCCCGCCTCTCACCCATATACCCCTTTTCCACCAAATCAGTTCCAGGGCTGGTTCGAGGCCAGTGCTGATGCTGGTTCACAACTCGTTCAACTTGCGAGCCAGCTGAGAACCAGTTTGCTTTTCCATAGCTCACGGTGCTAAGGGAAGCCACGTCATTACGTCGCTGTATACGTCAGTTACGTCGCTACGTTTGCATAAACCTTGGCACGAATATCGAAGCAAAAACACGGAAGAAGCAGCAGCAGCAACAATAATAAAGGATGACTTCGCGTTTGTACAGCTGCTGCTTCTCGTCGCTTAAAAATGTCGATCTTTCGCGGTCTTATTGTTGTTAGTCTTAACAACTCTGCCCCCCCCCCCCCCCGCTGACACAAGCGGTTCTTTCCTCTGGCCCAGCAGAGAGTTGGTGCTAGCCTGGAACCGGTTTTTCTGGCCCCAGAGCCAGTTCTTTGTCAGTGGAAACAGAAAACCCGGTTCCAAACTAAGCACTGGCCCCGAACCAGCCCTGGAACTGCTTTGGTGGAAAAGGGGCAATAGTCAGCTGGGATAGGCTCCAGTGTGCCTGCAGGACAGGATAAGTGGCTACAGATAATGGATGGAGGGCTCTCCGTTATCCAGGTCATCGTAAAGTGTAGGAGCTAAAAAAGGTGATTTGCTTGAAATTCTTGAAAAGGATTCAAGGATTTCAAGCAAGTCAACTTGCCTTCTTTAGCACCTACACCACTTGTATTTTTCATCTGAACTTCACCCAGGACATGGAGAACCAAAACCATGACATAAATCTCTATATGTCACTCATGAGGAAATCAATGAATTGTTTTTGATAAATTTGGGGACTTTGTTTGTGAATGTGTCAATATAATAAAAAGAAAATCATATATTGGCTTGAAGATACGAAGTTAATCTTCTCATGTTGGCAAACTTGTATTTTTCAGACGAAATATATCACAGACCTGAGTGACATATTTAAATAATATTGACTGGCATTGAGTGGTATATCAGATATATTCCATTCAGCTAGCATGATACTGAACATATCTGATAGACCATGAAAAAAAGCCAGCCAATACTATTATTATTTTTATTATTATTCACGGTTTTGGTTGAGATGGGGGTTGGACATCTCAAACCACATGGCCACCCTCGGAAGGAGACAGAGAATCAGGACAGAGATGCAGAGAATTAGCGTTTTCAAAATGGAAGTCTTTACTGAGAGCACAAAATCAGGAATCCAAAAAAAAAAAAGGCAAAAACAGTACTTGGCACAAAAGTTCAAAGTTCCAAAAATCATAGATAAACAGCAGTCTTAGGTACTCAAAACGATCAAGTCCCAGATTACAAAATCCAACAGGGAAAACAAAAAAAAGGATTCTAATAGGGTGTTCACACGGCACATATTTGCATCGATGCTGCACCGATGTATTTTGTTGCGATATATCTTACACCGGTGTAAATTTTGCGCAGCGTTCACACGTCACAACCCTGCTTACTAGAGAGAAGCGTGTTAGCACCGGTGCAGCCCCACTTGCGGTCACACGGCAGTTTCTGCGACCGTGTTATAGTAGCAAAAACTTTATTACTATCATTTCCTTTGATAGTAATAAAGTTTTGATATTTCCTTTTATTACTATCATTTTCTATCATTTCCGATAGTAATAATGCGGAAATGAAATATGCGCATGCGTGAAAATGTACTTCTTTTTCCCGGTTGTCATGGCATCACCAAGCGCCGGGAAAACAACGTGGATGAAGACACCAGTGTTGCCAGATATTGCTGACGTTTTCCAGCCCAAAATATGTTCAAATCCGCCAAAATGCACTTAAAACTGCCAAATCTGGCAACACTGGAAGACACGCAGTTCTGTTGTTGTTGATATTCGCCATTTTGGAAGCGCAAAATACCAGGATGCAAATTATGCAATACCCTTATGTAATCAACTCTCCTCACGCGTAGCGAGTCTACCCCTGTAGCGTTCAGACGGCCCATTTTATATCGGTGCTGCCCCGCAAACTAGCATTTACTCCGGAGTAAATTTCTTAAACCACCTCCCGAGCAGGGTTAGATTTGCACCGGTTTAAGCAGCTTTCAGGGGCTGCACCGGTATAACTTTGTACCGTGTGAACGCTCTACCGGGGCAGCCCCGGTGCTACACCGGAGTAAAAGTTGCCGTGTGAACACCCCTTAAGTGTTCCAAAAATGAGAGAGAACAAAGTAAATCCAATAGAGATAGTCCAAGGCAAAACAATCCTCTTCTTAGAAAAACAGATGCAGAGGTCAAAAAGGCAGTTCAGAACAGAGGAGCAAACAGCTACAGAAAAAACAAGGACAAGAACTCACATGGTGGCTCACAGGAGAACTCAGCAGAGTGAAAAGGCAAACAGACTCACATATATAGGCCAACCAATGAGCTACTTGCCATCAAAGATCCGATTGACCAATAGCGTGAAGACAAGTGTAACAAGGGAAAAGAAAAAAAATGCAAAATAGTGACATCTAGTGGCCAGGTAGATGAACCGCAGGCTAAAATGTCCCCAGACCCTGACAGAACCTCCCCCCTAAGATCGTCTCCTGGCGATCCCAGGCCGATCAGGACGCAAGCGATGGAAGTCTCTAATCAAGGAACGGTCAAGTATGTCTCTGGACGGCACCCAGGAGCGCTCCTCCGGCCCATACCCCTCCCAGTCCACCAGATACTGAAGAGACCCATGGACACGGCAGGAATCCAGGAGCCAGTTGACCGTGTACGTGGCCTGGCCATCGATGAGCCGAGGAGGAGGCGGTGGCCGAGGAGCAGGAGACAGCGGTGAAGTGACCACTGGGCAGAGACGGGAGACATGGAAGGTCGGGTGGACCCTCATGGAGTGGGGCAGCTGTAGAGTGTAGGCCACAGGGTTGACCCGGCAGAGCACCTTGAAGGGACCAACGAACTGTGGCACCAGCTTCCGGTTCTCCACCCTCAGAGGAAGATCCCGAGCCGAAAGCCAGACCCTCTGGCCGGGTCGGAAGGTGACCCCCCTCCGACAGCGATTGGACTGCTGCTGGTACTGTTGGGAGGCTTTCAGCAAGGCACGTCTGGCTCTATCCCACGTACGCCGACACCGCCGCACAAACTGCTGGGCAGACGGGACCCCTGCATCCACCTCCTGTTCAGGGAACAAAGGTGGTTGGTAGCCAAACTGACACTCAAAGGGCGACATACCTATAGCTGAGCACTTCAGCGTGTTGTGAGCGTATTCAGCCCATGGGAGTTGGGAGCACCAGGAGGTGGGATTGGTCGAGACCATGCATCTCAAGGCGGCTTCTAGGTCTTGATTCAGTCTCTGTCTGCCCATTAGACTGGGGATGGAAGCCAGACGAGAGGCTCGCAGTCGCCCCGATTAGCTTGCAGAAGGCTCGCCAGAAGCAGGAGGAAAACTGGGGTCCACGGTCTGAAACGACATCTTGGGGGAGACCAAAGACTCGGAACACATGGTCACATTAGTCTGGCAGTTTCAGAGGCAGAGGGCAATTTAGGCAAAGGTAAGAAGCAACAGGCTTTAGAGAATCTATCAATGATAACAAGAATGGTGTTACCTTCAGAGGTAGGCAGACCAGTGATAAAGTTAAGGGAGATGTGCGACCATGGTCTGCGAGGAATGGGCAAGGGGTGGAGCAGGCCCTGGGCCCTCTGGCATGGATCCTTTCTCTGGACGCAGTTGGGACAGCTGGCCACGAAGATCTGCACATCCTCCATATCTGGCCACCAGAAGCGTCACTGAAGGAACTCCAATGTTCGAGATGACCCAGGATGGACTGCCAGTTGGGAAGAGTGACCCCACTGGAGAACCTGACCACGTACAGACCTGGGAACAAACAAGAGACCTACAGGAACATTATCAGGGCCAGGGTCTTTGCGCAGTGCTTGCTGAACTATAGATGTTATGCCCCAGCGGACTGGTGCAATGAGCCGAGAACTTGGGATGATTGTCTCAGGAGGGCTCTCTAGATTGCCTGGCTGGAATTGGCGTGAAAGTGCATCGGGTTTGAGATTCTTGGAGCCTGGTCTGTAGGAGATCGTGAAGTCGAATCTGTTGAAGAAGAGAGCCCATCTTGCCTGGCGAGGGTTCAGCCACTTAGCCTGCTGGATATATTGCAGATTCTTATGGTCAGTCCATACTAGGAAGGGATGATGAGCCCCCTCTAGCCACTGTCTCCACTCTTCCAATGCCAGCTTAACTGCAAGGAGTTCCCGGTTGCCAATGTCATAGTTCTCCTCTGACTGAGGCAATTTGCGAGAGAAGAAGGCACACGGGTGGACTTTGCCGTCAGAGGATCTCTGGGATAAGACTGCTCCAACCCCTACATTGGAGGCATCCACCTCCACAATGAATGGTCGAGTGGGGTCAGGATGACGGAGGATGGGAGCAGAGGTGAAGCGCTGCTTGAGAGCCCTGAATGCCTGGCTAGCCTCAGGAGTCCATGAGAAGGGGGAGTGGCATTTTCAAGTGAGTGCAGAGATGGGGGCAGCAATGGAGCTGAAGTTACGGATGAACCTCCGGTAGAAATTTGCAAAGCCCAAGAATCTCTGTCTCCTTGATTGTGTTGGGGACAGGCCAATCCTGTACTGCTTCCACCTTCTTAGGGTCCATGAGAATCCTCCCTTCAGAGATGACATAGCCGAGAAAGGACACCTTGGGAACATGAAATTCACATTTCTCAATTTTAACAAAAAGGTTGTTCTTGAGGAGGCGACTGAGAACCTGTCGGACCTGCTGGATGTGCTCGGAGGGGGTCTTAGAAAAAGTCAAAATATCATCTAAGTAAACAAAAACAAATCTGTTCAGCCTGTCACGAAGGCCATCATTAATAAGGGCCTGGAACACAGCAGGAGCGTTGGTGAGCCCAAAGGGCATGACCTGGTATTCATAGTGGCCAGTTGGGGTGTTAAATGCCATCTTCCACTCATCTCCACAAATTCGGACCAGATGGTAGGCGTTGCGAAGGTCCAATTTGGTAAAGATGGTGGCGTTTTGCAGGAGTTCGAAAACTGATGACATTAGTAGCAGGGGGTAACGGTTACAGATAGTAATCTTGTTGAGTCCTCTGTAATTGATGCAAGGCCTCAGGCCTCCATCCTTCTTGCCCACAAAGAAGAAGCCAGCTCCGGCTGGAGAAGAGGAGGGTCGAATGAAGCCTGAGGACAGTGACTCCTTGATATATTGTTCCATGGCTAGGCGTTCTGGCGCAGAAAGTGAGAAGATGCGACCCCTAGGTGGACAAGTGCCAGGCAGCAGGTCAATGGCACAATCATAGGGTCTGTGAGGTGGTAGGGCTGCTGCTTTTCCTTTGCAGAACACTTCTCTCAAGTCATGATACTCGGGAGGCACTCGGGAGGGGCTTGGGACAACTCAGGAAGCTTGAGAAACTCGGGACAGGTACTTGAGACAAGACAGCTGGCATGGCAAGTGGGGCCCCACTGGAGGATCGTGCGTGAGCCCCAGTCTAGATGAGGGTTGTGGCGAGTCAGCCAGGGGAATCCAAGGACTATGGGAAAATCTGGGGACTGGATTACATGGAATGACAGTTCCTCCTGGTGACTGTCAATCCGTACATGAACAGTAGAGGTCATTAGATCTACGAGACCCCCACCCAAAGGTTGTCCATCTAAGGCAGTCACTGACAGAGGGGGATCAAGGCTAGATGTGGGAATCCCAAGATGCTGTGCTAGAGAGAGGTCCATGAAATTGCCGGCAGCACCAGAGTCAATAAAGGCCTGGAGAGAGTGCAACTGGTGATCCCAGGAGAGCGTTACCGGAACGAAGAAGCCGCTGGACGGGAGATCAGGAGATGATGTCACCCCCGTCACAAATCTCCTGGGGCTGGATGGGGTTTGGCCTTTTCCCGGGAGTTCTGGGCAGGTGCTGCGAAAATGCCCAGGCTTTCCACAGTAAATGCAGCAACGCTCCTTCATTCGCCTATCACGTTCTGCCTGAGACAATCGAGTCCCCCCCCCGCTGCCTGGGCTCCGGTCCTCCATCAGAGGAGTCGACTGCTGGGCTGCTATGGACTGGAACTGCTCGGTAAACTGAGCTTTTCGGGGCCTTGTTTCGTTCCTGCAGCCGATTGTCCAACCGGATGACTCGAGAGATCAATGACTCGAGGTCTTCAGCCTCCTCCCACGAAGCTAGCCCATCCTTGATGCGGTCAGCCAATCTACTGTAGAGGGTAGCGAGCAAGGCCTGCTCCTCCCAGCCGCTTTCCGCTGCTAGGGTGCGGAACTGAATGGCATAGTCCGCTGCCGACTGACGGCCTTGGCGAAGCTGGAGAAGTTTGTTGGCTGCCGTGCGACCGCTGACTTCTGGGGAGAAGACCTTCAACATCTCCTTGGAGAAGGACAGGAAGGAAGCGCAAACAGGGCTGTTGCTTTCATAGAGGGCTGTGGCCCAGGCCAGGGCTCTTCCTGTCAAGAGTGTGATGACGTAGGCCACTCGGGAATGCTCGGTTGGGTAGGCAGCAGGCTGGAGGTCGAAGGACAGACGGCACTGGGTTAGAAAGCCCCTGCAACCTTTAGGGTCTCCACTGTACCTCTCTGGGGCAGGCAGGCGGGGCTCACGGCTGTGCACCGGAAGAGATGCTGTTGGCTCGTTGGAAGATGTGGCTGTAGAGGCTGGAGGAGCTGAAGAGGCTGAAGGGGCAGGTTGTGTAGGTTGACGAAGTTGGAGGGCCCGGTGGATCTTGGTCAGCGTGCCAGCTTGTCTTCCCATTTCAGCCTTCCACTGGGCTAAGACCTCTTCATGACGGCGCATGGTGTCCTCTCGGCTGGTGACGGCTGCTACCAGGTGCTGGAGGGTGAGTGCCGGGTCGTATGCAGGGGCAGTTGCAGGTAAGGGGTCAGGCACTGAATCGGGTTCAGGAAGTGGTATATCCTCTGCTCTATCCATTGCTGGCTGAGTTCTTCTGTCACGGTTTTGGTTGAGATGGGGGTTGGACATCTCAAACCACACGGCCACCCTCGGAAGGAGACAGAGAATCAGGACAGAGATGCAGAGAATTAGCGTTTTCAAAATGGAAGTCTTTACTGAGAGCACAAAATCAGGAATCCAAAAAAAATGGCAAAAACAGTACTTGGCACAAAAGTTCAAAGTTCCAAAATCATAGATAAACAGCAGTCTTAGGTACTCAAAACGATCAAGTCCCAGATTACAAAATCCAACAGGGAAAACAAAAAAAAGGATTCTAAGGCCCAATCCCAATTCTAATTTCTACCCCTACCCCTCCGCCTTCCCCTTGGCCCTTCCCCTTGAAACTGAGCTACAAGGGATAGGGCTTGAAATTCAACCCTTACGTATTGGGATAGCCCTTCAACGATCGCATACGTCATCGTGTACCTCCGTCAGCGTTTACGTTAGCAAAACGCGACCAAATGCGTCATTGGCTGCGACCAGCCGCTACAGTCAGAGCCAGAGATCTCTGCTGGCAGGGTGTGATTTGTTAACTAACACCACTGAATGGGATATCTTTGGCACTTCGTGCACCACATCCGACAGAATGAGGTGTCAGAACACTCATGTAAACAATAAAAGCGAGAATAACAGAACAAAACGTATGCAGTCAAGCAACCAAAAACAATACTCACTCCCAAAGCTTTTTAGCAGCAGCTTGGATTTCAGAAATCGCTGCTCATTCTCAGCTCGAAAGCGAATCAAGCGGCGTGTTTCCTCTGGATAACAACTTAAAACACGTAAATAATGGAGAAAATACATTTATGACAATCTTTCGCCGCGGGAACCGCCATCTTTCTGAAATCCGCATGAAATCTCGCTGAAATCCGCATGGCATTGTGGGAAATCACTCAAACCCCTTCGTTCGGAGTCAGCTCCTGGAAAATCTCCGTTTGGAGGGGTACAGAAGCCCTACCCCTTCCCCTCCCCCTCCGCGTTAACTGGGATTGGGATACCCCTACCCCTTCACGTGAACGCGCAAAATGGAGGGGAAGGGCCAAGGGGTTGGTCCAAGGGGTGAAATGGGATTCGGCCTAAGTGTTCCAAAAATAAGTGAGAGAACAAATCCAATGGAGATAGTCCAAGGCAAAACAATCCTCTTCTTAGAAAAACAGATGCAGAGGTCAAAAAGGCAGTTCAGAACAGAGGAGCAAACAGCTACAGAAAAAACAAGGACAAGAACTCACATGGTGGCTCACAGGAGAACTCAGCAGAGTGAAAAGGCAAACAGACTCACATATATAGGCTAACCAATGAGCTACTTGCCATCAAAGATCCGATTGACCAATAGCGTGAAGACAAGTGTAACAAGGGAAAAGAAAAAATAATGCAAAATAGTGACATCTAGTGGCCAGGTAGATGAACCGCAGGCTAAAATGTCCCCAGACCCTGACATTATTGTGCTGCCCTCGATATACAGTCCCTGACAAGAGTCTTGTCACTTACCCATTTTGTAGAAACAACAGCTTATAACCTGACTTTTAATTAATCCATTGGTTTTAGAAATGGCTCATATGAAAGCTAAAACCCTCCCAAATTATGTTTAATATACTAAAATAAATTTGCTTCACTGAAGAAAGATTGATCATTTAATGAATACAGAAAGGTCAGATTTTGGCAAGACAAAAGTTTTGTCGCCTACAGAGAGTTATGTGAAAATTGAACAAATAATTTACTTCAAATACAAAAATATGTTGCATAACATCAGTGAATTAAGTAGTGGTGCTGTGAGATCCGTATTTAATATCTTGTATGACTTCCATGAGCTTGAAGGACTGCATCCATGCGGTTCGACAATGATTCATACAATTTATTGATGAAGTCATCAGGAATAGCAAAGAAAGCAGTCTTACATGCCTCCCAGAGTTCATCAAGATTCTTTGGTTTTGTCTTCCATGCTTCCTCTTTCATTCTACCCCAGACATGCTCAATGATGTTCATGTCTGGTGACTGGGCTGGCCAGTCCTGGAGCACCTTGATCTTCTTTGCCTTGAGGAACTTTGATGTAGAGATGGAAGTATGTGATAGAGCACCATCCTGCTGCAAAATCTGACCCCTTTCATGGTTGGGAATTTAAGAGGTAGCTAATACTTCTTGATATTTTAGGCTATTGATATTACCTTCCACCCTGCAAATCTCTCAGACACCCCCATACTGGATGTAACCCCAGACCATGATTTTTCCGCCACCAAACTTAACTGTTTTCTGGGTGAATCTCGGATCCATGCGGGCTCCAGTAGGTCTGCAATATTTGTGGCGGCTGTGATGTAATTCAACCAAAGATTCATCTGAGAAATCCACCTTCTGCCACTTTTCCAGCGTCCATCCTTTTAGCAGGCTGTGGGCCTTGGCAAATGCCACATGTTTTCTTAATTGCCTTTTCTTTAGTGCTGGTTTCTGGGCACTGATTCAACCATGGAGGCCATTTCGAGACAGAATTCTACAAACTGTTCTGGTTGACATGGGGACTTGAGGTGACCAGGCCTGGTGGAGCTCTGCTGCAGTGGAAAAGGGGCTGGCCTTGGATTTTCAAGCCAACAAACGGTCCTCCCGAGCAGTTGTCTTGCAGGGTCTGCCGGACCTGGGCTTGTCAAAAACATCTCCAGTCTCTTCAAATCTTTTTCTTATTCTTTGTACTTGACGCTGAGACACAATGAAGGTGTCAGCCACCTCAGCAGTGGATCTGGTCTTCAGCCTCTTGATAATCAACGCTTTCGTCTCAGGGTGAATCTTAGGCATGTTGTCAGAGGCCAAGTTGCAGTTGATGTGAAGGTCTGGTGTGCTGGGGTTCTTTTTATACACACCCACTAATTGATTGATCAATTATTGATCACAGGTGAGGCTGTAATCTAGGATTGGGTGCATCATATAACAAGGCAACAAGACTTTTGTCTTTGCAAAAACTGACTCAGTGGGCTTTACCAAGCTGTTAACGTTAGAATGCTTTTCAGCAGTTTCGTTTGGCACCAAAACATTATTTCAAAAGCTGTTGGGATTGAAATTAGCCATTTCTTGTAAAAAAAAAAAGATTAGACATATATTTGAGGGGCACTTAAGGTCAACTTGTACCCAAGCGACAAGACTTTTGTCAGGGACTGTATATCTTGGCATTGAATTAACCACTTTCTTCTCTTCAAGACTCTGGAGACAGTTGTCAGTTGTCCACAGGTTTATTGAACCGAAAAAAGGGTGAAACTGAGAACATACAAAGACCATAATCAGACAGACTGCTGACTACAAACCTCCTTTACATATGCAGACATACTAGTGCATCTCAAAAAATTAGAATATTGTGAAAAAGTTCAATATTTTCCATCAGTTATTTAAGAAAGTGAAAGTTATATATTATAGACTCATTACACATAAACTAAAATGTTTCAAGCATTTTTCTATTTTAATTTTAATCAGTATGACATACAGTACAAAAACATAAAAAAAAGCCATCTCAAAATATTAGAATATTTCATTTCGAGTTTGAGTAAAACAGTATAAGCACAGTGTATCTCTCGGTCTAGTTCAGTACACACAACCACAATCATGGGGAAGACTGCTGACTTGACTGTTGTCCAGAAGATGATCACTGATGCCCTCCACAAGGAGGGTAAGCCACAAAAGGTCATTGCTGAAAAGGGTGGCTGGAAAAGGTGCACAAGCAACAGGGATGGCCGCAGTCTTGAGAGGATTGTCAAGAAAAGTTGATTCAAGAACTTGAGAGAGCTTCACAAGGAGTGGACTGAGGCTGGTCTCAGTGTATCAAGACCCATCATGAACAGACATCTTCAAGAAAGGGGATACAACTTTCGCATTCCTAATATCAAGCTACTCCTGAGCCAGAGACAATGTCAGAAGTGTCTTATCTGGGCTAAGGAGAGAAAGAAATGGACTGTTGCTCAGTGGTCCAAAGTCCTCTTTTCAGATGAAAGTATATTTTGCATTTAATTTGGAAATCACGGTTCGAGAGTCTGGAGGAAGAGTGGAGAGGCACAGAATCCAAGGTGTTTGAAGCCCAGTGTGAAGTTTCCACAGTCTGTGATGATTTGGGGTGCCATGTCATCTGCTGGTGTCGGTCCACTGTATTTTATCAAGTCCAAAGTCAACACAGCCATCTACCAGGCGATTTTAGAGCACTTCATGCTTCCATCTGCTGACGAGCTTTTTGGAGATGCTGATTTCCTTTTCCAGCAGGACTTAGCACCTACCCACAGTGCCAAAACTACTACCAAATGGTTTGCTGACCATGATATTACTGTGTTTGATTGGCCAGCCAACTTGCCTGACCTGAACCCCGTAGAGAATCTATGGGGTATTGTCAAGAGGAAGATGAGAAACACCCGACCCAAAAATACAGATATGCTGAAGGCCACTATCAAAGCAACCTGGGCTTCAATAACACCTCAGCAGTGCCACAGACTGATCACCTCCATGCCACACCGCATTGATACAGTAATTCATGGTAAAGGAGCCCCAACCAAGTACTGAGTGTATAAATGAATATACTTTTCAGAAGTTGGACATTTCTGTATTGTAAATCCTTTTTTTGATTGATCTTAGGGAATATTCTAATAATTTGAGATACTGGATTTCTGATTTTCATGAGCTATAAGCCATAATCATCAAAATTAAAACAAAAAAGGCTTTAAATATTTCACTTTACATGTAATGAATACAGAATATATTAAAGTTTACCTTTTTGAATTAAATTATGAAAAAAAGGAACTTTTTCATGGTATTCAAATTTTTTGAGATGCACTAGTATATATAAAAATAAAATTTACCAGCTGGGAGGTCCGTATCGTGAAATACCGTGACCGAGGTCTTGCAAGTACTGACCAAGGCCCTCTGGGCCGAGGTCAGTATTCAAGGCCGAGGTCATGGTATTTCACCATACGGACCGACCTTAAGCTGGTAAATAATATATATATATATATATATATATATATATATATATATATATATATATATATATTACCAGGTTCTAACAGAAAACGAGAGCAACCGAAAGGGAAAACTGAGCCGAGCCGCCATTTTGAATCCTCATTCACGACTGTAATGCTTCCTCCTCGGTATACAAGTGCACTTCCATGGCAGGAAAAAAAACAACTACATTTTGCCACCTATGTAGTCCCCTATTTATACAAATAGGAGTCATTCAGGATTCAGCCATGTTTTTGCTTGGCGTTAGCAAGTTAGAGGTTTTTAGCTTTCTCCTGAAATGTTTTATTAGTGTGCTTGCTCAAGCACACAGCAGCCAAAGGCAAGCACACTATTGTTCGTCTTAAGTTTACTTATTCTGCCTTATTCCGACACATGTTTTGGATCCACTACTCCCCCTAGGACGTTCGAGATAGAGACACCATTCCAACTCTGAGACGTCTGGCCCGAAGTGGTGTAGTGTGCTTGTATACAGCTTTTGGATCAACGTGCCCATTCTCTTGTTCTTGCCGTTTTTCTTTTGATTTTTTCCCATAGAGAATGAATAGGGCTCATGAATCGAATCGTCCTACTCGGACACGCTCCATCGCAGATGTACCAAACCTCATGTGATACTTCAGGCCAACTCTCCCGACACATACATGCGATCGGTTCTGACCCGCACTCATATTTTTCCTTTCTTTTTGCTCATCTTTTTTTCCTCCATAGGCTTGCATTGATTTTTGGCCCCACTGAAAATGAATGGTGTTTCAGGAGAAAAACTTTCACTCTCCATCAATTTTTTTAACCAAGTGACCAAACTTCAAGAAACTTCACTTGATACCTCAGGCCAAGTCCCCGCACAGATCCATCCCCTCATCTGAGACCTGCACTCGTCTTTTCCTTGGTTTTCACGCATCTCTTTTTACCTCCATAGGCTTCCATTGATTTTTGGCCCCATTCAAATGAATGGAGTTTTGCTCAGTAACACTTCACCACACATCCACCAAACTTCATATGGCACCTCAGGCCAAATCACCATCACACACATGATAGCGGTTCTGACCCGCACTCGGCTTTGTCTTGCCTTTCATCCGTCCAGTTTTTCTCCATTTTGCCACTAATCAATGGAAGCTTGACTGAGTCATTCCTCCCTTCCCCCATAGGTGATGATGCATTTGGCAAGGATCTGCTCATTTGAGACTTTGACAGCAAATCAACTTCAACTCAATGGCCACTTTATTAGGAATACTTACACGCACACACAGTAGCAATTAGCATATAAGCATTCACGTGTTACCATGCTAGCTGTTAGCATGTTACCCATTACGATATCATGCCTGCTGTTAGCTCGTGAGTTGTTAGCATGTTCACCATTAGTATGTTATCATGATAGCTGTTAACATGTTAGAATTAGCATGGTAGCATGCAGAGTTCACATGTTTGCTGTTAGCGAGTTCGCCTGAGCATGTTAGCATGCTAACTGTTAGCATGTTAGCTGTTAACATGTCACCCTCAGTGTGTTAGCATGCTAAAAGATAACACACTAGCCATTAGCATGTTAGCCTGTTAGCATGATAGGTGTCAGCATATTAGCCTTAAAGTGTTAGAATTTTAACAAATAGCATGTTAATCATAAGCATGTTAGAATGCTAGCTGTTAGCATGTATCTATTAGCATGTTATCTATTAGCATGTTAGCATTAACATGTTAACATGCTAGCTTTTAGCATGTTAGTATGCTGTTAGCATGTTAGTATGCTAACTGTTAGCATGCTAGTTTTTATCATGTTGGCATTAGCATGTTGGCATGAGCATGTTGGCATGCTAGCTTTTCTAGCATGCTAGCTGTTCTGCTACAGCTCAGCAAGCACACTCTGCATTTTCGCTGCGGAAAAGCAGTCTAGTTTTATTTTTTCTTCCTCAGGGTAGTAAAACTCGCTTTCGCTGTGAAGACTGTTATCACTATCCATGATGTAAAATTAATTATATTTTCCTGAGAAATGCTGGCAAAAATTTATAAGATTTTTGATAATCTTATAAATAAATCTTATTAAAAAAAGATAAATGTTGACAAAAAAAATTCTACTATGTTTGTTGTTGTGAACGAGCGAGTCACCAGAGGTCCGTAACTGGGATCTGTACCGTAGGATACGGACCCGCTCGCCAGCCAATCAGAGCACAGGATTTGATGGAAACCGCACCGCGAAAAAAATAAATATATGTTATTTACCTGCTGGGAGTTCCGTATCGTGAAATACCGTGACCGAGGTCTTGAAAGTACTGACCAAGGCCCTCTGGGCCGAGGTCAGTATTCAAGGCCGAGGTCACGGTATTTCACCATACGGACCGACCTTAAGCTGGTAAATAATATATTTTTTTTTCTTTACCAAAATCTAACAGAAAACGGGAGCGCCCGAAAGGGAAAACCGAGCCGAGATTTTGAATCCTCATTCATGGCTGTAATGCAAATGGCTTCCTCCTCGGTATACAAGTGCACTTCCATGGCAGGGAAAAAACTACATTTTGCCGCCTATGTAGTCCCCTATTTATACAAATAGGAGTCATTCAGGATTCAGCCATGTTTTTGTTCGGCGTTAGCAAGTTAGAGGTTTTTAGCTTTCTCCTGAAATGTTTTATTTTATTTCTTTTTCCTCAGGGTAGTAAAACTCGCTTTCGCTGTGAAGACTGTCATTATCGCTATCCATGCTGTAAAATTAATGCTATCCTCCTGAGAAATGCTGGCAAACATTAAGATTTTTGATAATCTTATAAATCTTATTAAAAAAAAAAGATAAATGCTGACAAAAAATGCTACTATGTTTGTTGTTGTTGTTGTGAACGAGCAAGTTGCCAGAAGTCCGTAACTGGGGTCTGTACCATAGGATATGGACCCGCTCGCCAGCCAATCAGAGCACAGGATTTGGACCGCGAAAAAAATGATCTTTATGGTATTTCTTTAATGTAGAAACATTTAATTTCATTATTTATGAAGGCATCTTTGCTCTACAGCATTTCATTGCATGTGCCTAAAACTTTTACATACGGTAGGACTGTATATCCAGTACATTTAAAGCATTTTAGGGCAGCCAGATCCTGAAGTTTAGAGAAGCACATACTTGCCAACCCTCCTGATTTCGGCGGGAGGCTCCCGATTTTAGCCTCCATCTCCCGCCTCCCAATCGTATTTGTTAAAAACTGAATAATCTCCTGGTTTTAAGAAATCCCTACCACCAAGTTAAAAATACTCCCGATTATGTCCAATCAGAATTGTATGAGAAACACTGCTGACGTCAACTGATTTTTAACCAGTCAATGAACAGAACGACAGTCACTTCCGTAACGTAGGATTCACCCAGGCTGTCCGACATTTTTTACAAGCAGTCATTCATCATGGCCACTAAACCCAATACCAAACGGCAAAAATATGAATGCAAATACCAGGTTGCATGGGAGAATGAATTTCCATGGATAAACAAATGTTCGACCAGCCAGTTACACATTTTAAGGTAAAGATCCCTTAAATCAGAATATAATGGACATTTGAGTGTGAAATTAAACTAGTCTTCCATACCATTTCAGAAACAAACTGTACAACTTCTAAAGTGTTTAGTGAAGTTTTGCATGACAGAGAATTTGTTTGGTGAGTGTATTTGAATAGTGTGGTTGTGTCTTAGTGCTAATTTGAATTTATGTTTGAAAGTTTTAAGTGAAAGTTTACAAGTGAATTATCTGGAAAGTGATGGATTTTGATAGAGTTTTGAGGTTTGAAGTGAAAGATTACTAGTGAGTGTATTTTGGTCGGACTAAAATTTTGCATTCAAGTGAATTTCTTTGTGGAATATATTTTGATAGTATTGTAGGATTTATAGTGCCGTTTTTACATTTTGTTTGAAAACTTTCAGTCAAAGTTTGCAAATGAGCAAATTCCTTTGCTGCATTCCGATAGGATTTCTAGTGCTTTTTAAAAATTCTGTTGGAAAGTGTTTAGTGAGAGAGATGCATTTTAGTCGTACTAAGACAGTGCAGTATTTATTTAATTGAGTTGTTACTATTTTGGTCAAATCTTATTAAAATTTAATTTAGATATAATATAGTTCTCTGTATTTTTACATGAGCTTACGGAAGGAAAACACATTTGATGCAATCCAATAATCCTTTCATTCACTGTGACTATTTGAAGAAATGATAAACATTCTTCTAAAGCATCACTTGTGTTATTTTCTGTGGGTCTCTGTATGGATACAATATTCAGGCATGAGATTTTTCAGCTCAAAATCTGATTGAAGACTTCCCTTTCATTGTTATATTAAAATTCATGACGAGTATTATTTCAGATTTTTCACTCTGAGCTCTCTCAGGCCTGATTCATGAATCCCATAACCTAGAGTAATTGATAGAACAATACCAACAATTCAAAAACTCTTTAACTGTATACATTTCAAATGGTTTGCAATTAATTGGGATCCACTGTTTTTATCGTTTCAACCGCGCATCATACCCTCGTCCAATTGAAAATGTCGTTCACGCACTTTTCTCCCCCATGAGAATTTTGAAAAGTTGGCCGGTATGGAAGCAGGTACTGATCCCCAGGCGCTGGGTCGATTCCCTGGGGCCCGGCAGCGGCCTTGAAAAGTACACCTCATTCCCAACTGCTCCCCCCAGGCCTTCCATGCGCGTGTGTGTGTTCACTGTACGTCTCTTGTGTAACATGTGTGATGACTCAGACAGTTTGCTTTGAAACCGTTGAAACCAGAAACAGTTGAAACAATTGAAAGCTTGTGTTAAAGCGCCACGAAACTTCAGTCTGTCCACCCAAGTGACGGCATCCTCAGAAGCAGTTACAACCACATTTCCAAGCTTTGGTGCTTTAGTTTTATGAAGGTTTCACTGATACAAATACAGACATCCCAACCTGCAGAAATACCTGGTATTTGCATTCATGACAACCTGATTTGCATTCACAACACCTGGTATTTGCATTCACGACACGGGGGAGGAGGAGTTTCTGCAGGTTGGGATGTCTGTAAACCAATCAGGATGCTCTTTGTCTAGCATGCGCTTCATGAACAGGCACACGCGCAGTCTCTCTCTCTCGCACTCTGTCATATGCGCGATGCAGACATTAATGTTTCGCGTGCACGCTCTTGCTCGCTTGCTCTAGATTCCGGGAGATATTCTCCAATTTGCGGGCATCAGGGAGGCACTATCAATATGCGGGAGACTCCCGGAACTTCCGGGAGACTTGGGATGTCTGCAAATAAAACAAACCAGCCTCCGAGATTCATGCAAACATTTTTTTAAAGGTGGTTAATAAGAAAAGGATCAGACTGAGCCACAAGATTACTGAACAAATACTTTTCTAAATAAAGATCTATAACCTCCCCGCCACACAAACATCTTTATTCTTCAACCACATAAGCAAAATATATTCTGTTTTTACATATAACACACACTGTTAGCGGGTGGGAGCGAGAATAACCATCAAACTCACCTGCGGAAACCTCACAGCAGCCCAACAGGACTAAAAGAGCCAAAGCGAGGTTCATTCTGCAAATCTTTCAACAACCAAAACCGCTTTTCACTAACCGAGGCGAACCCTGAGGAGTGCAGTGCAGTACAGAGAGCACGAGGCAGGAAAGGGCGCACAGGTGTGTGGCTAAAAAAAGTGGGCGGGCCTTAGTGTCTTCACGTGCACGTGGCCCAGGTTGCATCAGTCCCACAGTGACAGAGCGGAAACAGCATCGCCTGGAGCCATTTCACTGTGCTGAACAACTCTGAAGCAAAATGTGATCTACGGAACACCACAAACCTGCTGAAGCGGATAAATACAGAAGTGTATTGCTGCCACACTCAAAAAAAAAAAATTGGCTTAGTATCAAGTAATTACATGAAAACTTTGTTATAACAATATCTTATCACGTTTTTACAATATATTTATCATGTAATAACCTGATATTATTACATAATTTCATGATACAAAATTATCACGTTATTTCATGATATTTTCATGTAATAACGTGAAAACACCTTGTGAAGAAATAATGTGAAAGTATGGTTTAACGTCATAGAAAACACCAATACGATCGTGTGTTTTGATCTAAACGGAAAGCCTTAGGGTCAAGGTCACTACCTCACCAAAAATAGTAACTTAAATCACTACGCCATATAAAAATTTTGTTATAAATCTGCAATTTTGTTTTTTAAAACGAAAGTTGAAAGTTAGGTATAGAATATGTTTCTTACAGAATATGTTACGATGGTAGCTGGTCTTGTATGAATTTCTGAGCTATAAAATGAGTTGTGGTCTATTTTTTACCGTAGCGTGTTATTTGTGTGCGGGGAAGGACACACATTAACAATTTGCATGTGTAGAATGGAATTTTCCACTCCAACAGTTAGAAGTTGATCGCGCTTCCATTTGCGGTCTTTCTGTTACGCGGGTGATCTGTTCGGACGTTATCACTGAAAAGGGGAGTTTTGACAGATTTATTGTGTTTTAGTTTTGCGGTATAAGGCAATAGAATGTTTCTTTTTCAACTTTTTCATATTTCGTAGTGTTTGCGTATTTTTGGCCAATATTTTGCAACCATGGTCAATTTAGATCGAACTTTTGATAGAATCTACGGCCAGTCATTTTGCCCCGCCCCCGCTCTGTCCAGTGTGGTAGTGATGTCCCATTGCTCGCGCGCCGCAGCAGAGACCCGCGCGACCTTCAGCTGGTACAGTTGCCTTTTACCAACGCTGTTATTCTCATCTTTCCGGTGTGTTCTTGATTTTTCCATTGTGTCCTATTTCGCCATATCAAATACCCAAAATGTATCATCTCATCTCATTATCTCTAGCCGCTTTATCCTGTTCTATAGGGTCGCAGGCAAGCTGGAGCCTATCCCAGCTGACTACAGGTGAAAGGCGGGGTACACCCTGGACAAGTCGCCAGGTCATCACAGGGCTGACACATAGACACAGACAACCATTCACACTCACATTCACACCTACGCTCAATTTAGAGTCACCAGTTAACCTAACCTGCATGTCTTTGGACTGTGGGGGAAACCGGAGCACCCGGAGGAAACCCACGTGGACACGGGGAGAACATGCAAACTCCACAGAGAAAGGCCCTCGCCGGCCCCGGGGCTCGAACCCAGGACCTTCTTGCTGTGAGGCGACAGCACTAACCACTACACCACCGTGCCGCCCATGAATAATCATTTTATGTTTAAAAAAAATATGCATAGCTTGGCGAAAATATTTCAGTATACTACAGACTGTAAGACAGGATGCATGCTGAAATTCCTATGCTGTGAGAAGCCTAACACTGCATACTTTATTTCCAATTTTTAGTGAAAATATTTTTACATGTGATAGGGCCGTAGGGGAAGCTAAAGTTAAATAAACAGCTTACTCACTTCTGAAACTTCAGAAATACAACCCCGATTCCAAAAAAGTTGGGACAAAGTACAAATTGTAAATAAAAACGGAATGCAATGATGTGGAAGTTTCAAAATTCCATATTTTATTCAGAATAGAACATAGATGACATATCAAATGTTTAAACTGAGAAAATGTATCATTTAAAGAGAAAAATTAGGTGATTTTAAATTTCATGACAACACCACATCTCAAAAAAGTTGGGACAAGGCCATGTTTCCCACTGTGAGACATCCCCTTTTCTCTTTACAACAGTCTGTAAACGTCTGGGGACTGAGGAGACAAGTTGCTCAAGTTTAGAGAGAGGAATGTTAACCCATTCTTGTCTAATGTAGGATTCTAGTTGCTCAACTGTCTTAGGTCTTTTTTGTCGTATCTTCTGTTTTATGATGCGCCAAATGTTTTCTATGGGTGAAAGATCTGGACTGCAGGCTGGCCAGTTCAGTACCCGGACCCTTCTTCTACGCAGCCATGATGCTGTAATTGATGCAGTATGTGGTTTGGCATTGTCATATTGGAAAATGCAAGGTCTTCCCTGAAAGAGACGTCGTCTGGATGGGAGCATATGTTGCTCTAGAACCTGGATATACCTTTCAGCATTGATGGTGTCTTTCCAGATGTGTAAGCTGCCCATGCCACACACACTAATGCAACCCCATACCATCAGAGATGCAGGCTTCTGAACTGAGCGCTGATAACAACTTGGGTCGTCCTTCTCCTCTTTAGTCCGAATGACACGGCGTCCCTGATTTCCATAAAGAACTTCAAATTTTGATTCGTCTGATCACAGAACAGTTTTCCACTTTGCCACAGTCCATTTTAAATGAGCCTTGGCCCAGAGAAGACGTCTGCGCTTCTGGATCATGTTTAGATACGGCTTCTTCTTTGAACTATAGAGTTTTAGCTGGCAATGGCGGATGGCACGGTGAATTGTGTTCACAGATAATGTTCTCTGGAAACATTCCTGAGCCCATTTTGTGATTTCCAATACAGAAGCATGCCTGTATGTGATGCAGTGCCGTCTAAGGGCCCGAAGATCACGGGCACCCAGTATGGTTTTCCGGCCTTGACCCTTACGCACAGAGATTCTTCCAGATTCTCTGAATCTTTTGATGATATTATGCACTGTAGATGATGATATGTTCAAACTCTTTGCAATTTTACACTGTCGAACTCCTTTCTGATATTGCGCCACTATTTGTCGGTGCAGAATTAGGGGGATTGGTGATCCTCTTCCCATCTTTACTTCTGAGAGCCGCTGCCACTCCAAGATGCTCTTTTTATACCCAGTCATGTTAATGACCTATTGCCAATCGACCTAATGAGTTGCAATTTGGTCCTCCAGCTGTTCCTTTTTTGTACCTTTAACTTTTCCAGCCTCTTATTGCCCCTGTCCCAACTTTTTTGAGATGTGTTGCTGTCATGAAATTTCAAATGAGCCAATATTTGGCATGAAATTTCAAAATGTCTCACTTTCGACATTTGATATGTTGTCTATGTTCTATTGTGAATACAATATCAGTTTTTGAGATTTGTAAATTATTGCATTCCGTTTTTATTTACAATTTGTACTTTGTCCCAACTTTTTTGGAATCGGGGTTGTACTTCATCCACCTCAAAAACCTAATGCACTCACATCATAGCATAATACCAAATGTAAACTCACATCATAGCATAATAACAAACGTAAACTCACATCATAGCATAATAACAAATGCACTGCCCGAGTAAGTAATAGTATAAAACAGTGACAGCGACTCACGGTAGTTTGTGACAAAAAAAAGCATTTAATTAATCACATGTGGTTATACTTCCAAGGATAAAAAGATATCTTTACATTTACAAAAAGAACATTCAAAGCTGATTATCATGTCAAAGTCAATATATGTTAGCACAGAAGATTGAAATTTCATTTGACTAGGCTCCAATGTGCAGTTAAAATAAAACTAAACATACTGATATAAACATCTACAATTAAAACACACACAGACACACACATCATCTTGTCATCAAAGTCAGTACTTTGATTTCCTGTAAATCATAATGTGAGTGCTGGGCTGTGCTTGTGTAAGTCTTCATACCCCTTGTCTGTGGTAAGATGGCCGCCCACATGACGTCACAGAGTTGGGGATTCCCTGGTGGCGGCCATCTTGGAGGGCCAGCTTACCGTACGGGTCACTGAGCACACATTGTAGCGCGCGAGTTACATTCATTTATATATTACTTACATTTATAGTTACATTACTACTATTTAAAGCTAGCAATGGTGCACACTTGTATTCACGGCTGTCGTAATAGGTCAGATGATGAAGTCAAGCGGAGCTTTTATGGAATTCTGCAGGAGAAAAGTAGCGTAACATAGCCTGGGAAATCCCATGCTGCTTTGCACAATCGTTCCGATCTGAAAAGACAGCATGGAAACTATGGTCTAAAGGCTCGCCTGAGTTAGGGAGCCAATCAGAGAGTGGGGAGGGGTGGAAAGACGGTGATGCGTACTACTCGACAAACGGAAGCTTGTAGTTTATTTGGGATTGTTTACGGATCACATTTAACATGGCGGCGAGCGATACAAACCAAACTTTCGATCAAGCTTTAGACGCTGTTCTGAATAGTTTAGAGCGAAAGTTTGTTTTAAAAAAAGAACAGCGTTTGTTTTGCCTTCTCTTTCCTTCTCTTCTTCTCCTCTTCGTCGCTCTAACTACGTCACCGGGTACAACTGCCATGATTGGCCATGGGCTACGTATACGCCAAATGATAGACATTCGCAACGTCCAATAAACGGCCATTGACAATCGTAAACCACACCTCCCCTACGAGAAATTCAATGGAGCACTTGCATGTGACGTCACAGCCGATCCAGATTGTGACAGGCGCCATCTTGTCGGTCAAACGCCATATTTCCGCCTTCTACTTCTACCTTTTCTTCTGGAAAACCCTGCTATATACAATTCTACTGCAACGGCTGCAGCTACAAGCTCTCCCTACCTGTGCACGTTTTTTATGTTTTTTGTGTGTATTTTTGCGTGTTGTTCGTCTGTACCGGACTTCAATATCCACTACAACCGTATGGACTTACTGGACATTGGTTTCCAGCAGAAAATGACTGTTTGTAGCGATTTCCATCACATGCACAACATTCCAGACGAGATAGCGAGACCAGCGGGGTCTCTGTGGATTGTTATCGGAAGCAAAGCGAAGGAGGCGGCGTCGGGAGCGGAAGCAAAAGCGAGGCTGCAGGCAGAGCCGGCCTGTTGACTAAGCTCAGAAAACAGCCACTCAAATCTCCACTGCTAAGCCTCTACCTCTCCAATGCCAGATCCATGGTAAACAAGACGGACGATTTGGAATTACAGCTGGAATTACCTTATTCTATTCTATAATCGGCTGGTCAGTGCTATACTAGATACTGATATAAATAGTGTTAGTACTCAATACTTAAGTGACTTACCCATCCAATGAGGATAGTTATTTTCTTGTTTACAAGATGCCACATCTGAGTCGCTGACAAATCCTGAATTTCTGTAAAGATAACTGTCCAGAGATTTATAAGCACGCAGTGCTTCACCACTGAACAGCGAGGGAAAGTTAATGAGGTAATTATACACGTCTGGGTATTCCACTGGCAGTTCAATATCCACTGACATGGTCGTGAAAACTCTGTCTGGTAAGCGATAAGGGTCACTAATCTGTAGATAGTTTATTTTAGACATATATCTAGTTATCTGTTCATTAGAAAAATGAGCCGTGTAGTCCGTCGGTTGAAATTGATCCATTCTGTACACGAGTGCAGCAGTATTCAGCTGTGTTTTTTACCGACAAGATGGCGGCTGTGTACTTTCCGGTCACGTGACTGCAAGATCTCTATAGGCGGATTCCAGACCATATTTCACTTGTGATATGGTCTGGTGTTAACCAGGCTAGTGGGCCGGCGGAGAAAAAACAAAACAAAAAACCAGGTGCGCTGGCCTTTAATATGATAAGCGATGTTAACAGTTTCTCTAGTGTCTGGATAATCAGCATTGGCTTACATGGGCGTCAGTCGTGGGGCTGTTGGCCAATCACAGCCGAGCCGAGGGTTTCGGTCCGGTCCCCTTCTCCCTCTTCATCTGCCAATCAATTAATCAGCCGTGCAAAAATGGAGAAGAAACGCAAGGGAGGAGCACAAAAATTAAGAGAAAAGAAAAGGCACGCACTACAAGCAGATGCGGCCAAGTGTCAGAAACTGACAAATATATTTTCTGCTGCTGCATCACCTGCAACATTATTTAGCTAGCTTGCTAACTTTTAGCACAACGCATTTAGGCTAGTTTGGCTGTAAAAACGTCATTATTGTGTATGGACTACACTAGTACTGCTAGGCCTGGTATACTAACAACATTTTTTTAACCATCTTAGCCCTATTATCAAAAAAAAATTATATATTTTACTGATAGTTTGGTTTAGTAGTTTACTAAAGCAATACTAACAGTACTAATCTCTTATTTAGACTGAAGATGATCCAGCTACTGCTAGAGGAAGCCAAGCCCAGGAAGTCAGTGCTCTCTCTTCAAAAGTTGATTTTTTACAAGGCCAAAACCAGAGGACTTAGATTATTTCTTGAGTCATCATCCCCAGCAGAAGGCACAGAAGGCTATAATGCAGAGAGCTTTTTCTTGCAAAGATGGCACAAATAGGAACTGGCTTTCATACAGTGAAGACAGACGAGCACTCTTCTGCTTCCTTTGTATGGCATTTGCTAAGGCTACAGATAGCAGTTTGTTCATCACTGGCATGACAGACCAGAAACACATACATCAGAGAGTGGAAGAACATGAGAGGAGCAATCTACACAGAGGTTGTGCAGAAGCATATTTCCTTAGGTCCTCAAAACGCAATGTTGAAAACCTTCTCATGAGACATCAGATATCTCTTTGTAAAGTGCAGGTGCGCAAGAGGTGTTGGAGCGCATCATAGATGTGGTGAAGCTCATTGGAAAAAGAAGTTTGAGCTACAGAGGGTCACAGTCAGAGACAGCATGCATGCTTGATGATGATACAGTGGATCATGGTAACTTCTTGGAAATTGTGTTGCTTTCAAAATATGATGTTTGCCTCAAGGAACACCTCACTCTTCACATAGAAAAGAGTAAGAAAATACACTACTCTGGATCTAGACGTGGTAGAGGTTCTCTAGTTACTTTCCTGTCCAAAACTACCATCAACAACATCATTACAACTATCCAACACATAATGAAGGCCACCATCGCAAAACAAATCCAGGAATCTGGTATGTTCTCTGTCCAGATTGATACCACACATGACATCATAGCCCAAGATCAGTGCTCTGTCGTCATAAGATATGTAACAGACATTGTTCATGAGAGACTTGTTGCTCTAATTAAATGTGAGGCATCCACTGGGCAGGATTTGTCAAAGTTGTGAGTGAGGTGCTGGCAAACATGAACCTGGATATGAAGCAGTGCATTGGAAACTCAACGGATGGGGCCGCCAACATGCAGGGCCAATATAAAGGCTTCTCCGCACTTCTCTCAGAAAAGTCCCCTCATCAAATCCATGTGTGGTGTTATTCACACATCCTCAACCTTGTTTTAGTAGACACAACACAGTCTGTCTTAGAAAGTGGCTCTCTTTTTTTCGCTCATCCATAACATTGCTGTTTTTGTCAGAGAGTCCTACCAGAGGATGTCCATGTGGGAGAAGGAGAGGAAGGACCCTAAACACAGACGTCTTGCTCCAATTGGAGAGACATGCTGGTGGGCAAAAGACAGTGCTTTGACCAAGGTATTTGGAGCTTTTGGAAAGCCAGATGGAGCCCTGTATGTTGATGTCCTTCACACTCTTTCAGCCATCCAAGATGAACAGAACATTAACACCACTACTAGGCTGCAAGGCTGCTGAAGTATGAAACGGTACTCACAGCTCAGCTCTTCCTCCTTTTGTTAAAGGCTTACCGTGACATCACACTGCCAAATACGCCTATCATTATTATTCGAAATTATGCTACATTTGACACTTATTAACAAATTCTCTTCATGAATGTGTTTATAAGTACATAATCTTTCTACAAACTTAAATGCATGAATGAAGTTTTCCTTTAAATATGTTTTAATCTTAATCTAGTCCATTTAATAAAGTGCCAAAATTTAAACTTTATAACATGCAGTCGTCTTACTTTTCTTTTCAGTGTATCTTAGTTATACATGTATTACGGTAATTGCATCAGAAACATTCTAAATCATTAGTTATAGTAAAACAGCAACTTATTTTAAGGTGGCAGGTCTTAGGTTCGGATCCCTTTTGATCAACAGGAGGTCATGATGATCGATTCTCTTCATTGGATTGCATAAGATGGAGCAAACCGCTGTTCATATTTTCATGCACATTTTTGTTACAACAGTACTTGATCATAGATAATTAAGGGATTGCTGTAGATTTTCACAGCAATCATAGATCTGTGAAATAATTTCTATTTTATTGGAATATATTGCTTCTGAACTTCAGCATAATAATTGGTGAATTATGGTATCAGTCAGTCTGTTTTACTATATTTTTGAACTTTTGCCTCAGTATATCAAGTATTGATTACTTTTGATTCATAGATATTATGCATATGTTGTGAATTCGGAAACAAATGCCATAAAGATTGCTGGGTTTCAAATAGTTTGTGGGGTTTTTTTTCCCTCTCAAATTTTTCTTCGGACTTAAGCCCCATGGCCGGCTAGGGGCTTTCTGTGTGGAGTTTGCATGTTCTCCCCGTGTCTGCGTGGGTTTCCTCCGGGTGCTCCGGTTTCCCCCACAGTCCAAAGACATGCAGGTTAGGTTAACTGGTGACTCTAAATTGACCGTAGGTGTGAATGTGAGTGTGAATGGTTGTCTGTGTCTATGTGTCAGCCCTGTGATGACCTGGCGACTTGTCCAGGGTGTACCCCGCCTTTCGCCCGTAGTCAGCTGGGATAGGCTCCAGCTTGCCTGCGACCCTGTAGAAGGATAAAGCGGCTAGAGATAATGAGATGAGATGAGACACGCTGCCTAGTGGCCGGTGTTAGGAATACACGCCGCCGAGTGTTAGTCATACACGCCACCTAGTGGCCTGTGTTAGTAATTACCAGTCATACACGCCACCTAGTGGCCAGTGTTAGTAATTACCAGTCATACACGCCACCTAGTGGCCAGTGTTAGTAATTACCAGTCATACACGCCACCTAGTGGCCAGTGTTAGTAATTACCAGTCATGCACGCCACCTAGTGGCCAGTATTAGTAATTACCAGTCATGCACGCCACCTAGTGGCCAGCGTTAGTAATTACCAGTCATACACGCCGCCTACTGGCCGGTGTGAGCCGGGAAAGAAATAAAACAAGAGAGGCTGGCTCCGATCTAAGAAAATTCTACAAACCAGAAACAGATGGGAGCTCTGCTTTTAGTCAAGTCAACTTTATTGTCAAATATGCTATACATGCTCGACATACGGCACAGATGAAATTAGTCCTCTCTGACCCACGGTGCAAACAGGCAATGCAATAAATAAAAATAGAATAACTGAAATAAACAATGCAAACAGTATAAACACTCTAGATAGAACTAGACATAGACTAAATACACATTTTATATATATTACAGTATATAAATATATATTACAGTATATAAATATATATTACAGTATATAAATTGGAGCAAATAAACAGTCAAGGGCACTTGAGGTATAGCAGGTAAACATGAAATAAGCAGTATAAACAATAAACTAATAGCTGTTAAGGTGAGGTAGTGCGGAATAGTGCAAATGAGTGAGGTAAAGTGGGGCAGCACGGTGGTGTAGTGGTTAGCGCTGTCGCCTCACAGCACGAAGGTCCCTGGGTTCGAGCCCCGGGGCTGGCGAGGGCCTTTCTGTGTGGAGTTTGCATGTTCTCCCCGTGTCCGTGTGGGTTTCCTCTGGGTGCTCCGGTTTCCCCCACAGTCCAAAGACATGCAGGTTAGGTTAACTGGTGACTCTAAATTGACCGTAGGTGTGAATGTGAGTGTGAATGGTTGTCTGTGTCTATGTGTCAGCCCTGTGATGACCTGGCGACTTGTCCAGGGTGTACCCCGCCTTTCGCCCGTAGTCAGCTGGGATAGGCTCCAGCGACTAGAGATAATGAGATGAGATGAGTGAGGTAAAGTGAAATGTGCAGTCCCTGAGTTCAGTGTGTGAATGAACGTTGAGAGTATGTGTGTGTGCGTGCGTGCGTGTGTGTGTGTGTGTGTGTGTGTGTTGGGGGGGGAACTGTGAGGGTGACATGTCAGATGCTGAAGAGGGGGCAGGGGGGTGTGCGAGCAGAATCTGTGGCGGGGGGAGGAGGGGCAGAACACGGAGGGAGTTGAGCCTCCTGACTGCCTGGTGAAAGAAACTGTCCTTGAGCCTGCTGGTTTTGGCCCAGAGACTCCGCAGTCTCCTCCCCGACGGCAGCAGACTGAAGAGGCTGTGAGATGGGTGGGTGGGGTCACCTGCAATCCTGATGGCTTTGCGGGTGAGGTGGGAGTTATAGATATCCATTAGAGCAGGGAAAGAGACACCAATGATCCTCTCAGTTGCTCTCACGATGCACTGCAGAGTCTTGCAGCAAGACATGGTGCAGGCGCCGTACCACACGGTGATGCAGCTGGTCAGGATGTTCTTGATGGTGCCTCTGTAGAATGTGTGCATGATGGAGGCTGGGACCCTTGCTCTCCTCAGTTTGCGGAGGAAGTACAGATGCTGTTGGGTTTTTTTGGCCAGTGATGCGGTGTTGTTGCTCCAGGACAGGTCTTCAGAGATGTGCACACCCAGAAACTTGGTGCTGCTCACCCTCTCCACTGCAGCACCGTCAATAGATAGTGGAGCATGCTGGGTGTGCACTCTCCTGAAGTCCACAACAATCTCCTTCGTCTTCTCCACGTTCAGGCGGAGATTGTTGTCCTTGCACCACATGGCCAAGCGGCTCACCTCACTCCTATAGATTGTCTCATTGCCATTGTTGATGAGACCCACCACAGTCATGTCATCCGCAAACTTAATGAAGAGATTAGAGCTGGATGTTGGTGTGCAGTTGTGGGTCAGCAGAGTGAAGAGGAGGGGGCTCAGCACACATCCTTGGGGGGCCCCCATGTTCAACGTGATGGTGCTGGAGGAGTTGCTGCCGACCAGTACAGCCTGTGGTCTCCCCGTCAGGAAGTCCAGCAGCCAGTTGCACAGGGAGGTGTTGAGTCCCAGCTGGTCCAGTTTATGAATGAGCTGCTGAAGAATGATTTTGTTGAATGCTGAGCTAAAAGTCTATGAACAGCATTCTGACATATGAGTCTTTTGTCTCCAGGTGGGTGAGGGCTGAGTGGAGGGCAGTGGAGATGGCGTCATCAGTCAAACGTTTGGACTGATATGCAAACTGGAAAGGGTCCAGAGTGGGGGGGAGGGCAGACTTGATATGCCACATGACTAGCCACTCGAAGCACTTCATGAGGATGGGAGTGAGTGCGACAGGGTGGTAGTCTTTGAAGCAGGAGGGAGACGGCTTCTTCGGGACCGGGATGATGGTGGTGGCTTTGAGGCATGTGGGGACAACAGCCTGGCTCAATGAGATGTTGAAGATGTCTGTAAAGACATCTGTGAGCTCCTCAGCACAGTCCCTCAGGACATGACCAGGAATGTTATCAGGACCCAGGGCTTTCCGTGCATTTGTCATCCTGAGAGCTCTCCTCACGCTGTCTGGGGACAGCGTCAACACCTGGTCGCCGGGAGGTGGTGGGGTCTTCTGTGCCATTGTGCTGTTGTCTGCCTCAAAGCAAGCGAAGAAGTCGTTCAACTGATTCAGCAGAAACGTGGAGTTGTCACAGGTCTGTGGCGAGGGCTTGTAGTCTGTGATGGTCTGAATCTCCTGCCACAGGTTCCTGGTGTCTTTGCTGTCATTGAAATAGTCAGCAATGTACCTGGAATACGGCAGTGCTTATGGCAGTGCCTAAGTCTATATACTTACACTGACGTTCACAGAAAATGAAAGATAAAGAGCGAGAGAGTGTCCGCAAGATCAGGTATTTTGGCTTTTACCTGGCCTCCAAGGCGAATTAGAAAAGTCTGCCAATTGCCCCAATACCTCCATCCACTCACGCGTGCGCGCACAGAGGGAGAGAGAGAGAATTTGATCACTTAATTCGGGAACCATCCATTAACAAAGGGAGCCCTATAACCCTAGCTATAGATGTGACTGGATAAGAGTCCAACATGTCAAGCTAGTGTTGCTGTTAATCTTGGCAACTCTCCGCTCTCCATCCTCAACCCTTTCCTTCTCCATTGTCTTTCCTATCTGTCCAGCTCTGTGTTTATGACTGTTAGCTACAGCATTTGACTGCGAGACAGTGACATGCTTTACACGGTTTGGATCTCCTATGAGGTCGTTCATCGCCCTAAATTTACTTGACAACCAAGCACTTGTGTGCGTGTGTGTATGATGGTGTGTACAAGTTTGTCTAGCCAACCAGAAATAGGGGAAAACTCTTTCCAGAGTGTGCAAGTTTGTGTGAATGTGTTTGACACACTGTGTAGCATGACCACAGAGCTCATCCAATCGATGCCCATTTTCAGGGCATGACCTTTTTACTGCAGTGCAGACAAACTGTGAAAACCTTGAGGGCAATACTGGGAGCTGAGGCATTCTAATGGACAAAAAGATTTAGCTCCACTATTTTGTGTGTGACTTAAGAGGAAAATTCTTTGAGTTATTATATTTCTGACAAAATGCCATGAATGTGGGTTACTGTATTTTTAACACATTTGTAATGCAATGATATGTTACAGCTGATTCATTTCCATGCACGTGAATACAGTACAACTGCAATGGCTGCTTGTGTAGGTAATGTGAGCTGTGGTCTGTATGACCTGGAAGTGTTAGCATCAGACAAAGGCTTGAATGATGGGAGGACACATGGAATTGTAATGCTTCCATTTATTCTACTGCTGTTTTACCAGGCATGCACAGTAATATGATGTTTTACCTATTTTGTACTTGCCTTTTATAAAGTTTTAGAGTATGTGTTTGATATTGTTGTTGTAAAACCATGTGTTAGTTTGTACGGTATTCCATGAGCCACAAAATAAATAAATAAATAAATTGTGTTATGGACATCAGTACGAGGCATGGACTGACTTACTAACTAGCTGGTAGCTACACTGCACAAATAAAAAAGCATAATACTGAACAATGTAGGGAATCGAGGTCAAATCATGCAACATTATCATCTTGTGACCAGTGCCTAGAACGTGGTTTTATGTATGGTTGTGAATGGCAGTCAGTGCACGTGGTGAAACCCTTTTTCATTTCTGGGTTGAGTACCAGGTTAGTCTAGACCTATATTACAATCTCATATTTCTATAGTTATTACTTATTTTCAGAGGGGAATAGGAGGTAGTTAGGTGCGGAAAATACCCTGCATTGTTCAATTTATGGTATTGATGATGATTTTGGTTTTTTTATTTTATTTTAGGTGTGCAAGTGACAGCACAGCGATGATATTGCAAAGTACCACATATCCATGCTTTGGGGTAAAGGCCGCTGTTGATATATATATTGCACTTGCACAGGTTTGAGGTAAGTTAAATCAAAATGGAAGGAAAGTGCAAAAAAAAAAGATTGTTCACGAAATCTTGTATTTTTTATTTTATATATAGTGTGTATAACAGTGGTATTAAAACACCATTGTAGGGTAAACGCTGTACACTGCATTATATTTTTCGATTACCCATTATTTACTGCATGTTTTTGCACTATTTGATGATGTAAACAATCATCCATGTACCTCTGTATCATTAGTCTATAGAGGGTGCTGTTGTTTCCCCTTGTCTATACCAGACTATAGATTAGATTAGACAGAACTTTATTGATCCCTTTGGGAGGGTTCCCTCAGGGAAATTAAAAATTCCAGCATCATCATTACAGGATAAACAGAGAATAGAAAATAAAGAAAACTTCTAGATAAATTAAGTACTTACATATACAAATATATATTTAAAAAAAAAAGGCCAGCAGGAGAGGTATTGCACATTGTCCAGTATTGCTTATTGTCAGGCTAGGCTACTGCTCCTTCCCGTCCTCTGTCCTCCTATTACCCCTCCTCCCCCCCAGAGAGGAGTTGTACAGTCTGATGGCATGAGGGACAAAGGAGTTTGAGTCTGTTAGTCCTGCACTTGGGAAGGAGCATTCTGTCACTGAACAGGCTCCTCTGGTTGCTGATGACGGTGTGCAGAGGGTGACTGGCATTGTACATGATGTTCAGTAGTTTGTCCATAGTCGTCTTCTCTGCCACCATCACCAGAGAGTCCAGCTTCATGCCGACCATAGAGCCGACCCGCCTGATCAGTTTGTCCAGCCTGGATGTGTCCTTCTTGGATGTGCTGCCCCTCCAGCACACCACGGTGTAAAACAGGACACTGGTGATCACGGACTGATGGAACAGCCCCAGGAGTTTCCTGCAGATGTTATAAGGACCTCAGCCTCCTCAGGAACTACAGCTTGCTCTGTCCCTTCCTGTATAGATGGTTGGTGTTGCAAGTCCAGTCCACCTTGCTGTCCAGCCACAGCCCAAGGTATTTGTATGAATCCACAGCCTCCACCTCGACCAGAACTGGTCGTGACATTGGTCTGGACCTCCCAAAGTCAATGACCAACTCCTTGGTCTTCGAGGTGTTGAGCTGCGGATGGTTCCTGTTGCACCAAACTGCAAAGTCCCTCACCAGGCTCCTATACTCCTCCTCTGTCATCCCTGATACACCCCACGATGGCTGTGTCATCGGCGAACTTCTGCATGTGACACAGCTCTGAGTTGTAGCAGAAGTCCGTGGTGTACAGGGTGAAGAGTAGAGGAGCCAGCACTGTGCCCTGGGGTGCTCCAGTGCTGCTAATCACAGTGTCAGATGTGATGTCCTTCAGCCTGACGTACTGCTGTCTGTCAGTGAGGTAGTTGGAGATCCAGGTGACCAGGCAGGGGTCCACTCGCATCCTGTTCAGTTTGTCCTGAAGCATAAGGGGCTGGATGGTATTGAAGGCACTTGAGAAGTCCAAGAAGAGGATCCTCACTGTGCCATTTCCCTTATCCAGATGCAAGTGGGCTCGATGTAGCAGGTAGAGGATGCCGTCTTCCACACCAACACCTGCCCAGTACGCAAACTGCAGACAGTCCTGGGCATGTTGCACCTGGGGTCTGAGGAGGTTGAGGAAGAGCCGCTCCAACGTCTTCATCAGACGTGGAGTGAGTGCCACCGGTCAGAAGTCGTTCAGCTCACTGGGCTGGTTCTTCTTGGGAACTGGAACGATGCATGATGTCTTCCAGAGGGTGGGCACTCTCCCCAGCTGCAGGCTGAGGTTGAAGATGCGTTGGAGTGGTTCACCCAGCTCAGCAGCGCAGGTCTTCAGTAGTTGGGGACACACCTTGTCCAGGCCTGCTGCTTTCCTGGTGTGAAGCTTCCTCAGTTGACCTCTGACCTGGTCTGCAGTGATGCATGGAGGAGTCTGTGTTGAGGTGGGGGAGGAGGAGAAGGGGGTTGCTGCGATGACTGGGGGGGTGGAGGTGTGTTGAGGGAAGAAGGAGAGATGGCTACAGTGAGGGGGAGGGTGGGGGGGACATGGGCTGGTTGAAGAAGTCATTCAGCTCGTTCACCCTCTCTACTGTCCCCCTCTACGACTCTGGTCTTTGGCCAAGTTTACATTAGACCGTATCTGTCTCGTTTTCTTCGCGGATGCACTGTCTGTTTACATTAAACCGCCTGGAAACGCCGGGAAACGGGAATCCGCCAGGGTCCACGTATTCAATCCAGATCGTATCAGCTCCGGTGCTGTGTAAACATTGAGATACGCTGTGCTGAGCTCTAGCTGGCATCGTCATTGGACAACGTCACTGTGACATCCACCTTCCTGATTCGCTGGCGTTGGTCATGTGATGCGACTGCTGAAAAACGGCGCGGACTTCCGCCTTGTATCACCTTTCATTAAAGAGTATAAAAGTATGAAAATACTGCAAATACTGATGCAAATACTGCCCATTGTGTAGTTATGATTGTCTTTAGGCTTGCCATCCTTCCACTTGCAAGTAGTAAGTGATATGCGCTGGGATCACACACACAGCGGCTCAGTCCCGAATCGTGGCTTGTGCACTTCACTCGCGCGCTGTGTGAGCTGCGAAGGGCCGGAGTGCGCACCCTCCAGAGGGCACTCGCTGTTCAGGGCGGAGTGATTTGGATGCCTGCGGAGCCGAGCGTATCCGTGTATTGGTGTTGCTGTGTGCACGCAAATCGTGTATTGGTGTTGCTGTGTGCACACTAATCGTTTTAAAAACGTGAATCTGATGATCCGCTGATACGGTCTAATGTAAACATGGGCTTTGTGTTGTGGCCTGTGATGGTTTTCACACTTTCCCAGACCTCCCTCATGCTGTTCTCCTTCAGCTTCTGCTCCACCTTTCTCCTGTAGCTGTCCTTAGCTTCCCTCACGCAGCGTTTCACCTCCTGCTGTGCTGCTTTCATCACCTCCCTGTCCCTGCTCCTGAAGGCGGCCTTCTTCCTGTTGAGGACAGATTTGACTTCCTGTGTTACCCATGGCTTATTAGGGTAACACCATACAGTCTTCGCGGGGGATACCACGTCTGCACAGAAGTTGAGGTAATCCGTCAGACAGTGTGCCAGCCCCTCTATGTCCTCACAGTGTGGGCTAAGCAGCACATCCCAGTGTAATATGATATAATTACAGTATTGATGATATGTGCAGGCAGCACGGTGGTGTAGTGGTTAGCACTGTTGCCTCACAGCAAGAAGGGTCTGGGTTCTAGCCCAGCAGCTGACATGAGCCTTTCTGTGTGGAGTTTGCATGTTCTCCCTGTATCTGTGTGGGTTTCCTCCGGATGCTCCGGTTTCCCCCACAGTCATGTGACATACATGTTCAGTTAATTGGTGGCTCTAAATTAATGTGAATGGTTGTTTGTCTTTATGTGTCAGCGACTTGTCCAGGGTATACCCCACCTCTTGCCATCATCAGCTGGGATAGGCTCCAGCTCGCCCGTGACCCTGCACAGGATAAGCAGCTACAGATAATGGATGGACGGATATTATGCGCAATAAAACCTGTTCAGCACCAGGTACCTCAAAAACGGCCAAACTATTAACCAGTAATAAAATGACCCCAAACACGCAGATCGTTTACACTCTTTGTGCTTGGACCAGTCATGTGATTAGATGCCTCATTTGTGTGTCATTAGTTACCTCTTTAGAGTCCAAGCAGGAGTATGTTGGGGTTGTAAAAATGTTAATTGACATTTTTACATTTGCAGTTGTATTTTAAAGTTGTGGCCAGTTTAATTTCTGTTTAAGCATGAAAAAGTTTGTGGTTGCTGACTCGAGTTTTGACTATCCAGTGAGATTTGAGTTGTTGTATGTGGAGGAGTTACTCTAGAAAGACCTAGATTTGTTTTTAAATAAATATAAATTTAACTTTGATATTTACAGTGCCTCCGAAAGTACTGGAACAGCAAGGCCAATTCTTTTGTTTCTGCAATATGCTGAAGAGAGACAATAGACCCGAATTTCAGCTTTTATTTCCTGATATTTACATCTGGATGTGTTAAGTGACTTCGTATAGAGCACCTTTGGTGGCAGATCATCCAGTTTTTAGGTGAGCAAAAATAGTGGAACAAATAAACTTGAAGTAAATAACACACAACTTGGTAAATATAAAATAAATGTATCAAGCTGGAGACCTACTGATATTGCATCATTTTATAACGCTTTTCCCAGCTTCTTGTGCAGCTTCTCTAAGCTTTTTTTTTTTTTTGGGGGGGGGGATCTCCTTTCAGTCTCCTCTTCAGGAGGTGAAATGCTGCTCAACTGGGTTAAGACCAGGAGACAGACTCAGTCAGTCTAAAGTCTTCCACTTTCCCCCTCAGGAAACCCTTGATTGTGTTGGCAGTGTGTTCTTGGTCATTGTTTAGCTCCATTATGAAGTTCCTCCCAATTAGATGGTCAGTTTCCTCGGCCGACCTGTTTGATGTCTGGTTATGAGTACACCAGTGGTTTCTTTTAGACCTTCGAAATTGTTGTATTATCTATGCTCAATTCTTGTGCAGTGGCTCTAATCGAGTTTCCCTCTTTTCTCCCATAGACAGCTCTCTGGTCTTCAGGGTGGTTTGTTGTTTTAACAACAAATGCGGCTTCACAGGTGAAACCCAGCACTCAAACATCCAGAGCTAGTAATTTTTTTAAACAAGCAATTTAACGTGGCACATCTGGGCAAGAAACATCTGTCAGCCACCTGGTCCGATATTTTTGATCACTTAAGAATGGGTGGGTTCAAACAAAAGGTGCCGTATTCTAAGCACTGTATATGTAAATAAACCTAAAATTCAGACTGCTTTATAATAATGATAAAAACAAAATGCAACCCACAGTGTTCCTTCATGACTGCACCAGAACATGCAAAGCTTTGAACAGAATGTAGTCGAGCATCAAGTGCCGATTGCACTCCAAATAAGCAACAGGTGTGTAACGATCACTCGGCCCAGGGTGCACACACAATGTGCTCCGTGGACGCGAGCAGTTGCTCCAGCTGCATCAGGCTCGAGCACGCGAAGGCGTGGCACTCCTGAACACTACCGTATTCTGTATATTACAGACATTATGTACTGTTACGAAGAAAATTTCCATTAACAAAACGAGCAAACAGCCCACCTTCTCTAACATCAGCCGATTAAAGCCAATGCTAATCTAATTTCTGGTATATGACGTCAGTATATACAGTACATCATGAGGACCAGCCATTTCGTCATGTCCGCCTGCCTGCTTGATGGAGAGCTGCTCCTGCCATGACAGAGGATACACAGACAAAATAAAACAAGGTCAGTTCAACCCAACATGTCTCCTAGTCTTTCACAGTTTAAAGAATAAGCTGACTGAGCAATCCTCTAGTACGCTCAAGTTCAATTTCAGTTCATTCATCATTTTTGTCTATAAAACTTACCTAGAGATAAGCAATTTCTCTAATTTAAGATGCTTTTTGTAAACCTTTTCATGGACTTGGCCTTAAATAGAATTCCATAGTTTTTTTTTTAAAAACATATTTACAGCCAAAACATACATTTCAGCATCACATGTTGTGGTTACTTCAAACTATTAGACAGTGGTATTAAAAATGTGCTCCTAGGAAACAGTACAATCATTAGCATTATGCAAGAATAAAGCCAATTTTAAGTTAAAGCTTGGCTTCAAAAATGATTTGACATGACCTTGACCCCCTTAAAGCATATATGCAGAGCCATGGCCTCGCTTTCGTTTAGAGATGCCTTGAGACCTCAAGAATGGCACAGGAATAATTTTAAGTGTTAACAATAAATCTAATGTAGTAATTTTTACGATTAAAGTGATTTATATAGGTAGCGGTCGGAGTGAATGACCGTGACGTCTGTAACGTCACAGCAGGAAGTCTATCGGTCTCATCGCCATTTCCGCTATTGAGGTATTTCACCTGATGTCACAGGGTCACATGACGCCCCGGTGTCCGCCATTTTGGACGGCAAGCTAGCTAATGTCAACAACAGTAGCTGGTATGTTACTGTAGCAATGTTTACGTTCAGTCATTTGGATGACTGTTAAAACCTTTCAGTCTCAAGTTTTTCCTTTACTGGATTTACTAGTTTACTGAGCCAGCCAGCCAGCCCACCCCAGGAGCGCTAGCTAGCTAGCTAGCGCCAGCCAGCCCCGGGAGCGCTAGCTAGCTAGCTAGCGCCAGCCAGCCAGCCCCGGAGCGCTAGCTAGCTAGCTAGCGCCAGCCAGCCAGCCCTGGAGCGCTAGCTAGCTAGCTAGCACCAGCCAGCCAGCCCCGGAGCGCTAGCTAGCTAGCTAGCGCCAGCCAGCCAGCCAGCCAGCCCCGGAGCCAGCCAGCCAGCCAGTCCCGGAGTGCTAGCTAGCTAGCTAGCACCAGCCAGCCAGCCCCGGAGCGCTAGCTAGCTAGCGCCAGCCAGCCAGCCAGCCCCGGAGCGCTAGCTAGCTAGCGCCAGCCAGCCAGCCAGCCCCGGAGCGCTAGCGCCAGCCAGCCAGCCAGCCCGCCCCGGAGCGCTAGCGCCAGCCAGCCAGCCCCGGAGCGCTAGCTAGCTAGCGCCAGCCAGCCAGCCAGCCAGCCCCGGAGCACTAGCTAGCTAGCGCCAGCCAGCCAGCCAGCCCCGGAGCGTGCTCAGTAAACTAGTAAATACAGTAAAGGAAAAACTTATAACGGGCCATGTCTCAACAGACTAAGAAGTTATTTCAATGACATTTAATAACATTTTGTTTATCCTGAGGACCGAAAGTAAATGAAAATGTGAACAAATCTTAGCTGTCAGTGAACAATCCTAGTGGAAGCAGGTAAACGTCGTTCTCTAAGCCTGCTAACCTCAATTTTTGCAAATACCTCTCCCTCTGCTCGCCCTGTAAATGCCCTACGTCGCTGGATAGTGAAGGTGTTTTCTGCATCTTGCTCCTTTTTCTTTTATGTTTTTCGTTTGTCGCCTTCCTCGCATTCAAACTGATTTGAGCCGTGCCGTCCAAAATGGCAGCGTTACATGACTTGGTCATGTGAGTGAAATACCTCAATACTAAAACACAGAACTGACTGCAACTCTGATCCTCCATTTTGAGCTCATTTATCGCCATGCCGCGTAGATGTGTTGCTGGAGGGTGCAGCAACATGATAGAAGGTGGCTTTACATTGCATTCATGGCCCAAGAATGTTCAAACTGCAAAGATTTGGACCTGTTTTGCAAGAAGTTCACGGGCACATCAGGCGCTTATGAAGTGGTCTCTCCTCTGCTCTGCACATTTTACTGAAGACTCATATGAAACCCCTAATCTGTTGAGGAGTGTTGGCTATAAGCCTGTATTGAAAGAGGGTGCAGTACCAACAATTAAAGAAAACAAGAAAAGGAAAGTATTTATTTTATTAAAAAGGAAAGCGAGTTCAGTTGCACCAGTTCTCCCAGAGTTTCAGCTGAGGGTTGTTGCTAAAACCCGGGATGGAATAGGATGTGATATAATGGGTCAGGCAGTGACCTCCCCGCAGTTGTTGCTAAAACTGGCGACGTCCCGTTCCGTCCCGGGTTTTAGTAATTGCCTGAGCCGAGCAGTAATGGTGGAGTACTCCGTATGGAGAAAATAGAGAATGAGTGGAGTAGTCGTCTTATTTCTAAACTGGGTATTGCTGCTATCTCGCCCTTACGTGGAAGAAGTGAATGAACGGAGAACTGAACGAACAACTGAAAGTCAGATTGTTTCAAAACAATCGGCCACAAGATTGGCCTTCAAGAAGCGAGAACACAGATGGGTAAGTTCCGACTCTCATTTGGATTAAAAAAAAAAAAAAAAACACCACCACACCTTGTTGACCTGCATTTAGATTAATAAATGTAACTTGCATTGTGTGTTTAAGTTACCAGCATTAGATTATTTAATTTGCTTCAGAATGTGATTGTGGGCAGCATGGTGGTGTAGTGGTTAGCGCTGCCGCCTCACAGCAAGAAGGTCCGGGTTCGAGTCCTGTAGCCGACGATGGCCTTTCTGTGCGGAGTTTGCGTGTTCTCCCTGTGGGTTTCCTACGGGTGCTCCGGTTTCCCCCACAGTCCAAAGACATGCAGGTTAGGTTAACTGGTGACTCTAAATTGACTGTAGGTGTGAATGTGAGTGTCTCAGTTCATCCGATTATTTAATTGTCCTTTTACGTTTTATCAGTGAAAATGCATGCATGTACGTTGCGTAAGTTATAACACCTATCCTGTTTTAATGAGAGTCAACCCACAATCAATAAAGTCAAATCAGTCTTAGTTGAGCAAGTCGGTAACGGTATTTCTTACTTTCACCATAAATTTTTATTTATATGACTTTGGTCTATAGCTGTAAAAGGCCTCGGCCTTAAAACCGGTTACCGCAGTGACGTCACGCACTTCGGGCTGGGTGGCTCAGTGGGGCAGCCCCAATGCCAACTTTGCAGTCACTTTTAACTCTCAAAAAATATATTTTTTTTAAATTTCCATTTATCCGGCATACAAGAGTCAAAAATGGAGATACTATCCACTCAGAAATGTATTTAAAAATAAAGGTTCTGCGTATCTGCTTTAAGATTTTGTCTTGACTCTGTCTCGGCTCGTCCTGGTCTTGGACTTGACAAAGGCGGTCTTGACTACAGCCCTATAAGTGACTAAGGAACTTGCACCAGCTTAAATTACAACTTAAACCAGAACTCAGTTTTTAATAATCAGTAACTTTGGAAGTCATGGTATCTTAATTTGTGTTTTGTCTCAGATTTACCTCTTTATCTTGTGCTTCAGCACCTAAAATAAAATACCAGAAAAAACAGATTAAAAAATAATTTTTTAAAAACAATTTTAGCAAGCTTTCAGCTTTTTAATTATTTGTTTTATTTGTATCGTATTATGAATCAGTGTGTATATTGGATTATTCTATCCACATTCACTGGATATGAGCAATCGTGTGCTCTGATTGGCTACTCTACTACTAGGCTATTAGTTTATATACACTGTGAGTAGAGAAAAACAAAATGGTGGCTTTATCAAGTACTTAAAAGAAACAGAAAAAGCTAAAAGAACCCCCCCCCCAAAATATCTCGTGTTCCACACTCCAGTCCAGTCGGTAGCAATAATGCACCTTTAAGTTAGTTTGCCAACCACCAAAAAAAAAAACCCCTGAAGAATAAAACCCCTAAGTGCAAAAGAAAAAGAAAAAAGGGGCAACCAAATATGGAATAAATTATTTCTTGGTCAGAATGTATCTTTTTTTTATTTTTCAGTAATTATCGCATTTTTCATAAATTGCTCCTGTCATTTCACTGGTTTGTTTACATCCTAAGTTGAAATGATTGTTAGACGTTTTGTACAAAGTTTTTATTTACCGAATATGCAAAAAATAAAAATGCTCTGTTTCTCAAAATCCAGTGAATGTGGATAGAATAAAAACAGTTATTCCACTCAATCTCATCGTACGTGGCTTATAGCTGACTCACGCCTCATTGGCCATCAGCTCATGTACGGCTCGATTTCGGGGAATAACTGAATTATAGATTATGAATTCAGTACCTGTGTGTGGTTTCTGTTTGTGAATAATGAACATCAGGACACAGAGAGGAATCACAATCACATTAATTGCCCCAGAGATCACAGTCAGTATCCAGAACCGGGGCGGACTTACCATTAGACAAACCAAGGCGGTTGCCTAGGGCCCCCAAAATTTGGGGGCCCCTAACAGTCAGCCCCGTCACGGTAAACACCAAACAATATATATTGGGGCTTTTCCACTACCAACGCGGCTGAGTTGGGCTGAGTCGAGCTGAGTGGGGCTGTTGGGGTTGCATTTCAATTACAACCGCGCTGAACCATGCTGGCTGGAAGTGGGTGGACACATTGGGTGGAGTTAGCAAAAGTGGGTGGATGTCACGTGATGTCGTTAGGCGGCGCAAACAGTGACATCAGTGATCTTTTAAGTGGTAATCTCACGACCCGGATAGTCAACAATAAACATGGAGGACATGGAGTCATTAGTGTTGATGGTCTTGGTGCTGTGGCTTGTTGTCACCGACAACGCCAACAGATACTGGCAAGAGCGTATAGATGAGGCGAGACGCATAAGGCTTCAGAAAGAGGGATAATTCTTCTTCTTCCGGGTTTACAGATCCCAGCGTGCTTGCGGGGCGTGTGACACTCCTCCTCACCAATCAGTGCACAGGGGAGTGTCTCCTCACGCCCCTAGCCCCACTCGGCTCGGTTTGGCTCACTTCAGCCCTACTCCAAAACCGTGCGAGTTTTGGGTGCTGAGTAAGGCAGAAGCGAGCTGAGTCGTGCCGCTCTGAGGTAGTCGAAACGCGAACTGTTGGGCTGAAGTGAGCTGAAAAAGGGTAGTGGAAAAGGCCCATATGTCATCTTAATTTCTCCTTGATATTAAGTAGTCAACGATATAAATGGAAAAACACACCAAAATAGCATCAGAATATCGAATTCATGTGTATATAGTATTTGTCCCAGCACACACACACACACCCCTGGTTGTTTTACATTGGACTCGTCCATGATCTGACGACGTAGACAGGTGCGCGACGGAAATTCAAACCGAAGCAGCGGGAACTGTAAACAAGATGAAGCACAGTTATGAGAGTGGTTGCGCTAAACGAAAAAAAGGGGCACAAAGCAAAAAGAATGCAGCTGCACTTCTGAAACTAACTACATTTTTCAAATCGCCTGAGTCTGCTACAGCCTCAGCTGTTGAGGAATGTTGAGGAATGTGTTCCTTGTGCTCCAAAAGACTTTGGAGAAGCCAGCAACAAGTAGGACTTTCTTTCTCATATGATTACGATGAACAATGGACATTTGGAGATTAAGGACTTTTCAGTAATGTACTGGCTGCAACCTTTAAAAACTCATACCTCTCTCTTTCTCTACCCCCCCGCGCGCGCGTGCGCGCGCACACACACACACACAAACACTCTCTCTCTCTCACACTCACACACACACTCACCCACCCACCTACCTACACCCCATTATGGAATGGTGATGGAATACATGAACAATGGAATTTTGAAGATTAAGGACATTTCAATAATGTACTGGCTGCATCCTTTACAAACTCACAATCCCTCTGTATCTGTCTCTCAACCACTGTATTGCCTGTCACTAAATGGCTCTCTCTCTCCCTCCCTTACACAAACTAACTCTCTCTCTCTCGTACATTTATCTTGGCATCAGTCTTATCCCATTGAAATGTAGAGGTTTCGATAGAGTAATATCCATTTGTGTTGTAGTTCTGATAACAGTAAGATCATTTTGTATCTCTGGTAATGTGTATCTGGTAATATGTATCCATTTGTGTTCTACTTCTGATAAGAATAAGATCATTTTATATCTGGTAATATGTATCTGTGGAGTAAAAATAATAATTGGATTTCAGATATCCTTGTTTTATTAAAATATGGAGATTGACTCTTAAAATTGCCTCTCTCTCTCTCTCTCTCTCTCCTGTCTCTTCTTCTGTTGTTTGCCTTGTCGCGCTCTCTCTTTCTGGTTTGATCTGAGCAATAAACACTGTCAGAATTTTGGCAAATGCTGGAGTAATCTCAAACCTGTTTCACTGTGGAGCTTACTTGGGGCACATTGTTAGTGGCAGTTTGCTATCTTTTTTTCTGAATTTACAGCAAGGATATGTGGCATGGGTGGCACGGTGGTGTAGTGGTTAGCGCTGTCGCCTCACAGCAAGAAGGTCCGGGTTCGAGCCCCGTGGCCGGCGAGGGCCTTTCTGTGTGGAGTTTGCATGTTCTCCCCGTGTCCGCGTGGGTTTCCTCCGGGTGCTCCGGTTTCCCCCACAGTCCAAAGACATGCAGGTTAGGTTAACTGGTGACTCTAAATTGACCGTAGGTGTGAATGGTTGTCTGTGTCTATGTGTCAGCCCTGTGATGACCTGGCGACTTGTCCAGGGTGTACCCCGCCTTTCGCCCGTAGTCAGCTGGGATAGGCTCCAGCTTGCTTGCGACCCTGTAGAACAGGATAAAGCGGCTACAGATAATGAGATGAGATATGGCATGTGCCAAGTAGGGATGACCATTATTCTGTGTGTGTTTCAAGACTGACTTTTGAGGGCCCCATGTCTGTATTTCGCCTAGGGCCCCAAAATGGCTAGAACCGCCCCTGTCCAGAACATGCTGGAAGGGGCAGCATCTTGAAAAAACATTAAAATCACATTTTACAATTAAAACTGCAGGACGTATGACTTTGTGTAAATGAATCTACAAATGTTTCACAAACCTTTTGGAGAACAGCGAACCGGCAAATCTTCTGGTCTGTCCGAGTTCATTGTTAATATTCCATTTCCTTCTGAAACAGCGTCTACTTTCACACTCAAGTAGCTGGAGTTACTGAATATTATTTTATCCAGATCTATGAAGCTGTAGTAATACAGTCCTGTATCAGAGACGGTAACTGCACGGATTGTGAGTGACGTGTTCTTTCTGTGCACAGAAATCACCATGCGTTCAGGTTGAGGGTAGAAGTAGCAGTCTTGTATTTGTCCAGATAATGTAAATTGTTTGCACCCAATAAGAAGTGGCACTGAAGTGCTTGTGTGTTTAAACCAGTAGATGTAACTGGCACGGTACAGGTCATGGTGGCACCAAATCGTGACCTTATGTCCAGGTTCTGCCTCCAACACTGAAGCACTGAGAGTCTCCGAGAGCAAAGCTGCAAACCATAAAATAATCATCTCATTTACAACATTAAATATCATTTAAGTTTCTGAAAACAAATTTGTTTATGAAACTAAACCCATACTGCTAAACCAGAAATGTAAAAAGTAACATGTACAGGTATGTTTTATTACAAAAATATTAAGTGTGGTCCATATCCAGACGAAGCACATTTGACCATTTTCTACAGTCATTAATTCAACAATTAAATTCGTAAATATTAAAACTTACTGATTGTACAGAGAAGTAAAAGCATAATCACAGACTGAACTGCTGCTGTACTGTGTCCGGTCAGAGATGAAGAGGAAATGTCTTTCTGGTAAATGGTGATGCATCTGTGTGAAGGGGGTGTGGCTTAAACAGTCAGGTTTCTATAAGTTTCTGTCTACTTGTAATCAGGCCCGGCGCCGTGAGGGGGCGAAGGGGGCGTCGCCCCCTCATGGCTACAGCCCCACCCCCTCAACGGAGACTCAGATCACTAATTGTTTAATTGTTATTGTGGGTGTATGTGTGAAATGCTGACACAGCCGCGCACACACACACCTGTGATAAGGACAAGGGGAGGGGTCGTGCGGGCGGGCGGGGGTTTTACATGTACACTTACAAGTGCACTGTCTCTGCAATATCCTGTAATATGCAGTCAGTTCATGGGCGTAACCACCATGGGCACTGGAGGGGACATGTCCCCCCCAATATTGGGAAAGTACCAATCTGTCCCCCCCAATATTTGGCATATTAAATCAATATGAGACAAATAATATGCCCAATATATAATAATAAATATAAATAAAATAATAAATAATATAATAAAATATAAATATAATAAATATATAATTTGACCAATCGTTGGCGTCGTCTTGAGGTGACGTCGACAAACTACCTTCCACCTTACTTCCTCCGTTCAAGAGAAGCAGCATGTGCCGGGGCGCTATATTGTTGTGTAGTCATGCTAAAAGAGCAGGCTCGCCATGCAACAGCCAATGACAGTTCAAGATGACGTTTGAACATTTTTAATGTGTTGAATAATTAGGTTTGTGTATCATCGTCAGTGTGCCACTGGAAATTCCTCGGCGTGCCAGTTGTGGCACGCGTGCCTAGGGTTGCCGACCCCTGCTGTAATTAAATCAAAAGATGCTTCAACAAAGTATTAGTTTAAGGGTGTGCACACTTATGCAACCAGCTTATTGTATGTTTATGGGTTTTTTATTTTTAAATAAAAGCGCTCCCCCTAACAGATTTGTTTTTCAATTGAATTGTACAGGTAATAGGTCACATTAAAGTTGGGAAAAGTTTTGAAGTTATTTATCGTGGTTTTTTTTTTTTACATCAGAAAACCCGATAATTTTAACGGGGTGTGTGCACTTTTTATATCCACTGTAGACATGCAATGTGCCATAATAGTTTATATGGTCCAAATACAAGCTAGTGACTGCTTGAAGCCGAGTGTGAATTTATAGCAGAGCACCAAGCAAAGCTCCATACTTAAGAGAATATGGTAATGCACAGAGGTGGAAAGAGTACTAAAATATTATACTCAAGTACAAGTAGTTACTCTGATGAAATTTTACTTAAGTACAAGTAAAGTTACCAGACAAAAAATCTACTCAAGTAAAAGTAAAAAGTAGATCATTTAAAATGTACTTTGAGTAAAAGTAAAACGTTACTTTTAACAATGGGTGTTTTCTGCCTCCATTGTGTTGTGCAAAAATGAAAAAGAAGAGGAAACAAGGATATATGTACATCTCAACCCAGATGTTTTATTTAAAGGAAGTGTATCAAATTGAATGCTTAGGATAATGCTGCATTAAAACTGAGACAAGCAAAAAAGGTCAAAACACACAGTCATGTCGTTTACATCGCCCTGACCACACACAAAGCATTGTACACGAAATATGAAAGTGAAATGTTGCACCGAAATCTCGTAGCTTGCCTGTGTGCACTGTGTGTTATTGAACAATTCAATTCAAACATTATTTGTTTTGCTTAGTATTCCTTTCTGGCCTGTTGGATGTAGAATGGTAGGAGGACTGATCAGGTCAGGTTGGCGAGCTAACTTGCTTGCATGATTAGCCAACCGAATAACAGACTAGTTACCGTTATGTTACAGTACCAACAGGTTGCTACTTCAACATTAGCAATGCCATCCACTATTTTTGGAATATAACCAGCCTATTGTCGGTTTTACTATGGAAAGGAAACATTATGATCAAGGCAAGGCAAGGCAAGGCAAGTTTATTTATATAGCACATTTCATACACAATGGCAGTTCAATGTGCTTTACAGAAGTAAAAACAAAACAGTAAACAATAGAGAAATAAAATTACATAAAATAATTTTATCTTTATTCTAAAAGAATTAATTAAAAGAATTAAAAGAATTAAAAGAAAATAATAAGAATTAAACAACAGTAGAAATAAAATATTAAAATGCCAAAAAGAAAAAGGAGAAAAAGAAAGAGAAAGGGGGAAAAAAAACTAGCAGAATAAAATAGAATAAAGTTAAAGTAAATTTAAAACATGCAGAGAAAGTAAAGATTATAAAAAATGTAAAAATATTAATTATTTAACAGAAAGCATCTGAAAACAACTTGGTCTTTAACCTAGATTTGAAGCTGCCAACAGCAGGAGCATTTTTGATGTCCTCTGGCAGTTGGTTCCATAGCTGTACTGCATAGTAGCTAAAAGCTGCTTCACCACACTTTGTTTTAACAACTGGTTTTAATAGTAAATTTTTCTGTTGCGATCTGGTAGATCTGATTGGGTTAGGTCGCTGCAACATATCAGAGAGGTAATTGGGCCCTGTACCATTTAGAGATTTGTACACCAGCAGCAATGCTTTAAAGTCAATCCTGTAGCTTACTGGAAGCCAGTGAAGGGACCTTAGAATTGGAGTAATGTGCTCTGTTCTTTTTGTTCGTGTGAGAACCCTCGCCGCTGCATTTTGAACCAGCTGAAGTCGTTTGATGGTCTTTTTTGGCAGGCCTGTGAAAAGGCCATTGCAGTAATCACCCTACTAGAGATGAAGGCATGTATTAGTTTTTCCAGATCATGTTTTGACATAAGTCCTCTTAGTTTGGAAATGTTTTTTAGGTGATAAAATGCCGTTTTAGTGATTGCTTTCATGTGACTGTCAAAGTTTAGCTCGCTGTCAATGAAAACACCAAGATTTTTAACCATTTCTTTAGTTTTAATCCCTTTTGTGTCAAGAATAGTGGTAATCCTGAGTCTTTCATCTTTTTTCCAAATAGAATTACTTCTGTTTTATCTGTGTTCAGCTGAAGAAAATTTTGTGACATCCAGCTATTGATTTGATCGATACACTGGTAGAGACATTCAAGGGGGGCATAATCATTAGGTGATAGAGCAAAATAAATTTGGGTATCATCTGCATAGCAGTGATACAAAATTGAATTTTTATTGATAATTTGCCCAAGTGGGAGCATATAAAGGTTGAAAAGTAATGGTCCAAGAATCGACCCCTGGGGGACACCACAGGTCAAGGGCATTGACGTTGAGGAACAATTTCCCAGGGTAACAAAGAAGCTTCTATCTTTTAAGTATGATTTTAACCAATTGATAACTTTACCAGTCAATCCAACCCAGTGTTCAAGTCGATATAGCAGTATGTTGTGATCAACAGTATCAAAAGCTGCACTGAGGTCCAGTAATACCAGGACTGATGTTTTGCCTGCATCAGTATTAAGACGTATGTCATTTATAACTTTAATCAGCGCTGTTTCAGTGCTATGATTGGCACGAAATCCTGACTGAAAATTATCAAAACGGCTGTTTGATATCAAGAAGGCAGTTAATTGATTGAAGACAATTTTTTCCAGGATTTTCCCGATGAATGGTAGATTTGATATTGGCCTGTAATTATTTAACACTGAAGGATCCAGATTATTTTTTTTAAGAAGGGGCTTTACAACAGCTTTTTTTAGGGACACAGGAACAACACCAGTCTCCAAGGATGTATTTATAATTTGAAGCACATCTGTAATTATAAGATGAAGAACAGACTTAAAAAAGTTGGTGGGCAGAATGTCCAGTTCAGATGTTGAGGAACTGAGATTTTGTACAGTTTTTTCAAGAGTCTCATAATCAATTAAACAAAATTCTGACATTGTGTTAAAGTTATCTATCTGTGTCATTGGTGATTGCAGTTTTTCAATTTTTTGCAACTGAGATATATTATGAGAAATATTCTGCCGTATTTTATCAATTTTACCTTTGAAGAAGGATGCAAACTCATTGCATTTATTAACTGAGAGAAGTTCAGGTGCTAATTGTAGTGGGGGATTAGTTAGCTTCTCTACTGTTGAAAATAGCACACGGGCATTGTTCATATTCCTGCTGATGATATTGGAGAAGAAAGACTGTCTTGCTTTACGAATTTCATAATTATAATTACAAAGCATCTCTTTATGGATTTGATAATGGATGTGAAGTTTAGATTTGCGCCATTTTCTTTCAGTCTTTCTACATTCTCTCTTTAGCAGTTTAACAGCTGGGTACTGCTTCCATGGTGCTTTCTGCTTATCATTGACTCTTTTTATTTTGAATGGAGCAATATCATCCATAATTTGGGTCATATTTAAATTAAAAAATTCCAGTAAATCATCTACAGAGTCTGACATTTTGGTTGAGTTCTGAGAGAGAGCTTGCTTAAAAAGAGCACGTGTTGTCGTTTATGACTCTCCTGCCTATAGTCGTTGAGCTATTCTGAATGTGAGGGGACATAGAAACTTCAAAGAAAACACAGAAATGATCGGATAAGGCCAGGTCAACAACAGTATAAAAAACAGTAAGACCCTTTGTGATGACGAGGTCAAGAGTATGACCACGAGAGTGGGTCGGTCCCTGTACATGTTGTACTAGGTTAAAGTTATCAATAATTGCAAATAGTTCTTTGGCATAAATGTTATCAGTATTATCTACATGCAAGTTAAAATCCCCAGATATAATCAGACAATCAAACTCTAAGCAAATGACTGATAACAATTCACCAAACTCTTCAAGAAAGACTTTGGCTGAATGTCTCGGAGGCCTGTAAATAGTTAATAATAATATGTTAGGAGAGCATGTAACAAGTGCACATAAGTGTTCAAAGGACATAAAATCATCAAGTGAGGATTGTTTACATTGAAAAGAGACTTTGAATATATTTGCGATCCCTCCACCTTTCCCTTGTCGGGTAACATTCAAAAAATTAAAATTTGGGGGAGCTGCTTCGATAAGGGTGGTAGCACTATTTGCTTGATCCAGCCAGGTTTCGGTTAGAAGCAAAAAATCAAGATTGTGTTTACAAATAAGATCATTAAATAAAAATGACTTGTTTAAAAGTGATCTAATGTTCAAAAGGGCTAGTTTTACAGTAATATTTGGTTGTGCACTCTGATGCTGTTTTAAAACAGGAAGGAGATTAGATTGGTTCACCCCCAGGGTTAAATGTGCTCTATGTTTTCTGTTTCTTATCAACACAGGAATAGTGTCAACATCGGATCCCTGCTTTTTTCTACATCCATTTGCAGGGACCCAGAGTACATCAAACAAGACTTTCTAAATGTTCCATTTGGTTTGAGGGTGAAAGGACTGGAGATGACATGTATCTTTTGGATGGTGAAAAAGATTTGTAGCCAGCTGAAAGTCCTGGACGAACACAATTTTGATGAACTGGGTACACTGCTTGTCGCGACAAATTTGGACTAGAAAAAGAGAGTGTAGCCATAGGAAGCAATTTTTTCATGCTATTTGGGAAATCCATCCGAGGAGAAGTGGAGTCGTCTGTCCTTGAATGTTGGGAGGCCTGCAAGTCAGATGTTTGTGTGTCCTTGATGACGACTTGCAAAGATGATTGTTTAGGCTTTGTAACTATGTCAGTCTGCGACATCTTATCAACTGTTTTCCTCGGTGCTGGCTGAGAAAAGATTGCAAGTTTGTAGTGGTCTGCTAAGACTTTGGCTCCAATCCAGCTGAGTTCATTGCTATTTGGCTTGTAGAATTCTTTGCGATTCCAAAAAAGATTAAAATTGTCTATGAAATTCATACCAAATGAAGAACAAGTTTTTCCAAGCCAGGTGTTAAGACTGAAGAGTCGAGAAAAAGCAAAACTTCCTCTCGCTGGGAGTGGGCCACTGATAAAAGATTGAATTCCAGTCTTATAGAGCTCAGAAAAAAGTTTTCTGAAATCATCTTGGACAAACAGCTGTTCTCTGAAAACATCGTTTGCTCCCACATGTACAACGATACGCTTAATCGTTTTATGCTCGGACATGAGTTTCAAAATGCTGTCTTTGGTGTCAGAGATGGATGCATTTGGAAGACAACAAATAATCATCTCATAACCTTTTAATTGTCTTACAGTGGAATCACCAAGAACAAGGGTTGTGGGATCAGGTGGTGTTACGAGCTGCTTTTTGCCTCTTCTCACAGCTCTTCGATCTTGGTGTGATCTCTTTTTACTATGTGTTTGTCCACTTGACAAATCCTCTTCCACATCCCTGAGGCATTCAAATTTGTTCTGAAGCTTTATGGGCTGTGGATTTTCCATAGGATTGTAGATCCTATTGTAATTTGTAGAACGAGCTGGTGTTGAAGTAATTACTTTTCTGTTTTTGTTTTTGGGCTTAGCACCCATCATTTGCCAGTTTTCAGTACTCACATTTTGTACAGCTTGAGTGATGAATTCTTCCACTTGGTCTGCAATGTCCTCAGTCTGTCGGAGCGCAATCTCTGCATTCTCAGCCACTGTTTCTGTACTCCTTTCCTGAGATATCGCTTTTAATTCGTCCGTCTTTGGCAGAGCATTAATCTTTGATTCCAGAATAGAAATCCTCTGTTCTAATTCCATGCATTTTCTGCAGGATTTTTTGCTTCCTGGCATTTAAAAAAAAAAAAGGGGAAATTAAAATTAAAAGCTTATAAAGATGAAGAAAAGAGAAAAAAAAGTGGAAATTCAATGAGAAAGTAAAGTATAGAAATAAAGATTAAGAAAGCAGGAGCAAAGCAAAGAAGCGTCCTACTCGCTTGAGTAGGAGGAGCAAGATCAGGGGCGCAGATACGTTTTTTGAACTGGGGGGGGACAAAAAACTGGGGGGGACAAAGCTGCCAGCAAACCAACCCCAACCCCGATATGCCTGTCAAACTTGTTGTGGGTAACCATAGCAACCAAGCTCGAGCTCACAACCTGTGCAGTCTGTGCAACTCAACCAACCGAATATCAGTCTTTGTTTTGTTTTATGTGAGTTGTTGCAACTATGTATACACTGCTGTGCACCTCAATAAACCGAATGGTAATTAGTCTTTTGATTTTTCCGTGAGGTTTGCCTTATGCAAAGAAAGACAGCATAGACGTTTTTTCCTCCCTATAAGTGGGGGGGACCGAACGAGGTGAATTTAAATCTGGGTGGGACGAGTCCCACCCGTCCCACCCTCTATCTGCGCCCGTGATTATGATGCCAATGACAATACTTACCTCAACATGCTTGCGCAGATTAGACGTCGAATTTTTGTATGCCGCAATGGTTGTCTTCTTGGGCACACAATCTGCATTGCATAATGAAACTGTCACCCCTTTTCTCTATGAAGCTGAAGTGATCACGTATGTAGGGCCAGGGGTGCACGTCATTACTGGAAGAAATTGCGTTTTCTGCAGGGTCGTCCACCACAGGTTCCTCAGTCTCCTCCATGTCTGCAGGGGCGCTTTATCAACACCCGTGGCCCAGGCGCTAGGCCCCTCATAGGCTACCTGTCAACCCTACCCTTACCATTGGCCAGGAAAACACTCTTATTTTATTTGCAATACGTGTCAAGCATTTACAGTGTAAGCGTGTAATTAGCCTAGAAGCCTACGATAGGTTACGTTTGGCTCAGCGTAGCTGCGCAAGGCCCACGCTCACATCGCTCAACACATCCGACCACAGAGGGAGAGAAGAACGCGTGCATTATCATTACAGAGCCAGTTCTGATTATTACCACGGACAGGACAGTGATACTGCGTAACTTTCACGCAAGGGCATGGCCAGAGATAACCACACAAGCGCGCGTGCGCTAATGTAGACCTATGTGTTGTAAACATAAAACACACACCTACAGACAAGTCCTTTTAAAAAATAAAATACATAAAAATAGCTCGGCGGCATGAAAACAAACATTCACTGCAAGACAAGGTGCCCTAGAATCGCCATCAGTTTTTAAATATCTATATGGACTTTGTTGTCAGGATTGCACAGCATGAGATATCAAAACTGTACCCAGATACAGGCTTCAAGTTCAGATATTGCATTCCAAATGAGGTATCCACAAGATAAATGCGTACGAAAGCACGAGCATCAGGAGAGGGTTGCATAACAGAGATTCTATACGCAGATGATCAGGCCATACTCGCTGGATCCATCGAGGAGCTTCAGAATATTCTTCAGTTGTATGATAAGACCTACACCAGCTTTGGTTTACAAATATCATATGTCAAAACAGAAACAATGGCTTTTAACGTCAATGAGGATATCAAATGTAAACCAAGTATCATTTCCCTTGGCGGCACTAATATTAAAAACGTCCGCACCTTTAAATTTCTTGGTTATAATGTCAGCAACTGTGATGAATCCTCACACTTCCTGCATGCTAGGATAAGTGCTGCATTCATGAAATGGAATGAACTGAAACACGTTCTAACCGACCACCGAATACTACTAAAAATCCGTATAAAGTTCCTAGTGGCATGCGTTCGATCTTGTCTCCTGTACAGCACACAGGCATGGCAACTATCATCCAGTGAAATTCACAAAATTGAGGTAGTGTGGCATGGCTTCCTAAGGAAAATGATTAAAGGTGGATATAAATGAAAGAATGCCCCTGACCAAAAGAACACTACAAATGAAGATATAGACTGGAGCTACAAGATGTCCAATGCTGACCTCCGGAAACTGACAGGAACCCAGGATATAAAACTATCCTGCTACGTACAACAACTAAAATATATTGCTCACGTTTGCCGGATGGGCAATAACCAAGTGCAAAAGCAGCTCCTGTTTGACAAAAATGGTTACAAATGGACGAAATGGGAAAATCTGCTGGGCATAGACACCCAACAGATAAGATGTATGATGATGGACAAATCAAACTTTGAGCAACTGCTGCAACTGCTACAGCAGAAGCACCCCTAGAGAGTTTAACTTTTGACAGGGGAACATGATGATGATGAAGGTACTTGGCTCGGCGGCCACATGAAACGTAAACACCATGGACAGCGGCCAAACTCATAACTCTACAGACCGAAATACACGAAACCAAGTCCTACTAGGGTCTATTTTACCGATCTATGTTCAAGCATCATGCAAGTCTTCCTTCTCCTTGAATAAGACCGTGCATTCAACTGCCTTTTTGACATGACTGCATCGAAATACCACTTGCAACAATATTTCACGCACTCCATCAAGAAAAAAGTTAAACATGATGAACACGGGCATACTGTTTTGAGCATACAATTTTTTAAAAAGAAACTAGCTACATCAAAGTCCTTCAATAAACCCATCCTTTAGCGCAAATGAGCTTAACCTAGTTCAAAGCATGACGCTAGCAGTAGCTGCATAAGGCAAAATCCTGTGGGCCTTTCGTCAACAACAAGCCACGGCGAGCAAACATTAATAATCAAGCGTCCTTACCTTAAAAGGTTGTCTTGACCACAGAACTTCTCAAGTATTTCACTTAAATCCACACGGGTTAACAACACACCCAACACAGCTAGCGAGAAATGTGGATCTGCGCTAGCTTTGTATTGCTATTCCCCTCAGTATGCTTACTCTGTCTGCTGCCCGAACTGTGAAAATTATAGGCTACAATCTTTTCATCAATTTCTTCAGTAGATGCCGTTTTAGACATTTTATTATTCCCATCGAAATATGCTATTATACTAACAGGATTATAACTCAAATCACACAACATGTATTCAAATCACAACTGATTTATTTTACTGTTGGACAGATCATAGCATATCTAGCCTAGCTGCACATAGCCTAGCTGCTGGTAGGCTGATAACTGATAAGTAGCTGATATTCTGAACAGATTGGTGATCCTTACCTTAAAAAAGTCTGTGACTTTAGGCAACGATTCTATCATTACCTGCATCTCTCTCTTTTTTTCCTTTTATGCGCCCCGCTAACATGTGAACGCTTCATCTTTCAAAGTCTCTAAATTTGTGTCTCAGTAGTCTGCAGTCTTTGGCACGCTTTCGTGCGTGACGTTACATTTTGTTACATTTTATTCTGGTACAGTTGTGGGTGTTCGTTTCGCGAACCACATCCACCATGTCTCTTACAGCAGGCTACTGTGCGCTCATTTATTTCTAACCTTATTTCTATCCATACATTAATGTAGGCCCACGATTCTGACAGTTTATTATTTTATTAATATTACAAGGCCCCTGATTGGCTGTGGCCCAGGGGCTTGAGCCCCCCCCCCCCCCCCCCAAAGCGCCGGTGCATGTCTGCCATCGTCTGTGTGAGACTCGCACGCGTGACAACTGTCCTTCCCGTGATTCATTTCCAGAACGCATTTCCCCAGGGGCGTCAGAAGCATTTTTAATGTGGGGGGGACACACTGGCGGGGGGTCCTCCGCCAGAAAAATTTTAATTAATTTTCAACAATAAGTCCTCATTCAACTAGTCTATATATTCATCAGCCTGTTTTTAAACCCACCGCTATGCCTAAGATAATGAGATGAATGTGACACAATTTATCACCAACAATGACTTTATGGGTGCATTTTACTTTTTATTTTGTGTTTTCTATTTAGTTTTAGATGTAACACAACATGCCACTGTGCCAAGCAATAGTGACACTCAACTGTATGTTTAAAAATAAGAATATTCATAATTTCACACAATGAACAGGCATGACATGGCATCATGCAAACTTCATAACACACAATCACACTGTGTCAAGCAACGGTGACACATAAAAAATAACTTCACACAATGAACAGGTGCAATTTTGTTCACCACCAACAGTGACTTTAGTGGATGCATTTTACTTTTTTCCGATTTAGCGATACTCATAACAAAAATGGCATGGCATCATGCAGTCTTCATAACACAAAATTACACTGGGTCAAGCAATGACACATAAAAGAAAACTTCACACAATGAACAAGTGCAGTTTTGTCAACCTACATGCAATGGTGGTACTACAGTAGCATTTACAGATTAGTATAACAAATAGATTTATAGATATAACTCCTTCTTATATTGGTGCCACCACAATTTCTACCACTTCATAACTTTTATCCCCCTTTCCTTCACAATCCACCTGGAATAACATCCATCTCTCTCCATCGCTTTCCTCTCTACTATTCCTTCCCCATACACCGATTTCCCATCTTACTTTCCAGAAAACTGCCAAAGACCAGACAAAACAAGGAATCAATAAATATCATCAGAGCAGACTTGACCTCATTCTTGGCATTACAGTAAGGCAGGCCTACTGGGTTTGAATGAAATGATAGCTAACGTTAAGCTAGCTGATACATCTCCTAACATTGACTAGCCAGCTAACTGCACTAACATTTCCATTGGGACAAAAAACCCTGTCCTGTGGGGAAATTCTGACTGACTTTCCGCTTCTTTGTAAAGAATGTCCTTATGTCCATTGTGTCTGGGGAGGAGCAAATACTGCAAACAATTCATCATCAATCAAGAATACCCCATTTGGCTAAGCTTATTTCACTGTTTAGTTGAATATTAATTTAATGTGTCCTAGGGTTAATTTTGAGGGCATATCACAAAAGAATAAGGTTTTAGCAAAAGCTAGACATTGTGAGGTTGCAATGGGGATGACGTCACCTCCTCCACTTTCCAGCAGCTGCACCAACATTTCTCTGCTCGCGCTGAGATTCACTTCACTCGCGCGCGGTGAGCTGTTGTAGGGAACGCCGGAGTGGATTTTCAGTGCTCTGTGTATTCTCTTATCAATCAAGTGGAATGGATTCTTTCACGAAACAATAGAAATGGCGCTGGGTGAACTCATATTTTATGTTAAATGTGGGGGTCCAAACGAAGAATTATGAAATGTGAGGGGGACACGCCCCCTTCACATTCAATGGTGGCGACGCCCATGCATTTCCCCTTCTCCGTTTTAGCCTTTATTTATTTATTTATTTATTTTTTAACTCAGTAACGGTTATGTAAAATGTACCGAAGTACACTACTTAAAAGAAAACATACTTAAGTAAAAGTAAAAGTACACTCTTTAAAAATTACTTGAAAAAGTATAAGTACACAAAAAAGCTACTCAAGTACAGTAACGCGAGTAATGTAATTCATTACTTTCCACCTCTGGTAATGCATCCTCATTTTTGATGGCGATTGTGACCATAGGGTACCTGATTAAGTGCAAGGCAACGTATCTCAAAACACTCGACCAAGAGACAATGCAATTTCTATCCATTTACATAAGAGAGAGGTTTTATTCAGTGCTTATTGTTAATTTTCCTTTTAAAAAAAGTGGCATTATTTACTAACACATTTTACACTCATCGCGAGCTCCACTTTTAAACAGTGCCTCAATACTGTAGTTGACATTGAAAGTTTGACAGCAAATCAACACTTAGCAAAGCAGCTTTTTTGACTGAGGTCTAGATCTAGATTTAAGTCTCTCAAGCATATTACATGTGAACAAAGAAAATTAAAATGTTACACCGTTCTTGCATTTCTTCTAGTTAATCAGCTTGCATGGCCTCAATCCCTTTTCTGTGGACGGCGTTGGAACACTGGCACAGCATCGGGTTCGAGTCTAATGCGACCTGCATAGCCCAAGCGCTTGGCCTGTAGATTCCTTTCAAAGCAATCGGGCTCAAAATGGTCCACACACGAATTTCTACTAAAGGAGAGTATTCCTCAACTGTGACCTGTTCCCAAGTTGTGTAGCCACTATTGAACAAGTCATTTATGTTGCTTGGTTGTCAGCAATGGAACACGGGATAATAAGGGAAAGTATTTTTTCTGTTTATTGTTTTTGCAACCATAGGCTTTGTACGCCATTTTTTTTCCAACAATGTTTTGTATATCCGGCTACATCGTGGTGTCAGGAGCAGTGAGCCAATCAAGAGACAGAAAACCCATCATCAATGACTACACCAGGTTGACCTTTGACACCACCCGCAAAATGACAATACTGCTGCATCCTGAAGTGGAACTTAAGTGAGCAGGAAAACAAAAGAATTTTAAAGCACCGCTTAATGCAATACAGTGTGACAATACAGGGTCAAAGTGCATTTGTGCAAAACGTTGCATTTGTAGCTGAAGTTTATTTTTCAGTGTATTTTGGATCCCCGTTATATGGCAGTCAACAATGCTGATCACGCCATCCCTCATGCTGCATTGGGCCAGAAGCTCCCTGCAAAGCAGCAGGTCCCGACTCCGTCTCTCCATCCTCCCTGAAACACTGTGCTGATCAGCTGTCTCCAGTGCCCACAGACATCTTTAACACCTCACTGGAGACGTGCCATGTTCCAGCCTGCTTCACCATTATCCCCATCCCCAAAATAAAACCAAGGATCACAGGACTGAATGACTACACACCCATCACCATGACCTCTATGCTGATGAAGTCATTTGAGCACCTTGTGCTTTCTCATCTTATACACATCACTAACCTGCTCCTGGACCCCTTGCAGTTTGCCTTCAGAGCCATCAGGTCCATAGGCGATGCTGTCAACATGGTCCTGCATTTGATCCTCCAGCACCTGGACTCCCCAGGAACCTATGCTAGGATCTTGTTTGTGGATTTCAGTTCTGCCTTCAATGCCATCATTCTGGCTCTTTTGCAGGACAAGCTCCCCCAGCTGGGTGTGTCTGACTCCACCTGCAGGTGGATTACTGACTTCCTGTCTGACAGGAAGCAGAATGTGAAACTGGGGAAACACATCTCCGATTCCCAGACCATCAGCACCGGATCCCCCAAGGCTGCATCCTCGCTCCTCTACTCTTCTCCCTGTACACCAACAGTTGCACCTCCAGTCATCAGTCTGTCAAGATCCTGAAGTTCTCAGATGACCCCACCCTCCGTGGACTCATCTCTGATGAGGAGGAGTCTGCCTACAGGTGGGAGATTGACCATCTGGTGTCCTGGTGCAGGCAGAACTTGGATCTTAATGTTCTAAAGACATTGGATGAGAAGACTGTCGACTTTAGGAGGAGCTCTGCCACACAACCCCCCCCCCCCCAATCACCCTGTTTGACTCCCCAGTAACCTCTGTGGAGAATTTCAGCTTCCTGGGCACTATAATCACTCAGGACCTCAAGTGGGAGATGACCATCAGTTCTCTCACTAATGCCGCTTTTCCACTACCAACGCGGCTGAGTTGGGCTGAGCTGTGCGGTGCTGAGTTGGGCTGTTGGAGTTGCATTTCGACTATAACCGCGCTGAACCGTGCTGGCTGGAAGTGGGTGGACACATTGGGTAGAGTTAGCGAAAGTGGGTGGACGTCACATGATGTCGTTAGGCGGTGCAAACAGTGACATCAGTGACCTTTTAAGCGGTAGTTTCACGACCCAGATAGTAAACAATAAACATGGAGGACATGGAGTCGTTAGTGTTGCTGGTCTTGGTGCTGTGGCTTGTTGTCACCGACAACGCCAACAGATACTGGCAAGAGTGTATAGATGAGGCGAGGCTCATAAGGCTTCAGAAATTCTGGTAATTCTTCCGGGTTTACAGATCCCAGCGTGCTCGCGGGGCGTATGGGCATGTGAGGACACTCCTCACCAATCAGTGCACAGGGGAGTGTCTCCTCACGCCCCTAGCCCCACTGGGCTCGGTTGGGCTCACTTCAGCCCCACTCCAAAACCGTGCAAGTTTTGAGTACTGAGTAAGGCTGAAGCGAGCCCAATTGTGCTGCTCTGAGGTAGTCGAAACGCGAGCCGTGTTGGGCTGAAGTGAGCTTTTTTTGATTTGATTGATTACTTTATTCTGAACAATAAAGAAGAAAGATATAAAAATAAAAATTTAAATAAAAAATACAATAATCAAAACATCATCATAAACAAACAGAATAGCGTAGCCACAAGGCAATAACATAACAATGTTCAGAAAGGATTAGGAAGAAGTAATAACTTATCCAATCCTAACCCTCTATACCACCACTAATCAAATGTTACTTTCCACCATAATAAACTATATATACAAAAGAAAACAAAAGCAATAAACAAAAAGAAAACATACCAACATACCAAAACATACCGACATGGTATAATATCGACCAAATCAAATCATATATACAGATACTTATGTTATGCATATATACACACACATACAATACATATATACAGTACATACATATACACATACCTATAACTATACACTAAATACAAGAAGACCAGTCACAGACTTGCTCTCAATTTCATCATCACCTATATAGTCTGCCTGTCCTCATTCTCATATATTTTTATTAACATGTTTTTATATAATTTTTTCAACAGTTTTATGTTGGTGCTATTTTTGAGTTCATTTTCCAGACCATTCCACAATTTCACCCCACAGACTGTTATGCACATACTTTTCAGAGTTGTTCTAACATTTACTCTCTTAAAATTCATTTCCCCTCTCGGGTTATACCCACCCTGCCTTTCCATAAACGTATTTTGTACCTCGGCCGGAAGAAGGTTATGTCTTGCTTTATACATAATTTGTGCAGTCTTGTGTTTAACCAGATCCATGAATTTCAGTGTGTGTGCTTTTACGAATAATGCGTTTGTATGCTCAAGATATCCCGTATTATTGACAATTCTTATTGCTCTTTTTTGTAATGTGCATAACAGCTGCAGGTTAGATTTGTAGGTGTTACCCCATATCTCCACACAGTAGCTCAGATATGGAAGTATGAGTGCATTATACAGAGTATGTAGTGATTTATAGTCCAGAATGTGTCTTGATTTCCCCAATATTGCAGTAATCTTTGCTATTTTTGCTTTAACATGATTAATATGCGGTTTCCAGCAGACTTTATGATCAACAATCACACCCAGAAATTTTATTTCATAAACTCTTTCTATGGTTATGTTGTCAATTTTCAATTCAACTTGAGGGTTCAACTTATATTTTCTGAATAACAATCTTTGTTTTACTCAAATTCAATGACAATTTGTTTACATTAAACCACCTTTTTAATTTATTCATTTCGGTTGTGATTGTTTCCATAAGCTGCTGTGCATTGTCCCCAGAGCAAAAGATGTTTGTATCATCAGCAAATAAAATGCATTTCATTATACATGATACATTACATAAATCATTAATGTACAATATAAACAGCTTAGGACCTAAGACAGACCCTTGCGGTACTCCACATATTATGGGCAAATAATCAGATGTGTGATCTCCAATTTTTACAAATTGTTGCCTGTTGCTTAAGTAGCTCCTCACCTAGTCCAAACCAACCCCTCTGATACCATACCTCTCTAATTTTTTGAATAGAATGTCGTGATGGGCGGCACGGTGGTGTAGTGGTTAGTGCTGTCGCCTCACAGCAAGAAGGTCCTGGGTTCAAGCCCCGGGGCCGGCGAGGGCCTTTCTGTGTGGAGTTTGCATGTTCTCCCCGTGTCCGCGTGGGTTTCCTCCGGGTGCTCCGGTTTCCCCCACAGTCCAAAGACATGCAGGTTAGGTTAACTGGTGACTCTAAATTGACCGTAGGTGTGAATGTGAGTGTGAATGGTTGTCTGTGTCTATGTGTCAGCCCTGTGATGACCTGGCGACTTGTCCAGGGTGTACCCCGCCTTTCGCCCATAGTCAGCTGGGATAGGCTCCAGCTTGCCTGCAACCCTGTAGAAGGATAAAGCGGCTAGAGATAATGAGATGAGATGAGAATGTTGTGATTTATTGTGTCAAATGCTTTCTTTAGATCTATGAAAATTCCCATAACATGTTTTTTATTGTCTATACCATTTGTGATTTTCTCAATAAGTTCCATTAATGCCAGGGTTGTTGATCTGTCTTTCCGGAATCCATATTGACTGTCAGCTAAAAGTTTATATTTTTCAATGAAGTTGTCTAGTTTTGCTGTGAACAGTTTTTTGAGGATCTTGGAGAACTGAGAGAGTAAAGAAACTGGCCTGTAATTTGTGTAATGATGTCTATCTCCACATTTATATAAAGGTATAACTTTAGCTATTTTCATGCTGTTTGGAAATTTACCAGATTGAAGAGACATATTACATCTCATCTCATCTCATTATCTCTAGCCGCTTTATCCTTCTACAGGGTCGCAGGCAAGCTGGAGCCTATCCCAGCTGACTACGGGCGAAAGGCGGGGTACACCCTGAACAAGTCGCCAGGTCATCACAGGGCTAGACATATTACATATGTGAGTAAATGGTTCTGCAATTTCTTCAATAACTTTTTTTTTATTAAATTCATATCAATATCATTCCAGTCAGTGGAGGTTTTACTTTCACTTCTCCTTACAATGTCTACGACCTCTTTTATGCCAACTGCACCAATGAATATAGATTTAGGATTTCTCTCCCATCGAGCAGCCTCCGCCCCTCCAGGTGTGTCTTTATCCTGAATCTTTTCTGCCAAATCTGGTCCCACATTTACAAAGAATCTATTAAAACCATTTACCACTTCTTCCATATTATTTATTGATCTGTCATTCTCAATATAATGATCAGGGTAGCTTGTGTTTTTAGCTCTATTCCTAATAATACTATTTAGTACATTCCATAGCCCCTTCATGTTATTTTTATTACTATCTAATAATTTATTATAATATTCCTTCTTACATGTCCTCATAATGCTGGTTAATTTATTCTTGTATTTTTTTATATTTAATTTCTGCCTCCAAAGTTCTTTTTTTTATGAATTGTCTATACAGCGTGTTCTTTTTTTTTTTACAGGCATTTTTTAATCCTTTGGTGATCCATGGACCATTTGCTTGTTTTTGTCCATCATTGTATTTCCTTACAGGACAGGTTTTATCATATAGTGTTTTAAAGATATTTAGGAATCCACTGTATGCTTTGTCAATATCTTCTTCCTCATATACTACTTTCCAGTTCTGTTTAAGTAATTCACTCTTAAGTGTCCTTATATTTTCTTCGGTTCTTATCCTTTTGTATTTCAGCTGATTCATATCCTTAGGTTTCCAGTAATTACAGTGATAGACAATAAATACAGGCAAATGGTCACTGATGTCATTATATAAAAGCCCACTTTCTGTATTATTTTCCATACTGTTTGTAAATATATTATCTATTAATGTGAGACAATGAGAAGTAATTCTACTAGGTTTGGTGATTTTTGGGTATAAACCCATACTGTACATTGTATTTATGAAATCTGTCATTTTATGCTTTTTTGGATTTAACAGATCAATATTATAATCCCCACAGATAAACACAGTCTTCTGCATTGAGTTAGAAAACATGTTTTCCATCCAGTTTTCAAATATATCGATACTTGATGCTGGAGTTCTGTACAAACAGCTCACAATTATATTTTTTACTTTTTCCATACAAATTTCCACTGTGATACATTCCACCAGATTATCAACAGCTGCTGTCATACTCTCCACCACCTTATACTTCAGTCCTTTGTCCACATATATTGCCACACCTCCTCCTCTCTTTTTCACTCTGCTTATATGATTTAGATCATAACCCTCCATCTCAAAGTCCACACCTGTCAGTGCTGATCCATGTCTCTGAAATTGCTATGATGTTGAATGGGTTCTTAAACTGTTTCAAATATTCTTTAATACTGTGGAAGTTGGCATATAGGCTTCTGCTATTGAAGTGGATGATTGATATGTTATGCTTTGATTGGAAAGTTGCGTTGTAGTGCTCATCTGTGTAATAACTGCAGCTGTTTTCTATATCATTGAGTAAATTGTTATCCGGATCAATATCATGTTCTATGTCCTGTATTTTATGTTCTGTATATACAAAGTTTTCTAGCCCTAATGTGTGTTTATTATCAGGAGTTGTCATGGCTGTAGTTTAAGGATACCTTGTTGTTGTACGTTTCATTAATATTTGCTCAGCTCCTCCAGCTCCCGGATGACTAGTACTTTGGCTTGTTCTGGTGTTCCATTTAACTTGATGTATATTTTGCAGTTTGAAGTCCATGTTGATTGTATTTTCTTCTGTTTTCTGAGTAAACGGGCCATTCTGGCAATGTCCGCATTTTTCTTTGTCAGGTGCTCATTGATGTAAACATCTGATCCCTTCAGCCGTCTTCCCTGTTTCAGCAGTTCATTTTTGTATTTTCTATTTGCAAACCGAACTATTATTGCCGGTTTTGTCTTCTCGTTTCTCCTTGGGAGCGGGTGACAGGCCTCGATGTTCTCCCTGTCTAACTCAACTCCCTTTGAGCGGAGAAACGCCGCCACCTGTTGCTCCACCGATGCCGCGTCCTCCTCACTCGGCTCCTCTCCGTTCCACATTGCCACTGCCCGTGCATATGAACGAGGTTTCACTTCCAAGCCGATGATTATGATGTCATTCATTCTGGTATATTGCTCCAGATCGGCCACTCGGTTCTCCAGCAAGTTAATCCGCTTATCCTTCTCGGTGATTTTTAGCCTCAAGGCTTTAACTTCCTCCACCAGGCTCATGATGGTTTTCTGCTGTTGTCTAACAGCAGAAACCTCCTCCGTCAACATGTCGAGCGATCTTTTAATATCGTCGACCTCCTCAACCTGTGCCGTATTCTTTTTTTGGTGGCATGTCGTCCCGTTATCATAACATGCCCACTGATTGCTCAGAAGCTGAAAGGGGCTAAGAAGCTATGTGAAGCGCAGGAAGAACAAGCGGGACGGCAGCAGCGCGGCAGGAAAATCTGAGGCTTCAGCCGCGGCCCGGGCCCGCTCTCACTCAGAGCCTGTTCCCGCGCAGCCTCTCAGCCCGCTCTCGCTCAGAGCCTGTTCTCGCGCAGCCTCTCAGCCGAAAAAGGGTAGTGGAAAAGGGCCATAAGAAAGCACATCAGAGGATGTTCTTCCTGTTGCAGCTGAAGTTCATTCTGCCAAAGACAATGATGGTGCACTTTTACATCGCCATCACCGAGCCCATCCTCACCTCTTCCATCACTATCTGGTATGCTGCTGCCACTGCCAGGGACAAGGGCAGACTGCAGCACATCATTCACTCTGCTGAGGTGGTGATCGACTGCAACCTTCCATCTCTTCAGGACCTTGCCAAGTCCAGGACCCCGAGGAGAGCAGAAAGGATTGTGGCCGTCCCCCTCCACTCCCACAAACTGAATCACTTCCCTCTGGTAGGAGGCTGCAGTCCATGAGAACCAAAACCGCACACCTTAAGGTCAGCTCCCCCCCACTGCAGCTGCCTCATCAATAAGGGCCGAGACCCCACTGACTGACCACCCTCCCACCCACTGCATCACATTAACACACTTCCCCTCTGGATTGCCGTTTGCACATTTCATGACACGACACATCTTCATTCTGTGACCTTTTATTGTACATTCTGGCTCAGTGTACAGCTTATTCACTGAAAATCATTGTGCACACAAATGTTTATCAATCCATCTGAACAAGTTTTATTGCACATAATATACATCCATTATCTGTAGCAGCTTATCCTGTGCAGGGTCACGGGCAAGCTGGAGGCTATCCCAGCTGACTATGGGCAAGAGGTGGGGTACACCCTAGACAAGTCTCCGTGCCACCTCTACAAATGTATTTTCTAAATGTATAATTCTTCATAATTTTTTTATTCCATTTCTATTTCTTTTGTCTTTACTTAAATATTTTTATCTTAATTATTCATGCATCAAACATACAAGGAATTTGCTTTGGTGTGAGAACGTACTGGATAATAAACCTGATTCAACTTTTCACAGATCAGTAAACAATCCTTCATTAAGATAAACAGTTATGTAATCTGTGCAAGGTCACTTCATTTTTTTTTCACATTTCAAACAGTCACAGTACATCACAAAAAGACATTCAAAAAATAAAAAATGTGCCATGCCATGACACGACACATACAGATAAAATGTAAATACATGAAGTATATGTTGTAAACACAACTTACTGCATCTGTAAAGTGCATTTACTGGACCCCAGTACAACACACCATTTACTGACTTGAAATGAGGTTTTTTTTTTTTTTTAGTTTTAATTTTTTTGGGTAAATTACTGTATTTCAGTTTATGAAAATTTGTTTGTCTTAGTTTACTACAATAACCCTGGATCTGTAATGCTGTAAGTGTAAAGCTCATATTATAGATCTTCATGATCCTTTGACACTCTAATGCCTTTAGAACTATTATGATTTGACCTTTTTAAAAATTAAATACATCCAGCTGTTAGTGCAGGTACACAGAGTGAAATATAAAAGTATTAGACTAAATGGGGAAACAAAACAGGACAAACAGGGACTTTTACAGAAAAATATTCTGTGGAGATTTATAATTTAATATTTCTTATGTATATTATCTCAATTTTATTAGGAGAAATGAGATTGGACATGTGACTGATAAAACCTTATGCCCATACGTTAAGAGGGAATGCGTTGAAGGGTGTTTTTATACACGAGGCAAACATAAAACCTTGTGCTTGATAAGTTAATTTATAATTAGTAAGATTCGCAAACAAATTATTGTAAATTCTAAAGCAGGCTGTTAACAGTAAACTTTGCTTGTTCTGGGACATTTACCCTGTTTTCCTGTTAAAATACCAAATAGATTTAAAATGGTCTTAACAGAACGATAAAGAATTCTGTTCCTTGGTAATGTTATAAAAAGCTTGAATGCATTTAAGGTCTTGAAGTTTTTAAATTAAATATATACTTTTCTTGCCCTGTGCCCACACACACACAGCCAGGTCACCAAGTCAGTAAAATACAAGACCTGCTTCATAAAAAGGGACAATGACGGTTCATACACTTTAAAATGGGTATAAACAATCTCAAGCCCTGCTATAATGCATCATAACTGATGTTCAGTGGGTAATACTCAGGTGTAATGCTCTAATTTTATACGTGCGCATTTTGGCACAAGTCACTGATTTAGTCCTAATAAACACTGGGAACATTCTTCAACAGAACTCTTCTCTTTGGCAGGAGATCCCTCATACTTCAAATCATTCGAATACGTTCAGGAGCTGTTTATTAAAAAAAAAGCAATTCCATGAAAAAGTTGAAAAAACAATGAAATAACCTAATATTCTACAGTAACTATCAGAAGTTCACTTACAGGGTTCGACTTGATGTTTTATTTCTGAAAGAGATTATGGACAGACCGTTATTAGAACCAGATCCATCATCACTACACACTCTACATATCAGTTTACACAATTAAGCTGTAAATATATACGGGGTGTTTCAAAAAATCTGATATCATTTCACAATCTAATAACTTTGCCAATTCTCATTCAGTTGACCTCAAATTTTAACAGCATGTGTGGAAACAGGTCAGACCTTTATGTTTAATGTTTTTTGTTTTTATCTTTTTAGGTATAGAAATGCCATTCACTGGAAAAGAAAAGGTGTTGTGTGTGTTAGAGTACGATCGAACACACTCCAACAAGACTGCAGCGTGCATTTATATGAGAATTCTCTAAAAACGCACCAACTGCAATACAGATTCAGACACGGCACAAAAAGTTCAAAGAGGAAGGCTGTCTCTCTGTGTGTGTGTGTGTGTGTGTGTGTGTCAGGCAGTGCGCATATTGAAAATTTGTGAAATTGTTCATGGAATCCACATACCTTTGAATTTCTCATTCAGATTTTGAGGAATAAATCTTAGGGTTATATTGCTCAACATTAAGCCTGTTCAGTTTCATTTGCCGAGACTATGTAGTTTCTGGGGTATTTACAGCTCAAATATCATCAAATTTTTTGAAACACTGTATAATTTAAATATTAAAATATACAAATTTAAGACATCTCTCAGGGGAATGTCATCATTGTTTCTGTTGAACTTCATGTTTGAGTTTTGCTCACCACACCACTTCTTCATGTAGCGGATTCCAGCAATGAGGACAATGAAGACAGCAATGACGAGGACAGCAGCAATGACAGGGAGGGATGCAAAAATTCCAATTCGACCTTGTCCTGATCCTCCACCTGTTAAATCAGAACAGTCTTTACTCATCAATAAATCTCTCTTCACTCTAAATCTGGGAGTTGTGTAGGAAGGGTTTCTTCAATCTCTCAGGATTTGCCCTTAAAACTGATTGCAGGGTTTGACAAGGGACAGAGGAAAAGATCAGTGATAAATGCAGTGTGTGTGTGTGTGTGTGTGTGTCAGTTACAATAACAGAGCAGACCAATCCTGAGAGAGAGAGAAAAAAAAAATCAAAAATCACTGCATCATGCTGAGGTCAGAAATCTGAATCGTAATTCCAAGAGAGAAAATCTGGCCATGCTCTCTGGGTGGGAGGGACATATTTCACTTTTAATGGTAGAAAAGTAGAATTAAGAGTACTATGACTAATTCATAAAAATATAATTGGAGATATTTTATTTAGAAATTCACATTGCAGATATTTATATTAAAAGTTTTACTCCTGAAAATTCCAAGCCCACATAGCCATAATCAATTTTGACAAGTAAAAATATAATTAAAAGATGTTAACAATGGTCTTAAAGAAATGAAACTACACATCTGTAGTAGAAATTATTAGTCAGAATTTAACTGACTATAAGAGGCAGGAATTTAATGTCCGTCAATGGCGGCTTACGACTCGTCAAAATTATAGACGACAATCAATATGAATCGGGGGGGATTTCACCATATCCTCACCTCTGTCAATCACTCTGCTACTGGCCAATCGTGGGTGTCTGAGCTCATGTATGTGGAAGAGGGCAGACAGTGTGTTCATCCAAGTGTGTTAAGCTCAAGTTCAAGCAATTTGTCATTAAGGCACAACGAAATTTTTGTGCTAGTCCCAAAGGTGCAAAAAATTAAGACAAAAATATATAAAAACAGCACGTCCTTAGCAAGTACCTGAGAGCTAAAAAGGTGATAGATAAATAAATAAATACAAAATGAGCATAAATACACAACAGAAACGATATGGAAATCAAGCAATATGAACAGGTTGTGGATTGAAGAGAAAAATAAATGTATTGCACATATCCTCTCTCAGACTGTGGAGATATCAGAGTTCACCAAGTTTATTGCAGTTGGAAGGAAATGGTTTTTAAGTCTGTTGGTGCATGAAGCGCCTGTCTAATGGGAGGAGCTTAAACAAGTGATGCGTGGGGTGAGCGACGTCCTTTATAAATGTTTTTAGCCCTCCTGACACAGTGAGTGTTGTGCAACAGATCCAGAGATGGCAACTCCATGCCAACGATGGCCTGTGCTGTTTTCAAAACACGCTGTAGGGCTTTTCTGGCAGCTTTGGTACAGCTGCTGTACCAGGCGGTCATACAGTATATGTTAATATGCTTTCTATGGTACACCTATAGAAACTGACCAGCAGCCTCTTGGGGAGGTTGACTTTCCTTAATCTCCTCAGAAAGTAGAGTCGTCATTGTGCTTTGCTTACTACCCCCTGAGGTGTTATCAGTCCAGGAGAGGTCCTCAGTGATGGTCACTCCCAGAAACTTGAAGCTGGAGACTCTTTCCACAGCCTCTGCTCTGATGGTCACTGGGCTGTGTGCGGTCTTTTTGAAGGTCCTGAAGTCCACAATGATTTCTTTGGCCTTCGTGTTCAAGACCAGGTTGTTGTCACACCACGCTGCCAGGTTGTGAGCCTCCTCTCTGTATGCGGCTTCATCGTTATTAGTTATAAGCCCAATGGACTATTGTATCATCTGCAAACTTAATGCTCGATTTGTGGGTGGGTTGACAGTCATGGGTGAAAAGTGCATAGAGGAGGGGGCTCAGCACACAGCCTTGCGGCACACCGGTACTGAGGGGGGAGTATTGAGGTATTTCACCTGACGTCACAGGGTCACATGACGCCCCGGTGTCCGCCATTTTGAACGTCAAGCTACATACTAACGCTGCAGACAGAGAGGGAGAACCAGCTTGAAAAAAAAATGTGTTACAGACACCTAGAATAGATTAATTTGTCAGTAAGCACTCTATAAATAACCATGGTGTTTGCTTGTTGTGCTGTGGGCTGCCACAACAGACAGGGACAGCGTGCAGGATGCTCCTTTTACCGGTTTGGCGGTTTCCTACTGACCCAGACAAGAGGGCCAAATGGATTGCAGCTGTGAAGAGACAGGATTGGGAGCCAACAGAGTACTCCAGACTTTGCAGTGATCATTTCATTTCAGGTTAGTTTATCAGTTAACGCAATTTTGATAAAGTATATAGCAAAAAGTAAATGGGTCAGTGTTTGTTAACCCATCTGAGCAGTGAAACAAGGCAGTGTTAATTTGTCTAGGGTTGCATGTAGCAGACATCAGACACAAAACGCAATAACAAAGGCTAGAAAGAAACGGGACACAGAAATAAATAAACAGGGCTCCATACCAAGGCTGGGTACAGTGTTTGTGATAAAAGACAGATTCAATTTAACACCAATCACAGCTTACTTTCTTGTTAAAATGTGCAAAGGTCTCCACCATCTCATACCGCCTTGCACTGAAGGACTTAAGCGTGCCGTCCAAAATGGCTGCGTCACGTGACTTGGTCACGTGGGTGAAATACCTCAATAGAAGGCGCATGCATGGGTGCAAGTTTTCCGGCATGTGCCGGAAGCTCCGTTTTTTTCAGTTCTGAAAAAGTCATTTTTCCAAATCGTGTAAATCCATTGAGATTTTCATGTGTGTGTGTGTGTGTGTGTGTGTGTGTGTGTGTGTGTGTGTGTGGCCCTCTCACTGTCTCACTCTCAGCGTATTACCGGGTTACCGCAGTACAGTCTCTGCACGAGACAAATCTTTTCATCTCGTCTTCGCCACAAACCTCATTCAATTTATACGCCGCTCACCGACGAGCGGTCCTGACTAGCCTGTTGTTATACATGTGTGATATCATGTTTCACGCACGTAGCGCGTTGTTCGACCAAATCAACACAGCTATTCCCATGAGTCGCCATTTCTTTCGGTGCAAGTTAGAACGGTGCTTTTGATTGGCTCACCATTAACTGCTGTCCAATGAAACTTCAGCTTTTATAATAAGCCTTATTTCACTTCCCTCCCTTACGACAGATCCACGTGCTTTGCTTCTGGTTGCTGATCAAAATATGTCAAAATGAAGTTATCAGAAGGCTCCAATACAAAAGGATTAGAAAAGAAAGATGTCTAGAAATAAATGGAGATGGGAATGGTTAAGCAAGTGTGACAAAAACTGTGACAAATGGGGAATATGGCTGAGAAAACCGGACGTCCCGGGAGTTGCGTATTGTGACTGCTGTTAAAGACTATCAAGTACTAGTCTGGCTAACGCGACTTCAAAGCTCTGCGAGCATTTGGTCTGGCAAAGATATTAAGCCCAACCATTTCCCAAAGTGCATGGTTGACCCGCCTCCCTGAAATGCCTCAGTTTGCTACTGGTCGAAGCCAGAAAAGGCTGTGACGAAGCTTAAACCAATCACATCACTCTTTCCTCTGACGTATGTGACGCGACGGAAACTGGTTGAGTAACTGGTAGATTAAACTCTTACCGAAGCCGGTCGGGAGCAAGGCGAAAACGTCCTTCCTTTCAATAAATACCTCCAGGGCTGCTCTTTGCTCCATTTTCAATGAGAACTTCCCGTTGAATGCTTTCAATACAGCATCTACCGCTGTAAACAATCTATGGCTTCCGGTCGCAGTTCTACTACGTCACTGCCTTGAACACGCCTCTACCCAGGGCCGTTGGAGATGCTCAAAGTTGATTGGCTCCCGATTTTTCGGGAGCTTGGAAGAGCTGTAGATAGCTTGCCTTGCCAGACTAAGCTCACAACAGGCCCTCGTGTTGCGTCACGCTTAGGATGGGCGGGCCCAGGCTAATCAAGTACGGCTCCAGCGGGAAGAAGGGACTTAAGTCACGCCGATGAGACTAAATGACTTGAAAAACAAGACGACTGTCCAATCAAACCAGGGACAGCAACTTAAACTTTATTTATTAATGTCAGACTATCATTATTGAATTGATTTGTGAAATAAGGGACACTGTTAAACTTGTACCACATACATTCAACTTTGATAGGTAGTGTATATGATGCAAGTTTAATAATGATCGAGGGAAGGGGGTATGAAGCTAGGCACATACCCCCTAGACCAGCCAGGTTAGGCCGGTGTAAGGGGACATTATGCACAATTTTTTTTTTTTCCCCCCACTTCTGATCATTAACTTTTTTGTCATGATTCGTTTCTCTACAAGGGACCATGCATGCATACACCATTTATAAAATATTATTTATAATTTAAATGAGATTCATTTTGTATCCATGATGAGGTATTTAATATGAATTAAACTGTTATGGTAATGTGTACATTTATATTTGCAAACTAGATTTCCCTACAACCATTCCTCTGACATTTTAGAACTTATGTACATACAGTTTAGTATCATATCAATATTATAACAGTTATGTGATTGAATTTCAGAGAAATCAGCAGCCAGATTCTGCGGAACAAGATGTCAGATGAAGCGCAGTCATACTGATGCAGATGTCACAGGAACAACAACAACAAAAATCTACAAGTTCAGACAGAAAGGAGAGGATAGTGAATTGTTTGTTTCTGAAAAGGGAAACTAATCATGTTGAACATGTTTCGAGGTATGTTGAGTATTTTCCAGGATTATGTCAAGTCATTTCAGTCTGAAAAACCTAGGATTCACAACCTTCACAGCAAAATGGTGGAAGTTGTTCAACGCCTGATGGGAATGTTTGTGAAACTTGAACACATTCCTGATAGTGCAAGCAAGCTGAAGAATCTAAATGTACGGTAACACACAAAAGCATCCAGAAGTCTGATAAAGATTTGTCTGTTGGCAAGTACGCATACTGTATGCTGACTTGAATAAAGCTAGATTAGACAAAACATGTACTCACTGGGTGAACAGAATCTACAGTGATCTGAGAACAGGCTATGTTACGGCTGCCCAGAAGATGCTGAAGATGCATATCAACAACAAAACTCTGCGACTGATGTCTGTTCTTGACCCAGATTTTGTAGGGCACAGTCAAACAGAAAAGTCCCTGAAAATGCTTGCAGAGAGAATACCACAGGCATTTCCATCAGAAGAATTAGGTCAGCTGTCTGTCGATGCAGAAAGATACAATACAGACCAGCAGGTGAAGGAGTTGACATCACAGTATACCGGTAGTAAAGACTGTCACATTGACAGTGGATTTTGGGCAAGGGTATTTTCATTGGAGAGCTTCAATCAAGTGCAATACCCTGCTCTGAAAAAGCTAGTGACATCAATACTAAATATTTTCTGGACCATTGATAGAGGCAACCTTCAACATCATGGATGATGTTATGGTTCAGGCTCTTATAGTTAGATAAATGTAGCGCCTCTGTTGGTAGGCTGTGACACGTTACGTTTTACGTATGCAATGTAATGTGTACAATGGTTTCAGTAAAGACACCATAAACGCATCTCCGTATCTGTCCAGTTAATAATAAAAGCTCAGACACTACAATGGCGACGAGGTGCTTACTCACGGTGAAGGATTAATGTGCACTCATGTCGGATACGGAAAGTGAAAGTTCGACAGATAGTCAAAGTAGTCAACTGACAGTCCGGTCGAGTGCAGAAGCTCTGCTAGCAACGGCAAGCAAGAGGACTAGCATCGGAAAACTTGAGGCATTTGACGACTCTCAGGAAAGCTGGACAAATTATACAGAACGGCTAGAGCAATACTTCATTGCCAACGAGGTGCCGGAAGCAAAGAAAGTGCCTGCCCTGTTAAGTTTGATCGGCCCAAAGACCTATGGATTACTACCTGATTTGACTGCCCCAGAAAAGCCATCCAGCAAGACGTTCACTGCCCTGGTAACAACATTGCAAGCACACCTCACTCCCAAACCACTCGTCATCGCAGAACGCTTCCGATTCCACAAGCGGGATCAGAAGGAAGGGGAGAGTGTGAATGAATATGCAGCAGAGCTAAGGAGACTCACCGAACATTGAGAGTTTGGGACTAATTTGAATGATTCTCTCAGAGATAGATGTGTGTGTGGGTTGGCACAGGACAACATACAGAAACGTTTCCTAACAGAGACTAAGTTAACATTTAAAAAAGCAGTGGAAACTGCGGTGAGCATGGAGATAGCCAACAGACACCGTAGAATTGCAGAACAGCAGGGGGCACGGGAGCTTTGCTTCTGAACTGAATAAAATGGACCTAGGGAGACAGCGCCATCGTGTGGCGGAAAAGTGCTACAGATGGAACAGAGAAGGGCACAGAGCTGATGACTGCAGTTTTAGGGAGGAGACATGCCACAAATGTAAGCGCAAAGGTCATACTAAAGCAGTATGCAAAGCTCAGAAGAAAACAGAGAGAAATAAAGACTCAGTACATAAGGTAACACAGGGAAGCGACAATGATTTGGATGACAAGTTCCTTGGAACTATGGAGTTAAACTCAGTCACTACGTTTACATGCACATAGAGAGAATCGAATTTCTGCCGTTGCTCGACTGAAATCGAAGTCCAAAATGCCATGTATACACCTTAATTCGGCTGAAATTGAACTGAACTTGATTTCTCGGAATCGAGCTACACGACCTAGTTTATGCGATTTCTGCCGAGCTACTTTGTGCATGTATACCCTATCGAGCTAGTTGTCAAGCTACTTACTGCCCCTTCCGGAAGTGACGAGTGACGAGACCACAAGCGGGAAACACAACAGCCTCGGTCGGCATGACAACGGCATGAATCTTTTTCTTTTTGTAGCATTGTTTGCACTGTTAAAATTTAGCTCACTTACTGTATCACCAAATACATCTGTTGCATAGCTGTGAATTGTGGACATAAACAAGGTCACTGTATATGTGTGTGTGTGTGTGTGTGTGTGTGTGTGTGTGTGTGTGTGTGTAGATGTCCAACATCTGAAGAATGTCAATAAAAACAAAATTTAACTTTTTGTGTGTTTATTAAGACAAGTTAAATTGTAAGCAAAAAAAATATTTTTTGTAAGCAAAAAATGGACTTTAGAAAAATACACAATTGTGCAAAATAAGTTGTCTTACAAAACAGTGGTCTGCACAGGACAGTTTGTAGCCATACAGTCTGTTAGAGCAAGCCTAACAGCTTGAGCACGGAACTACCAATGTTGCCAGATTGTGGGGTTTTAAGTGCTTTTTGGCGGATTTGAACATGTTTTGGGCTGGAATACGTCAGCAGTATCTGGCAACAAAATAGCTCTTCTTCATGACGACAACCGGAAGTGTACCAACACGATGGGGCGTGTAGCGCCACGTGTGGCTCGGGTGCACAATAGCCCGATTTCACTTGTGCATGTAGGATTGGATTTCTCTGGCACCCCTGCTGGGACCCTTTGCTCGATTACCGACAGTAGCTCGATTTGGATGTGCATGTAAACGTACTGACTGTCAACAGAAAACAGCAATAGAATATGGGTGACACCTGAGATTGAAAACACACCAGTGAAAATGGAATTGGACACAGGGTCAGCAGTTTCAATCATCCCTGTAGCCATGTACAAACGACATTTCAAAAAAATGCAGCTGAGGAAGACTGACGTCATACTCAAGACATATTCAGGAGAAAAACTGAGTCCCAAGGGGATGTTACAGGTGCAGGTCCGATATGGGGAGAAAACACAGAACTTACCAATATATGTAGTGGACGGAAATGGCCCACCATTGTTTGGTAGAGACTGGCTTAAACACTTTCAGCTGAACTGGAGCGCGTTAAAGCTGCTGAGAACTACAAGAACCACAGAGACCGACATACACAACAAACTGGACCAGTTATTGGAGAAATACGAGGCTGTCTTCCAAGATGAGATGGGAATGGTCAAGGGCTTTGAAGCCAAACTGGTATTAAAGGATACCACTCTCACATTCCACAAAGCCAGACTGGTGCCATTCGCGCTACATCCAAAAGTTGGAGCAGAAATAGATTGCCTGCTGGCTGCAGGCATCCTTTCAAAGGTGGATAGAAGTGAATGGGTGACCCCAGTTGTGCCGATCATAAAGAAAGATGGCTCGGTAAGGCTGTGTGGGGATTTTAAAGTGTCAGTGAACCCCAAGCTACGAGTGGATCAATATCCCCTGCCACATGTTGACGACATTTTTACAGCAATGGCTGGAGGGCGACACTTCAGCAAGATAGACTTGAAACAAGCATATCTGCAGCTACCCGTTGAAGAGTCATCCAAACCATATCTCACCATAAACACACATAAGGGGCTCTATAGGTACAACAGGCTGGTTTTTGGCATTGCATCCGCCCCTGCCATTTGGCAACGCACAATGGACCAGATTTTGCAGGGCATTCCAGGGACCCAATGTCTGCTGGATGATATGATCACTGGACGGACAGATGAGGAGCACCTGGCTAATGTGGAGAGTGTTCTCAAACGACTTCAGCAGTATGGATTGCGGGCGAATCCACAGAAGTGAGTTTTTCAAGGACCGGATTCAGTTCTGTGGGCACGAGATTGATCACAGTGGACTCCACAAAACAAGATAGATGCTGTGGTTGGAGCACCACAGCCACAGCATGCAACGCAGTTAAGGTCATTCATGGGACTGATCAACTACTACCGCCGATTCCTCCCCAACCTTGCCTCAGTCCTGCAGCCCCTCAATCAACTGCTGGAGAAAAACAGGAAGTGGTGCTGGACAAGACCGTGCGAGGAGGCGTTCAGAGAAGCAAAACGGCTGATCACATCAGAACAGGTATTGACTCACTACGACCCTGAGCTCCCTGTCAAACTGGCGTGTGACGCCTCACCGTATAGCCTAGGAGCTGTTCTCTCCCATGTTCTACAGGACGCATCAGAGAGGCCAGTGGCATTTTCGTCAAGGACATTGAACAGCGCCGAAAAAAAAATAAAAAATTCACAGACTGACAAAGAGGCATTAGCCCTTGGGTGGGGGGGGGTGTCAAGAAAATTCCACACATTTGTATGGAAGACGTTTTACACTGGTGACAGACCATAAGCCATTGCTGTCCATTTTCAGCCCACAGAAAGGCATCCCAGCAAATGACCACTGCCAGGCTACAGCATAATGCACTGTTCCTGTCTGGACATGTGTATGACATTGAATACAAACAGACATCTCAACACACATGCTGATGGACTATCGAGACTGCCGGTAGCCAATAGCCAGGCTGAACGTGTGGATGCAGTGGAGGTGTTCCATGCAGCACAGCTGGAAGCATTGCCATTGACCAGCGCAGTGGTGAAAAGGGAGACAAGACGGGACCCAATCTTATCAAAAGGTATACAACTATACCATGACGGACTGGCCAGCCAATTGCAGCAAGGAGGCAAGGCCATACCTCCAGAGAAAGGATGAAATAACAGCACATCAGGGGTGTTTGTTATGGGGAATGAGAGTGATTATACCAAAGAAATGCCAGAGACAGGTGCTGCAGCAAATACATGAGGGCCATGTGGGCACAGTAAAAATGAAATTACTGGCCCGTAGCCACTTCTGGTGGCCCGGAGTGGACGAAGAACTGGAAATGAGGACCAAGGACTGCAGTGGCTGCTCAGAGACCTGTCACATGGCTCCTCCAGTTCCAGTCCATCCCTGAGAGTGGCCAACCAAACCGTGGCAGAGGATACATGTGGATTATGCAGGACCCTTTGAGGGACATAACTTTAGTGGTCATAGATGCACATTCTAAGTGGCCAGAGGTTTTTTGCACCACATCACAGACTGCAGCTCAGACCATTGAGTGCTTGAGAACAATCTTTGCTCGTTTTGGGCTTCCTCTCCAGCTGGTAAGCGACAATGCACAAACATTTGTGAGTGAAGAATTTGAACAATTCATGTTAGTGAATGGAATTAAACACACAACCTCTGCTCCATTCCACCCAACCACAAATGGGCTGGCAGAGAGGTTTGTTAAGACCCTCAAACGGGCTCAAAGCATCCAAACGGGATGGAGGAACACTGCTGACGAGACTATCCCGGTTCTTGGCATCATACAGGAACGCACCACATGTCACCACTGGAGAAAGCCCAGCAGTGCTGATGTTTGGACGGAGTTTGCGCACACGTCTCGACCTCATGAAACCAAACAGACGCAATGAAGTGTTAAATAAACAAGCAAAGATGCTGCACGGAGCACGAGAACGCCATGTCTCCACCGGACAGCAAGTCATGGTGAGAGACTACTGGAGGGGCGGGAAGTGGGCTCACGGAGTAGTGCAGGCCCAGACAGGACCCCGGACTTATGAGGTGAAGGTGGATCCGAATATGATGTGGCGGCGACACGTAGATCAAATACATTTGGCAGGAGAACAAACGGCACTGATAAGAACATCTGAAGAACCATCAAATGAGCAGGAACAGTACAGAGCTACAGTGGAAACGGGGCCACCTACACAGAACACCGACAAGACTACAGATGAGACGGCGGCGGCAACACAGACTGTTGCAGAGACACAGGACACCCAACCAAAGAGCGTTCAGGAGGAGCTGGACCGGGATGAAGGACTAGGGAGGGAATCTGAGACTATATGACTGTCTAGATATCCACAGAGAGCATGAACCCCACCAGACAGATTAAATCTGTAGACTGTATTTTAGTGATACTTAACCAGTAATTCTTGATAGCACGTTCTGTTCTTGTTAGGCACCAGTTAGGTTAGAATGTGAGTGTTATTTGTTTCTACCTATTTTTCTATACAACATAAATTGTAGAAGGGAGGAGTGTTATGGTTCAGGCTCTTATTGAGGTTTTTCACCCACGTGACCAAGTCATGTGAGGCTGCCATTTTGGACGTCACAGCTCGAATCAGTTTGAATGCGAGGAAGGCGACAAACATGAAAGAAAAAAGGAGCGAGATGCAGAAAACACCTTCACTATCCAGCGACGTAGGGCATTTGCAGGGTGAGCAGAGGGAGAGGTATTTGCAAAAATTGAGGTTAGCAGGCTTGGAGAACGACGTTTACCTGCTTCCACCAGGATTGTTCACTGACGTACAGAAGTACACGAAGCCCTCGTCTTTACCTTACTTCGGCCCACATGATCTGTATACCTACGTCGTTAAAAATCCATCGCCATACACAGGTATTGATCTGAAAGCGTACAAGAGTTTGGATACCTACAAATATTTTGTGTCAGGCTGGGTAACATGCCTACATCAGTGGGTCGTCCCTGGAGCCGGTGGTCGCCATCTTATTACAGCTAAGGTTTGTTCACATTTTCATTTACTTTCGGTCCTCAGGATAAACAAAATGTTATTAAATGTCATTGAAATAACTTCTTAGTCTGTTGAGACATGGCCCGTTATAAATTTGCTGTTACCAGGCAATGACCAAGAACTGTATTATTAGGGTCGGTGTCTGTTGTAGTAGTGTACTAGCAGCTAGCTGTTAGCACTAGCTAATGTCAACATCATAGCTGGTATGTTACTGTAGCAATGTTTACGTTCAGTCATTTGGATGACCTGTTAAAACCTTTCAGTCTCAAGTTTTTCCTTTACTGTATTTACTAGTTTACTGTAATTATGATCCGGCAGCTATTTACACCGGATCCAGTGTAAATTGCTGCCGGAGCGCGCTCCGGCTTGCTCCCCCTCAAATTAAGCAGCGCGCTCCGGCTTGCTCGGGGCAAGCCGGAGCGCGCTGCTTAATTTGAGGGGGAGCAAGCCGGAGCGCGCTCCGGCAGCTATTTACACTGGATCCGGTGTAAATAGCTGCCGGATCATAATTACAGTAAAGGAAAAACTTGAGACTGAAAGGTTTTAACAGGTCATCCAAATGACTGAACATAAACATTGCTACAGTAACATACCAGCTATGATGATGTTGACATTAGCTAGCTTGACCTTCAAAATGGCGGACACCGGGGCGTCACGTGACCCTGTGACGTCAGGTGAAAAACCTCAATAGTTAGATAAATGCAGCGCCTCTGTTGGTAGGCTGTGACGTGTTACGTCTTACGTATGCAATGTAATGTGTACAATGGTTTCAGTAAAGACACCATAAACGCATCTCCGTATCTGTCCAGTTAATAATAAAAGCTCCGACACTACAGATGACAGAGAAGGATAGAACAAAGATGACTGTAACCAATTATGAAGCTGTGCCCATCATCAAAACTGCCTTAAGGAAAAAACATGTGAAAAGCACAGACCTCAAAGTATCTACAGCCATGAAAAAATCCTGCATCAGTGCTTTTGCCACGTATAAGAAACATAAAACAAACTTAAAGAAAAGCAGAAAAAACACGAAGAAAAACTGCAGACATCAGTTAAGTTACTGAAATTAGAGAAGGCAAAGAGAGTTGCAAAGTTGATGAGGCTGAAAAAGAGAATTTGAGAGAAAGGCAGCAATAAAAACCAGAAGAGAAAGAGTGAGCGCTCTGCTGGCAATTCCCGTCAGTGGAAACGCATCAAAACAAAGTAACAGTAACTTTCACATGGTCAAAATGTAAAGTCATGGATAATTTTGGCCCAGGTGTTTTCTGCAAGTATTGCTCCTAAGGAAAGAACTTTGAAATTAATGATATTGGCCGTGCACTTTTCTGATTTTGTGCCATGTAGTAATGAGTTCAAAACATTTATTGGTGATTTAAATTGTTATCTGATATTGTGTGATGTGCAAATGCAATGTGCTTTCTTCTAGAATTGAAATTATTCATCACAAGTATCTGCTTTAAACAACATGTTTTTTTGGACATTTGATTACATTTCAATTATTAAATAAAAGTAAGGTAGGTCTTGAAATAAGTTTGTTTGCTTTATCATCTTTTCTAATGTGGTTGTTAGGTTGAAAACTCATTGGTAGTCAGTAATGGATTAGAAAATAGACATTTTTGTATATGGAAAAAGCTGAATCTTATTTGCTAAAATCCAGGAGTTTCTGAGGACATCAAGACATGTGGCCCCTTATTTTAACTCAAGCTGTGCATATATTGTAAAAAAGGTATCACAGCAAAAGCATATTAAAAATAGTTGTTTCAACATTTAAATTAGTAGTTGCTAGATATTTTGAAATATCAAGCCTTGTACTTGAGTTATTTCAGATGAATTGATGAAATGTATTAAACATTTGATGTGAATATAGAAGTCATAACTGTAACCAATTATGAAGCTGTGCCCATCATCAAAACTGCCTTAAGGAAAAAACGTGAAAAGCACAGACCTCAAAGTATCTACAGCCATGAAAAAATCCTGCATCAGTGCTTTTGCCACGCATAAGAAACATAAAACAACTTGAAAAGCAGAAAAAACACGAAGAAAAACTGCAGACATCAGTTAAGTTATATTATAAATGTTTGCATGAGATTGCATGAGAGACAACCATTTTAACTTTTAATTTAAAATTTTTTTTCGAGCCCTAAGGGGGGCTCACCCCCCTTTGTAAGCCCCCCTGCATGGCTGTGCCATGCACGTCTGACTTTGTCAGACTTTTCAGGTTTTTGAAAAAATTTTATACTTGCACCCATGTGCATGTCTGCCAAGCCTGACAGACTGGCGGCGACTGGTCAGAAAGTCCAGTAACCATTTGCATATGTATGGAGTTAATCCTAGTGCAAACAGTTTGTTGATCAGCTGGTTTGGCACAATGGTGCTAAACGCTGAACTGTAGTCAACAAACCGCATCCTAACGTAGGTGTTGGGCTTCTCCAGGTGTGAAAGGGCTGCATGAAGAGCCACACCTCAGTAGATCTGTTTGCCTGGTAGGCAAACTGGTGTTGGTCGAGATCAGCTGGGACAGAGTCTTTGATGTGGGTGATTATCAGCCGCTCAAAACACTTGGCAAGAACAGGGGTAAGAGCGACTGGACGATAATCACTGAAGCAGGTTATTGTGTTTTTTGGGGATGGGAACAATGGTTGCTGATTTCAGGCATGTGGGAACTGTGCACGAGAGAGAGAGAAGTTGAATGTGTGTGTAAATGCGTCTGCTAGTTGGTCAGCACAGGCCTAAAGCACACATCCTTGTATTCCATCAGGATCTGCTGTTTTCCTTGTGTTAATGCTGCAGTGTGTCTGTCGTCCTTGCTGTGTGTGTAGGACAAGAGGCTGCGAGTCTCCGGTCAGATTGATGCTGACAGGAGGCTGGTTATCGTCTTTGCCAAACAAAGCAAAGAAAGCGTTGAGCTCCTCTGCTAGGTCATTACTGTTCTTGAACGGCGTGCGCTGCAAGTCATTTTTCTTTTTGTAATCAGTGATTGGACGCCTTGCCTCATCCGCTGTGTATTGGAGTCATTGCCAAAGTCCTCTTCAATCCATTGATTGAATTTGTGTTTTGCTGACCTGATGCCTTTTTTCAAATTTGCCCTGGGAGAGGGGTTTTGTAAGGAGCAGCTCTTAATCTAGCTTGCACGCCCACTCGCATGCCCCTTTTCTGTTTCCTCTCCTTGCGCCGTCTGTGTCGTCTCCTTCTGAGTGCAGGGGTTAATGCTGGTCCCGGTGTTCTAAGCATCTCCTGTGGAATGGCCAGAGTTGAAATCGTGGTTTTTACAGTTCGTGCTGATCTGTAGTAGCAGTTCCTGGCGGCTGGAGTAAAAGTTCACACTTGTTTGTGAGACAACAAAAGTCAGTAAAAAGAACACTACATAAAGCACCTATTTGAGGAACACAAAGCCGCTGCATCTGTGCATGTCACCATTTACAGTCTCTAACTAGTGTTACAGTCCAATGTGACACAGCAGGATCAGCAATATGGGAATAACAATGAGGGTGGCTAGCTGCATGCGTTTTGGAGAAGGCAGCAGCAGCACGTGTTAGCTTTCACCCTCCTCAGGTGGTAGCGGTCACAATGGGGAGAGCTGACTGGTGGGTGGGAATTGGCAGCAAATTGGAGAAAAAAAAATTATTGGGGGGGCGGGGGGGGGGGGGGGGGGGGGGGGGGGCGGAAGAAGGAGTCCTGTAAAATATCATCTGAGGTTTAGTGTGCAAACTTTTGCACTCAGCAAGGAACATACACTAATGTCTAAAAATTTCATGTGTAATAAAGTAAATAAAAACCATGCCTTCATTCAGTATATAGAATACATTAGTAAGTATCAGTAAACATTCCTTCATTGGGGTAAACAGTAAACCATGTAAATCAGTGTAAGGTCCCTTAACTCTTCACATTTAAAATAAAACAATTTACATAAAGGCATTAAAATCCATCATATAGAGTTCCGGGAAGATAGCGGAAAGAGTAGAAGCAAAGTTAATTCGCGCACTCAAGTCGGTTAAATAAATCTCCCAAAATAACGGCAACTCGACAGACAAATTGAGGAATGAGTGCGGTAACCAAACGAAGGAACTGGAAAAGCAACAAAAAAGTGGAAGAGCAACCTGAATTGGAAGAAATCTCCGACCGTGAGGTCAGCAAAAGTGAGGAAGCTGCAGCCAGGAAAATGGAGCAACAAGCAACCACACTGAGACGCTACGAGCTGGGCTAGCCACTATTAGCAAAGAGAACTTAAACAGGAATTAAGACGCGAGCTATCCCACTTCAAAAGACGAGCTGAAGCGAGATGAAGGAAGAAAATCACTAGCCTGCAACAAGAAATAGAACACAAGTTCACAGAAAAACAACAAACTACAAGCACAGAAAGAGATCATCATTGAGGCACACACGCATCGCTGAACTGGAAGAATGGCAGACAGAGGCAAACGACACATTAAGAGAGATGTGGGAGCAGACCTGACAGATCTCATCTCATGGGAGATCAAGGGAAAACAATACCAGGATCTTTGGCCTAGTAGAGGACAGCAAGGGGAGCTCCATTATCAAATGCCTGGAACAGCTCCTTAAAACCAAACTTGAGCTACCTGAAGAAACCCATCTCCAGCGAGCACACCAAGCCCTCACTCAAAAACCGAACCTGACAGCTACTCCCAGATTGATTGTGATAAACTTCCTACAGTCTGAGATTAAGGAAATGATTCTGAAGAAAGCATAGCAAAAGAAGATACAGGTAGGGGGTAAATGACTCTTCTTTGATCATGATTACCCTGCCGAGATTGTCCAGAAACAAAAAAGTCATGTTATATATAAAAACGAAAATACAGATACCCTGGAGCAACAGAGTGAAGATGCAACGGAGTGAAGATGTATGAAAGCAGCAAGAGACATGAAGGAAAGAGGCTACAAGGTGGACATGCCTGGTGGGGACACCGATCCTACAGGAGGGAGGAGGATGCACAGAGCGATGGAGTGGCAAAGAGTGAGGGGGAAAGAATGGAGATGGGAAGCTGTGCACCAAGCAAGAGGAAAAACTACCGGATTACCAATGGAGATCAAAAGTGTTGCTTGACAAAGGAGATACCTCTGTGGAATAAGGGGGGAAAAAATGACATATGGACAACGTGGAAAAGCAGGACTAGAGGATAAAACTGGACAGGCAACGAGACAAATATGAGAGAGTACTGAATGAGCCTGTCCACATATTAAACTGAAATGACTGAGATGCAAGTGAACTGATCCACAGAGAGAACATTTGTACTTTTCCAGACTTCTTTAGTCTATGGGTCTGTCTCAGAAACTGGGTACTGTGGGGGAACCCCACTAAATATACTCAGCCAATAAACTATATGGTTTTGAATGGTGATGTTGGTTTTAATTTGAAATAAAATGATGAAAGAAATACAGATAAAACTAAATCTTTGATGTGAATACTCTATTCAGAATTTGGCAAAAATTCTGCAAATTTGCGGAAAAATGGCGGCTTGATCTGGGACATGATAAATGGTGGACTACATCGCGTTCCCTTAAAAAGGTTGTAGTCCACTGAAAAGTCTACAGTCATCACCAATTGTATTTTAAGTTGTAACTTTATACACCCAAGGATTGGTGCGCTCACAGAATAATCATAACCGTAATAAAACATCACGCAAAATATTTGATCACCGTTGTAACTCCATTTTCCGCAAACCCAAAACCAATACGATCGTGTGTTTTGATCTAAACGGAAAGCCTCAGGGTCAAGGTCACTACCTCACCAAAAGTAGTAACTTAAAATCACTACGCCATATAAAAACATTTAGTTATAAATCTGTGATTTTGTTTTTTAAAACGAAAGCTGAAAGTTAGGTATAGAATATGTTTCTTACAGAATATGTTACGATGGTAGCTGGTCTTGTATGAATTTCTGAGCTATAAAATGAGTTGGGATTTATTTTTTACCGTAGCGTGTTATTTGTGTGTGGGGAAGGACACACGTTAACAATTTGCATGTGTAGAATGGAATTTTCCACTCCAACAGTTAGAAGTTGATCGCACTTCCATTTGCGGTCTTTCTGTTACGCGGGTGATCTGTTCGGACGTTATCACTGAAAAGGGGAGTTTTGACAGTTTTATTTTGTTTTAGTCTTGCAGTATAAGGCAATAGAATATTTCTTTTTCATCTTTCGTAGTGTTTGCGTATTTTTGGCCAATATTTTGCAGCCATGGTCAATTTAGATCGAACTTTTGATCGAATCTACGGCCAGTCGTTTTGCCCCGCCCCTGCCTCGCGCTCTGTCCGGTGCTGTAGTGATGTCCCGTTGCTCGCGCGCCGCAGCAGAGACCTGCGCGACCTTCAGCCGGTACAGTCGCTGTTCTTTTACCACCACTGTTATTCTCACCTTTCCAGTGTGTTCTTGATTTTTCCCCATTGTGTCCTATTGTGTCCTATTTCGCCATATCAAATCCCCAAAATGTATCATATTATTCATATTTAAGTGAATAATCAATTCAGTCATCATTGCTTGGGATAAAAATGCCAAGTTATCAAAAAGAGGAAATTTATTCAATATTTTCACTCATCTGTGAAGGATGGGCTTTAATTCATGGAGTTATTTTATATGGAAATTAATTTTACAAAAGCATTTGAATCATAATAAAAAAAAAATACATTTCCACAGTGGAGGCCAGATAAAGCAAGATACTATATTCTTATTAAACATGACAAAAGAAACATTGAGTGTTAGGTAAATGCCCAAAAAAAAAAAGTAAAATTAGAAAATTTATTTTTTGACCATAACGTCCCAGATGAGAGACCAGTTTCTGAGATGGACCCATATACAAAGCAACAAGAACCGACTGAGTGACGAAGATATTTAAGTTGGACATGTCTAGACACTGTGAAACCACACAAGTTGTGGGTAGTCTTAGGTCAAGAGAAAGGCCCTCAGAAGAGATGAGGATTTCCCCAATACCCACCAGTGGGGATCTGGGGCAGGAAAAACAATTACCCCATCTCTGGAAGTTTGTGTTATACCAGATTTGTGTTGAGTTGTCAAATGATCATGTTTGTAGTGTTCAGAACTGTTTGGGAGCACATTTTCGAGGAACAACAAAATTTAAAAATGACTAATAGGGTTCATATAATGTCACTGAATATTAATGGTTTAAACATACCAAAGAAAAGGGAAAGGGTCATGACAAAATTGAAAAAAAGACAGACCACAAGTTGTATTCCTCCAGGAGACTCACTTGTCCCCTCAAGACCATGGGAAACTTAAAAGATATGGGTACAGAAACATATTACAGTTCATATAAAGAGGGACACAGAAGGAGTTGTAACATTAATATCAAACAATTCAATTGGACTATGAAAAAGAATGCAAAGAGGGAAGATATATTATAGTAAAAGGGAAGAGTAGATAATGAACCAATAATGCTGGTAAATATTTATGCACCCCCAGAAAGTGACAGTTTACAGGGGTGTCAAACCTGATCCATAAAGGGCCTTGTGGCTGCAGGTTTTCATTCTAGCAGTAGAAACAGGGAATTTTAATTTGTGGAGGAGATCTCAAATGTTATGAACCACAATACGGATACTACGGGTCTTAAGAAAACAAATGCAGCTAACAAAAATTCATAAACGTGTCACTGGAAGAGATGGGAATTATAGACATATGGAGGCATCTACATCCACTGGAGAAGAATTACACACACACACACACACACACACACCTCAGCAGCTCAGAAAGTCCACTCAAGGATAGACTATATGAATGCAAGTGATCGTTACAGAGTGAAGGTGTAATTAGAGGGGCTGACACATTCAGACCATCATCCACTTTATATAAAAAGAAGTTTAAATGTGGGGCTATTGAATAATGAACAAAGAAAAAAAAGATAAAAACAGAAATGGAGGAAAATGATGGAACAGTAGATCCTACAATATTATGGGATGCAATAAAGGCAGTCATTAGGGAAAACTGATAGATGAATCAACACATGCAAAGAGGGTTAAATGAGAGAAATACAGAAAATGCATGATGAAACTAAGGGAGTTGGAACACAGCTATCAGAATACAAACGATTCAAAGATATACCAACAAATCAAGGATGTGAAAACAAAAGACAGACAGGATTCTGAAACAAAATTACTAAGAAGCTGGTTCAAGGGCCACTAAATTGCTAGCAAGGCGAATACAGTACGTAAACAAGTACCGTATTTAACAATGTACAGAAAATTAGAGACCCCCATACGAATGAATTAATGGACATACCAGAGAGAATTGGAGAAATCTTTAGGAGATACTATGAGGAACTATATGCCCAGCCCACAGCCCCAAACGAACAGGAAATGAAAACATTTAGATTCATCGGATTTACCATCAATTAGTAAAATACAAAACGACGCATTAATGGCCAGTATTACACTGGAGGAGGTGAAAGACGCAGTAAAGAATAATAAATCACCAGGTAGTGATGGATACCCAGCAGAGTGGTATAGGATATTCAAAGATTGGAAGCTAAAATAAATAAATAAATAAATAAATATCTGGGAGTTACCATCACCAAAGGACTAACAAAACTACACAAAGCAAATAAGGTAAACCAAGAGATACCAAAAAAAAAATAAATATTGAAAAATGGTCAACCCTCCCTCTAGATCAGGGATGGGCAACTGCGGCCCGCCTCCTTACTCAGTGCGGCCCGCAGATCATTTATTAATTATCAGGGGAAAAAAAAAAAATTTAACCGCAGACTTTTTTTTTTTACACTGTTGACAGATGATAGAGGGTGCTTCCTATGCAAACAATATCGGGGCCTTGGGCCTTACCCCCTTCAGTGAGGAAGAGAGACAAGAGCGCCATGGCTACTAGCAGTGCAAAAAAAAGAAAACTCGATCAAGAAAACCATACCTTTCAGTCAAGATGGGAAGCAGATTATCTCTTCATAGAATTCAAATGCAAACGCATGTGTCTGGTTTGCTTAGAAACCATAGCAGTCATGAAAGATTTCAACTTAAGCTGCCACTACAACAGCTTGCACAAAGTTAAATATGAGAAGTACACTGGAGCTGCAAGGGCCGCTGTCGTAGCCGACCTCAAATCAAAAGTAAACCAACAACAGAGCCACAACTACACAGGAATCAGCACTCAAAGCCTCTTATGCTGTTTCACTTGAGCTTGCCAAAGCAAAGAAGCCATTGTCAGATGGGGAAATTGTCAAGGTGTGCGCCGTGGAAATGGCTAAAACTTTTGATGACGATAAGATGGTTAAACACTTTGAAACGGTCTCTTTGTCCCGACGCACAGTGACGCGCAGAAATTTTGACATTCACGATCATGTCGAAATTAAGCTGAGAAAAGTCATGCATGACTGCAAGTACTTCTCCTTGGCTTTGGATGAGAGTACAGATGTGATGGATGTTAGCCAGCTACTGATTTTTACGAGAACTACTGACAGTTCATTTGAAGTGCACGAGGAGCTATTAAAATTGGTTTCTCTGCATGATACGACTAAGGGCACCGATATATTCAACGCCGTTGACAGTGTTGCAAGTGGATTTGGTGGCTTTGACAAGCTGTCAACTGTTGTTACGAATGGCGTACCCACGATGCAGGGAAGACACCGAGGTTTCGCAGGGCTCCTCCGACAGAGCGGGGTAAACTGCCCGATACTGCACTGTATCATACATCAGGTGAGTAGCCTCATTAACTGTGAGATGTAGGCCTGAGTTTGACATGGCAGGACAAAAATATTAACATGCCATGCATTTTATCTCTCCAGGAAGCGCTCTGCGCAAAGACACTGAACTTTAGCCACGTTATGGATTTAGTGACCAAAGTAACAAATCTCATCAGAGGGGGGAACAGGTCCCTTTGTCACAGGAGGTTCATTGCCTTTTTGGATGAAGTGGACGCCGCGTATGGGGATTTACAAATGCACACTGAGATCAGATGGATGAGTCGAGGGAAGTGTCTGGAGCGTTTTTTTGCGCTGCGCTCTGAACTACCAGTGTTCTTGGAGAACAGTATTAGTGGTGATACAAGCGCCTACTGCAGAAAACTCAAAGACACACAGTTTATTTGCAACATGGCCTTTGACAGACATCACCTCGCATCTCAACCACCTTAACACACACTTGCAGGGGAGAGACCAAACTGTTTGCGATCTGTATGCACACATAACCGCATTCCAGCGTAAACTCGACCTGTTCATAGAGGGATTTTCTTCCCATCGTCCAAATTTGGGACACTTTTCCCGCTTGTGAGGAGATGCGAAAAGATAACCCCAGGTGCGAGAAACTACTTCAGAAGTATAGGGCCGACATCGAAAAATTGCAGGAGCAGTTTAACGATCGTTTCCAAGATTTTCATGTGATGAAACCACGAATTGCGCTATTCACAGACCCCGTCTCTGCTGCTGTCAGCGAGCAACCATCAGAACTGCAGCTCGAACTCTGCGAGTTGCAGTCAGATCCGTATTTTCAAGCAAAGCGCAATGAGAGGGGAATTTCATTTTGGAGACTGCTACCAGAGGCACGTTTTCCACTCCTCAGAGATTTTGCTCTGTCGATGGCCAGCATGTTTGGGAGCACTTACATTTGTGAGAGCAGCTTTTCAACAATGAAGCACATTAAGTCAAAAGAGAGGAACAGACTCACGGATGATGCTCTTTTTCATTTGATGCGGATTGGATGCACAAAGACTGACACTGACATTGATATCCAGTCTATTGTGCGCCAGCGGGCAAAACCACAAGTATCCCATTAAGTTGCACTTAATGTTGGGCCGCTGTTTTTTTTTTTTTAAGTTTTGTGCCTCATTGAATGTGAGCCCTTTGCACTTTGTTTCTTTTAAAACAAACTTGTGTTTGTCGTTTAACAAGACGAGCATTATGTTAAAAATGCATTTCAGTGTGGAAAATATTAAATAAAATGTTGGTTCAATAAACATACAGATATAAGAATATACAAATATTTTGTTCTTATTTAAAATCCCTTTGTAACTTCTCTCATATCTGATTAGTTGAAGTGCGCGGTCATGTGGCCCTCTGATGGTGATGATGAAAAATTGTGGCCCTCTTTATCATGCAAGTTGTCCATCCCTGCTCTAGATCTTAATTCAAGAATCGAAACTGTTAAAATCCATGTGTTACCTAGACTTCTTTATTTACTCCAATCACTACCAATAGAGATTCCGCTAACAATTTATTGCATGGGACAGGAGGATATCAAGGTTTATCTGGGGTGGCAAGAAGCCTAGAGTTAAGTTTGAAACTCTCCAGCTACCAAAGGATAGAGGAGGTCTGGGCTTACCGAAATTAAAGAATTACTTTTATGCAGCCTAGTTAAGATATGGTGTGGGTGGGTGTAACCCAGATTATACAGCAAAATGGAAAGAGGTGGAAAAAGAATTTGAAGAATACTCAATTCAGAATACAATTGGAGATATACATACAAAATAAATAATTTTTTTTTTTTAAAGGGCAAGTTGATCCAATTACACAGCTTTCCCTGGACCTATAGTTCAAAATATTTTTTAAAAAAATCTTTACATAAAAATAACAATCTGAATCTCCCAATCAGGAACAATGGACAGAGATTGTAGAGGAAATCCATATAATGGAGAAAATAACATCTGAGATTGCAGGAGGCACAACATGAAGAAAAATGGCAGAAACTGACAACATTCAGGACCCATAACAGTGACAATGACTAACATGGACAACTAATCATTTGAAACTGAGACAACTGATGGACTGTTAGATACAGCTTCCAAAAAGCTAGATATCTACATTTTCTAATGTCACATGAGAATAAAAGATTGAAACGTGGAGATCTTTTATTTCTTTTAGTCAGTTTATATTTATTGATATCAGGTGAATGTGTGGAGATACTGACTGTAGAAACTAATGATGGATTAATAAATATTGTAATGAGGCTGAAGGCATCTCAGACTGCGTGCAGAAGAATGAGCTATAGAACCTGAGAATTGGTCTTCCAGCTGGAACACTGTAAGATGGCAGCACAGAAAGGGCTCTCCCAACCATCTCCAATTAGCTCATGATAAACCCACCCCCTTAAAAAAAAGTGAACTTTCTACTGAACTCAATATGAATTAGAACGGGGCGAATGGAAACCAGATTAAAAAGCAAAGACCACACAGCAACCAGAAATACATGAAGGAACTGAGCAACTCCAAAGCCACTCACTAGCTAACATGGCTAGCAAACAAATAAGTGATACACAAATGCCTTACAAAAATAGACTGCTGATTTAGAGCAGATTCAGTGGGAGCTGAGAGGCTTTCACCAGTATAACAAGGAGCAATTTGCGGGTATTAAGGGAGAAATAGTGGAGATAAAAACACCAGCCTGGCCGAAGCTGCGGAGCAAATAATGAAAGCTGAGGAGAGAATCCAAAATGCTGAAGACATTCTTAAAGAAATGTTGAAGCTACAAGTCAAGCTAGACTCTAAAATAACAGACCAGGAGTGCTGCTCCAGGTGCCAGAATATTAGATATGGAGGAGTTCCTGAGGACCAGAAAAGGAGTTGGCATCCATGGTCTGTTTTGTGGAAAAATTGCTCAGGGAAAACTTCAAAATACCAGATGTGGGGGCATCGTGGCTCAGTTGGATAAGGCGCCATACCATAAGTCCGGGAACCCGGGTTCGATTCCAACCCAAGGTCATTTCCTGATCTCTCCCAGTCTCTCTCTCTCCTGTTCATTTCCTGTCTCTGCACTGTCCAATCCAATAAAGGTGGAAAAAGCCCCCCCCCAAAAAAAAAATATCTTAAAAAAAAAAAAAAAACAGATGAAACTTCCCTTCAAACTGAGTGAGCCCACCGCACACTCCGCCCCCAACCACCGGAAAATACACAACCGAGATCCCTCTTGGCAAAGTTTTTGGACTTCAAAACGAAGGAGAATTTAGGCTATGAATCTGACACCATCTTCATTTTCATGAAGTATTCAATGTTACCTTGACAACAGCAAGATAAACATCCTGAAAGACAAAAGACTTTAAAAAGTCCAGGGAAGTCCTGAAGTCCAAGCACAGAGACCTCAGAAAAAAAAAACGGAAAAGGCAACAAACCAAATGCCACAGAAGCTTTGACTGGTGGAGATATTGATTGTATTTTTGAAGAAAACAATGTGTGTACAATCCCGAAGTATTGTCCCATACGATGTGGTTCTTCATCACTTTCCACTTTGGCCACAGAGGAAGACATGAAGCGATGCAGTTAAAGTTATCAAGCTCAAGAAAGACCAGACAACCCAAGAAGAATATCTTGAATGGAAGACAAAGAGAAGCAAAGAAGTTTATCACAATCGATCTGGGAGTAGCGGTCACGTTCGGTTTTTCAAATCAAAGTTCTTTTGTATAGACTTAACAGGCTTCTACTGAGATCTCCATGAGCTGACAAGTTTGAACTGACTTACTAACCATCTCTTAATCATTTTCATTCCAATAGAACAGTAAAGTCAGTTGTATTTTATTTCAAACTTGCGCAAAGGAGAGTCAGCAGATAAATGGTTTGCTGTCAGTCAAATAAAAACTGATTGGCTCATTTTTCGCATACTGTTGCTCAGTTTTTCACTGTGTATGCGAGTTAAAAAAAGGTCATGTGATAAAATGCTTATCGACCGAGTCAGGTTGGGTTGGACGGGAAAATCTCAGTCCGTTTGGCATGACCTCAAACCAAACATTTTCCCGTCTGGTCTTCCCACTCAGTCAGTCAATACTGCAAAGGGATATGGGGTGTGGGTGAGTGGTGGTGGAGGGGGAACCCCACAAACACTTGTCATGTCACTCACTAAATCAGTAAACCTACAAGACCTCATTCATAAAAGGGACAATGACCATTCATACCTATTATTTAAAAAAAAAAAAGGGTATGAATTGTCAAGATCCGCTACAATACTTCGATCATAACTGATGCTCAGGCATAATGCACTACTGATGCAGTAGAGGTTCTTTGTATTTCATACATGTGCAAATCATTTAAACCAAGTTAGTCCTGATGAACACTGGAATAACATTCTTCAGCAGAACTCTTCTCTTTGGCAGGAGATCCCAGTCAAAGCTTCAATAGAGATCTTGCATGTGACGTCACAGCCGATCCAGATTGTAACAGACGCCAACTTGTCGGTCAAACGCCATATTTCCGCCTTCTACTTCTGGTTCTACTTCTACCTTTTCTTCTGGAAAACCCTACTATATACAATTCTACTACAACGGCTGCAGCTACAAGCTCTCCCTACCTGTGCACGTATATGGTTTTTTTTTGTGTGTATTTTTGCGTGTTGTTCATCTGTACCGGACTTCAATATCCACTACAACCGTATGGACTTACTGGACATTGGTTTCTAGCAGAAAATGACAGTTTGTAGCGATTTCCATCGCATGCACAACATTCCGGATGAGATAGCGAGACCAGCGGGGTCTCCGTGGATTGTTATCGGGTCTGGCAGGCGAGGGAGGCGGCGTCGGGAGTGGAAGCAAAAGCAAGGCTGCAGGCAGAGCCGGCCTGTTGACTAAGCTCAGAAAACAGCCACTCAAATCTCCACTGCCAAGCCTCTACCTCTCCAACGCCAGATCCATGGTAAACAAGACAGACGATTTAGAATTACAGCTGGAATTACCTTATTCTATAAATCGGCTGGTCAGTGCTATACTAGATACTACTGATTTATCTAGCAGGGCTTTGAACCGGTTCAAGGAACGAAAACGAAAACCGGGAACTTTTTCTATTTCACATGGAACAGAAACGAAACCAGAAACTTTATTATTTATGTTCCGGAACAGAATCGCTTATTAAAAATAATGGTAACCGGTTAATACCGGTTTTTATTTCGTTCCTCAAAGTTTCCGTAGCCTACAAATGAAAGTCATTCTTCTCCTGCGCAAGTTTCTATGACCCGCTGGGGTTCACTTCCTGTGTGACGGTCGCTGACTGAATGGAGAGAGCGGGAAGGTGGACTACTATCACGTCTCCATTACTGAGTGTCTGAGCAAAGAAGAGCCTGAACGATGCAACCTCCCTATTGGCTGTTTTGTAAAAATGTATCAATTGTTGCCCTTCCCACAGGAATCATCGCGGGCTCGAGAGACGAGACCTGACGAGTTAGTTCGTTGGTAGCAGAACAAAATGTCTGGACACAAATCGGGTTTTCAGAAAAGGAAAGAAAATAAACGGAGGGTCGAAAAGACAAAAAAGGAGGCAGAAAATGCAAAACGAGTTTTAAGGTAGGACAAATGGTTACTTTTTAAGGCAGCCCGCTGTGGCTGCAGGCTTTCAGTTGTGTCATTGAATGGTTACTTTTCTGAGGCAGCCCGCCGTGCCTGCCTGCAGGCTGATTTATTATAGCCCACTTAGTTAAAATAGTTGATATAAAATGTTTATAGTTATGTGATGGTTGTCCTGATTTAGACTGTTTTTTTTTTTTTTGGGGGGGGGTTGCGCGATGTTGCACCCGGGTCCAGATTAGGGCAGAACCGGCCCTGGCTACATTTCAGGTGTAGTTTGTTTTATGTATGTATGTATGTATGTATGTATGTATGTATGTATGTATGTATGTACTTGCATAGATGTGTACTTGGTCTTCCAATATGGCGCCTAACAAAATCTCGTGGCGCGGTGACGTCATGCGGTAGCCCTCTATCGGGCCTGACTAGCCTTTGGTAACACACTAAACGAATTATCTTTCATTTTTGGCACTTTTTCTGTTTGTGTAGATGGGAAGACATACTGAGAATCCAAATCGCCAACATTTGAAATAATAATTGTTTTGAATTATTTCTTGTCTTATTTAATGAAGGTTGTAATAGAATTAGCCTACATTTGGCTTAAGCTGGATGAGACAGACAATTTTATAGCCATTTGTTAAACAACTGACAGGGAATGTAATTAACCGTTCCGGGAACGAAATTTTTTTGTTCTAACCGGTTCGGGAACGTCTATTTAATGGTCGAACCCCAAACCGGAAACGTTAAAATTCCGTTTCTGTTCGGAACGATCCAATAGGAAAAAAAATTCTGGTTCAAAGCCCTGACATCTAGCATCAGTACTAGTAATACTTAAGTGACTTACCCGTCCAATGAGGATTGTTATTTTCTTGTTTACAAGATGCCACATCTGAGGGGAGCTGACAAATCCTGAATTTCTGTAAAGATAACTGTCCAGAGATTTATAAGCACGCAGTGCTTCACCACTGAACAGCGAGGGAAAGTTAATGAGGTAATTATACACATCTGGGTATTCCACCTCTGGCAGTTCAATATCCACTGACACAGTCGTGAAAACTACATCCGGTAAGCGATAAGGGTCACTAATTTGTAGGTTGTTTATTTTAGACATGTATCTAATTATCTGTTCATTAGAAAAGTGAGCCGTGTAGTCCGTCGGTTGAAATTGATCCATTTTGTATACGAGTGCAGCAGTATTCAGCTGTGTTTTTTTTTACCGACAAGATGGCGGCTGTTTACATTCCGGTCACGTGACTGAAAGATCTCTATAGCCATTTTTTTAAAATTAAAATGGAATAATCCAATATTCTACACTAACTAACGGAAGTTCATTTACAGGGTTTGACCGGATCATGTTTTATGTCTGAAAGACAGATTATGGACAGACCATTATTAGAACCAGATCCATCATCACTACACACTACATATCAGTTTACATATCAGTCCTACTCGCTCCGCCTACTCAAGCGAGTAGGACGCTTCTTTGCTTTGCTCCTGCTTGATCTTTATTTTATTTTACTTTTTCACTTAATTTCCACTATTTCTTCATTTTATTTTTCACCTTTAAAAGATAAGTTAGCTTTTAAAACAAAATGCCAGGGGGCAAAATATCCAGGAGATCCTGCAGAAAACGCACAGAACTAGAACAGAGGATTTCTATCCTGGAATCAAAGATTGATGCCCTGCCAAAGACAAACGAACTAAGAGATCTCTCAGGAAAGGAGTACAGAAACAGTGGCTGAGAATGCAGAGATTGCACCCCGACAGGCCGATGGCATTGCAGATCGAGTGGATGAATACATCGATCTAACAGAGCAAAATGTGAGTACAGAAAACTGGCACATGATGGGTGGCAGGCCCAAAAATAAAAACAGAAGAGTAATTACCTCAACACCAGTTCGTTCTGATACTATGCAACCCATGCTCCACAGCCATGCTATTAGAAATAGAGCCAGGTCTACAAACTACAATAGGATTTAGGCCGAATCCCATTTCACCCCTTGGACCAACCCCTTGGCCCTTCCCCTCCATTTTGCGCGTTCACGTGAAGGGGTAGGGGTATCCCAATCCCAGTTAACGCGGAGGGGTAGGGCTTCTGTACCCCTCCAAACGGAGATTTTCCTGGAGCTGACTCCGAACGAAGGGGTTTGAGTGATTTCCCACAATGCCATGCGGATTTCAGAAAGATGGCGGTTCCCGCGGCGAAAGATTGTCATAAATGTATTTTCTCCATTATTTACGTGTTTTAAGTTGTTATCCAGAGGAAACACGCCGCTTGATTCGCTTTCGAGCTGAGAATGAGCAGCGATTTCTGAAATCCAAGCTGCTGCTAAAAAGCTTTGGGAGTGAGTATTGTTTTCGGTTGCTTGACTGCGTACGTTTTGTTCTGTTATTCTCGCTTTTATTGTTTACATGAGTGTTCTGACACCTCATTCTGTCGGATGTGGTGCACGAAGCGCCAAAGATATCCCATTCAGTGGTGTTAGTTAACAAATCACACCCTGCCAGCAGAGATTTCGGGTTCTGCCTCTGTCTGTAGCGGCTGGTCGCAGCCAATGACGCATTTGGTCGCGTTTTGCTAACGTAAACGCTGACGGAGGTACGCGATGACGTATGCGATCGTTGAAGGGCTATCCCAATACGTAAGGATTGAATTTCAAGCCCCATCCCTTGTAGCTCAGTTTCAAGGGGAAGGGCCAAGGGGAAGGGGAAGAAATTAGAATTGGGATTGGGCCTTACAGTCCTATGGAAAATCCACAGCCCATAAGGCTTCAGAACAAATTTGAATGCCTCAGGGATGTGGAAGCGGAATTTTCAGGTGGACAAGCACATCATAGAAAGAGATCGCACCACACCCGAAGAGCTGTGGGAAGAGGCAAAAAGCAGCTCGTAACACCACCTGATCCCACAACCCTTGTTCTTGGTGATTCCACTGTAAGACATTTAAAAGGACATGGGATGATTATTTGCTGCCTTCCAAATGCGTCCATCTCTGACACCAAAGACAGCATTTTGAAACTCATGTCCGAGCATAAAACTATCAAACGTATCATTGTGCATGTGGGAGCAAATGATGTTCAGAGAACAGCTGTTTGTCCAAGATGATTTCAGAAAACTTTTTTCTGACCTCTACAAGACTAGAATACAATCTTATCAGTGGCACACTCCCTGCAAGGGGAAGTTTTGCATTTACTAGACTCTTCAATCTTAACACCTGGCTTGGAAAAACTTGTTTTGTTTGGTATGAACTTCATAGACAATTTTAACCTTTTCTGGAATCGCAGAGAATTCTTCAAGCCAAATAGCACTGAACTCAGCCGGATTGGGACCAAAGTTTTGGCTGATCACTACAGCCTCTCTCTCCAGCATGCATTCTTTTCTCAGCCAACGTTGAGCAGAACTGCTGATAAGTGCTCACTGACTAACCCAGTTCCAGATATCAACAATACCTCTGCAAAGCCAAAACAACTACCCATGCAAGCACAGCAGAGATGCTTCAACAAGGACACGCAGCCATCTGGGGCAGACTGCCAAGGACATCAACAATCACATGGAGAATGTGAGCATGTTGTTAACAATGGGTAGCCACAGATATCTGCATCGCCCGTCCAGATTGAGGACCTGACCAAAGACAATCATGCCAAGGCTGCATCATCCACATCTCGACCCCATGCAAGTATCACAGAGACTATCAGGGAGACAGTCACCACAGAGACAGTCATGGAGACACTCACAAAGACCTCACCAAAGTCCCAATCTCAGTTTCGCTCTTCTGACTTTATTGTACCATCCCCGTCTCCCCCCTGCATGGATTTCCCTAAAAGTATGTAGAGATTGCTGCCAATGGCTGCACTCTCTTTTTCCATCCCAAATCATTCGCGACAAGCAGTGTACCCAGTTCATCGAAAATCAACCAACAGACTGAACTGTGTTCGCCCAGGACTTTCAGCTGGCTACCAATCTTTTTCACCATCTAAAAAATACATGACATCTCCAATCCTTCCCCCTCCCAACCTCATGGAACATACAGAGTCTCTTGTATGATGTGCTGTGGGTCCCTGCATTGGGTGTAGTTTTGAAAACAAGCTGGGACCCAGTACACCTATGCCATTCTCTATTCCTGTGTTGATAAGAAATAGAAAACAGAGCATATTTAACCCAAGGGGTAAACCAGTCTAGTCTCCTTCCTGTTTCAAAACAACATCAGGAGGAGTGCCCAAGCGGATATTACTTCTAGACTTTCTGTAAAGCTAGCTCTTCTGAACGTTAGATCACTTTCAAACAAGTCATTTTTAATTAATGATCTTATCTGCAAACACAATCTTGATTTTTTGCTTCTAACTGAAACATGGCTGGATCAAGCAAAGAGTGCTACCACCCTTATTGAAGCAGCTCCCCCAAATTTTAATTTCATGAGTGCTACCCGACATGGGAAAGGTGGAGGGATCACAAATATATTCAAAGCCTCTTTTCAATGTAAACAGTCCTCACTTGGTGATTTTACATCCTTTGAACACTTATGTGCACTTGTTACATGCTCTCCTAACATATTGTTAGGAACTATTTACAGGCCTCCGAGACATTCAGCCAAAGTTTTTCTGGAAGAGTTTGGTGAACTGTTGGCAGTCATTTGCTTAGAGTTTGACTGTCTTATTATATCTGGGGATTCTAACTTGCATGTAGATAATCCTGCAAACACTTATGCCAGAGAACTACTTGCACTTATTGACAACTTCAACCTAGTACAACATGTACAGCGGCCGACCCACTCTCGTAGTCATACCCTTGACCTCGTCATCACAAAGGGTCTTACTGTTTCTACTACTGTTGTTGACCTGGCCTTATCTGATCATTTCTGTGTTTTCTCTGATGTTTCTATGTCTCCTCACATTCAGAACAGCTCAACGACTATGGGTAGGAGAGTCATAAATGACAACACGTGTTCTCTTTGAGCAAGCTCTCTCACGGATCTCCACTAAAATGCCAGACTCTGTAGATGACTTACTGGAAATTTTTTATTTAAATATGACCCAAATTATGGATGATATTGCTCCATTCAAAAAAAAGTCAATGACAAGCAGAAAGCACCATGGAAGCAATACCCAGCTGTTAAACTGTTAAAGAGAGAATGTAGGAAGACTGAAAGAAAATGGCGCAAATCTAAACTTCACATCCATTATCAAATCCATAAAGAGATGCTTTGTAAATATAATTATGAAATTGGTAAAGCAAGACAGTCTTTCTTCTCCAACATCAACAGGAATATGAACAATGCCCGTGTGCTATTTTCAACAGAAGAGAAGCTAACTAATCCCCCACCACAATTAACACCTGAACTTCTCTCAGTTAATAAATGCAAGGAGTTTGCATCCTTCTTCAAAGGTAAAATTGATAAAATACAGCAGAATATTGCTCATAATATAGCTCAGTTGCAAATAACTGAAAAGCTGCAATCACCAGTGACACAGACAGATAACTTCAACACAATGTCAGAATTTTGTTTGATTGATTACGAGACTCTTGAAAAAAACTGTATAAAATCTCAGTTCCTCAACATCTGAATTGGACATTCTGCCCACCAACTAAGTCTGTTCTTCACCTCATAATTACAAATGTGCTTCAGATCATAAATACATCCCTAGAGACTGGCATTTTTCCTGAGTCCCTGAAAAAAAGCTGTTGTAAAGCCCCTACTTAAAAAGAATAATCTGGATGCTTCAGTATTGAACAACTACAGGCCAATATCAAATCTACCATTCATCGGGAAAATCCTTGAAAAAAAATTGTCTTCAATCAATTAACTGCCTTCTTGATATCAAACAGCTGTTTTGGTAACTTTCAGTCAGGATTTCGTGCCAATCACAGCACTGAAACAGCGCTGATTAAAGTTATAAATGACATACGTCTTAATACTGAAGCAGGCAAAACATCGGTCCTGGTATTACTGGACCTCAGTGCAGCTTTTGATCACAACATACTGTTATATCGACTTGAACACTGGGTTGGGTTGACTGGTAAAGTTATCAATTGGTTAAATTCATACTTAAAAAGATAGAAGCTTTTTTGTTACCATGGGAAATTGTACCTCAACATCAATGTCCTTGACCTGTGGTGTCCCCCAGGGGTCGATCCTTGGACCATTACTATTCAACCTTTATATGCTCCCACTTGGACAAATCAAGAACAACTCAATTTTGTATCACTGCTATGCAGATGACACCCAAATTTATTTTGCTCTATCAGCTAATGATTATGCCCCCCTTGAATGTCTCTACCAGTGTATCGACCAAATCAACAACTGGATGTCACAAAATTTTCAGCTGAACACAGATAAAACAGAAGTAATTCTATTTGGGGAAAAAAGATGAAAGACTCAGGATTACCACTATTTTTGACACAAAGGGGATTAAAACAAAAGATATGGTTAAAAATTTTGGTGTTTTCATTGACAGCGAGCTAAACTTTGACAGTCACATGAAAGCAATCGCCTAAAAACATTTCCAAACTAAGAGGACTTGTGTCAAAAAATGATCTGGAAAAACTTATACATGCCTTCTTCACTAATAGGGTTGACTACTGCAATAGCCTTTTCACAGGCCTGCCAAAAAAGACCATCAAACGACTTCAGCTGGTTCAAAATGCAGCAGCTAGGGTTCTCACACAAACAAAAAGAACAGAACACATTACTCCAATTCTAAGGTCCCTTCACTGGCTTCCAGTAAGCTACAGGATTGACTTTAAAGCATTGCTGCTGGTGTAAAAATCTCTAAATGGTACAGGGCCCAAATACCTCTCCGATATGTTGCAGTGGCCTAACCCAATCAGATCTACCAGATCGCAGCAGAAAAATTTACTGGTAAAACCAGTTGTTAAAACAAAGTGTGGTGAAGCAGCTTTTAGCTACTATGCAGTGCAGCTATGGAACCAACTGCCAGAGGACATCAAAAATGCTCCTGCTGTTGGCAGCTTCAAATCTAGGTTAAAGACCAAGCTGTTCTCAGATGCTTTCTGCTAACTGATAAATATCATCATCTTTACATGTTTTAAACTTTACTTAACTTTTATTCGATTTTATTCTGCTGTTTTTTACTGAACTTTTACTTCATTTTATTATTTTATTTCTACTATTGTTTAATTCTTATATTTTTCTCTCTTCTTCCCCCTTTATTTTATATAATTTTATTTTCTATTGTTTACTGTTTTGCCTTTACCTCTGTAAAGCACATTGAACTGCGCTACATAAATAAACTTGCCTTGCCTTACACAATTAAGCTGTAAATACACAGCACTGTGCAAAAAAAAAAAAAAAAGTCTTAGGCACATGTAAAGAAATGCTGTAGACCAAAAATGGCTTAAAAATAATGAAACGTTTCAACATAAAAAAAAAAAACAACCTGGTGTGAATTGTTGAACCCCCTCCAGGGCTCTACATTAACTTTGAGACATGGTTGCCCATTCGGGCAACCATTTGTAGAAATCTGGTTGCCCAAACTCAGAACATGGTTGCCCAAATATTACATATTTTTTTTATATTATTCTTCAACCTTCTCAGATGCTGTCTGTATCAACAAGCATTGACACTAGCGCCCCGTGCGAGTAATGCGGTAATTAGTCAGTCATGTAGTGAAGGACATACCAATGGACAGTCCCCCCAGGATTCCGCGGGCCTTTTTTGTGATTGTTGCGGGCTAAAATGTCTGATGTTGCGGGGGGTTTTCCAAAAAAATTGCGATGAAAGTTGGTGTTTTTTTTAGGTTTTTGTTGCGATTACATTGCGGGAGGAAGTGAAAGTTGTGAGAAATTGTTGCGATTTACTCTTTGTGATTAAAATTGAGGGATATATTAAATATTAAGTTATTACTGAAAAACTATTGATTAAAAAAAACAAATACACTGAGAAATAGTCCTATAAAACAACTTTACCAATATAAAAGATTACCAGGACTACAAAAATGCAGAAAAATAGGCTTTACTTATCCAAATGCACCTGTTGGTTCAAAAGTTAAAGTGCATAGAACCTCACAGCACAACATGAAGTTACCTTAAAATATAATATAAATGCCTCAGCTTTCATGTAAGAAAAAAAAAAAAAAAACTATTAATACTAGTACTGTGTGCAGGCAGTCTCTCCTGAAGACTATTGGCCCTTTTCCACTACCCTTTTTCAGCTCGCTTCAGCCCGACACGGCTCGCGTTTCGACTACCAAAAACCAGCACGACTCAGCTCGTTTCAGCCCTGCTTAGCCCCTAAAACTCGCACCGTTTTGGAGTGGGGCTGAAGCGAGCCAAAGCGGGCCGAGTGAGGCTGGGGGCGTGAGCAGACACTCCCCTGTGCACTGATTGGTGAGGAGGAGTGTCCTCACATGCCCACACACGCCCCGCGAGCGCGCTGGGATCTGTAAACACCGCAAACCCGGAAGAAGAAGAATTACAAATTCCGAGAATTTCTGAAGCCTTATGCGCCTCGCCTCATCTATACGCTCTTGCCAGTATCTGTCCGCGTTGTCGGTGACAACAAGCCACAGCACCAAGACCAGCAACACTAACGACTCCATGTCCTCCATGTTTATTGTTTACTATTCGGGTCGTGAGACTACCGCTTAAAAGCTCACTGATGTCACTGTTTGCGCTGCTTAACGACATCACATGACGTCCACCCACTTTCGCTAACTCCACCCAATGTGTCCACCCACTTCCAGCCAGCACAGTTCAGCGCGGTTGTAGTCGAAATGCAACTCCAACAGCCCCGCTCAGCCCGACTCAGCACGGCACGGCTCAGCCGCGTTTGTAGTGGAAAAGCGGCATAAATTAAACAATAATTATAAACTAATAAAATAAATGGCTCAGGCTTCATAGAAGAAAAAAAACAATTTGAACAGAATCTCACAGTATGATGCTGAAGCTGCCTAAACAATGGAAAATAAAATACCATTTTGGCAAAAATGTTGGCATCCATTAATTTATTGTATTAAGTGAAAAAAATAAAGTGCACACAGTCCTTCACTGTAAACATAACACACTTTCAGTAACAGAATTTAAGCCTACATAAACACTGACTCGCACATGCAGTGTTGCCAGATACTGCTGACGTTTTCCAGCCCAAAATATGTTCAAAACCCGCCAAAATGCACTTTACACCGCCCAATCTGGCAACACTGTGCACATGCTGCTTCTCTTGATCGTATACACAGAAGTAAGGCGGAAGGTAGTTTGTCGACGTCACCTCAAGACGACGCCAACAATTGGTCAAATTTGCAGGAAAGTTGCGGTGATTGGATATAATTGCAACACTGCCCTGAATTTGCGGGGATTGGTTGAATTTGCGTTGAAGTTGCAAATCGCGAAATCCTGGAGGGTCTGAATAGAACACTGAATATGCACTACGCGATAATTATTAGCAATAGGAAACTGCATTGCGAGCCCGCAATGTGCAAATGTGAATTCCGCTAGTTGTTGAACATCCCGTAATGATAACATGGACGCGGTCTTTCCGAGTCAAACAATTGCAAATCGTGATGGAATTTCATCATATGAATGAATAAACATCGTTTTTCACGCAAGTTGACATATTTGGGTAGTTGCCCGATCAGGCAAGCATTTGAGAGAGTCTGGTTGTCCGAATCTATTGAATGGTTGCCCCAGGCAATCGGGCTACTGTTAATGTCGAGCACTGCCCTCAATATTGGTTTTCTTAATTAAACTAAAAATACGTGTTGCCAGGCAAAACAAACCTCGTCCGGTAGCATTTATGATTAATATGAAGGACGATATCGCGGAAAAAAAAAAAAAAAAAATAGGTCCCCTTTGGGTCCATGTGGCTACCAATTATAAATAAAATAGTTTTCTGATCCCATGTCCATACAGTAAATACAGCATATATTTACTCCGTGTCAGTAGCCACAAAATTAAGCACAATCCAAAAATGAACATTTAAAAAAAAAAAAAAAAATATACCAAGTGTTTGTACTTCATATTATTCGACTCTTACAGTTTTCGAAACTGAAACCTTCGAACCGAGGTGGACGTACACATGCTGTCGCTATGACCCAAACTCTTATTTCCCGGAAATGGCCTGGCACTAGAGCTCAGTGGAACACACTTTCCCTCCGTAATAAGCATAAACATGTCTGAAAGTGATTTCTTTAGTCTAGTCCATTTATTTTGAATGATGAACTGAATTGTATACACTCACCGCCCATTTTAATTGGAGCACGTGTATGTGCGATCACTACACTCTTACAGCACGATGACGTAAATGGCGAGTGCCTCTATATGAGGCAGTAGATACAACAAAAACAATTTTGACCTTTTTGGTGACCTTGACCGGATGACACTCAAAATGATGGCGGTTCTATTTGAGACCAATGCCCATCTATCCTAAAAGTTTCATGAAGATTGGCCCAGCTGTTTTCCCAGAATACTGTTAACAAAAAACCCAACCGAAAACAATACCTCGCCCCCTGGTGGACTCCATCCCGGACAAGGTAATAAATGTAATATGAAAATATGTATATTTAACACAGTTCTGGGAAATTATTTTTATTCTTGAATGATTTTCCCCTCACTAGAGGGGTTCTTCCTCTTCCAGATAACAATGGCAACAACAATCATGACACCAATCCGCCATCTACCTACTCCTCCGCCACTTGATAAATGAACACAGCCTTTATTCTCTGCTGCAGCAGTAAATCAGCTTTCACTCTGTAAATCTGGAGTTTTATAGGACAGTGGTTTTCAAAGTAGGGGCTGCCGGGGGGGGGGGGGGGGGGGGGGGGGGCTCAAAGTTGGAGGGATGATAAAATTGCAAAAAAATGTTTAATTATTATTAAATATATTGTAATTAGTTTTTAAATCATTATAAAATATAATTATTAATACATCATATCGAAACGTTGTTTGCCATGCTCATCTCTCCGATTGCCTGTGACGTTGCGGTTTGCGCCATTTATCAAGCTGCTTTGCTCCTCAAGCTAGCGTATTGCTAGCGCAAAATGGACAGGTTTTTGAAGAGACCCAAGGAACAAACCAACAGCCCTGCTGTGGAGGACACTACTGCGAAAAAAACAAAACAAAACAAAACTAAGTAGTCCTGGCCAACTAAAATCTGAAAATATGAGGCAGCATACATCAAGTATGGCTTTACAGCCATACGGAAAAATGGCCATGATTGCCCGAAATGCGTCCTCTGTCTGGAGACCCTGTCAAACGAGTGCTTAAAATCTTCGAAACTTCAGCGTCACTTGGTTCAAAAACATCCGACAGATGCCGAAAAAACAGATTTCTTCAGACACAAAGAAGAGCAAGCTATTGTCCCCGAGCGGGCCCTGAAGGCATCATTTTTAGCCTCATACCACATTGCTCGTGCTAAAAAACCTCACTCAATTGGAGAAGATTTGATTTTACCAGCCACCAAAGACATTGTCCGAGAATTGCTTGGTGAGGATGCTGCCAAAAAAAAAAAAAAAAAAAAAACCACCATGCTGTCCCACCCTCTGATAACACCGTGAGCGGACGGATTGGTGACATGGCTCAAGACGTATCTGCTCAGCTGTTGGAGCAGGTGAGAGCCAGCGAATACTTCGCACTTCAGCTGGAGGAGAGCACAGATTTATCCAATGAGGCCCAACTGCTTGTGTACATCAGATTTATTTCACAGGAAAGATTTGTGGAGGAAATACTATTTTGTAAAGCACTTGAAAGAAGAACTACTGGGAAAGACATTTAAGTTTTGGACGATTACATCGAGTCTAACGGATTGGACCCGTTGTGTGGGGGTGTGTTCGGATGGAGCCGCGGCAATGACTGGGAAGATCAGTGGAGTGACCGCTCTCATTAAGCAGAAGGCCCCGCATGTAGTGGCCACACACTGCATGCTCCATCACGAGGCACTGGTCGCAAAAAGGATGGATAACGAGTTGAATCAGGTGCTACAGGAGGTTATACAAGTAGTGAATTTTATTAAAGTCCATCCCATGAAACACAGACTGTTTACCCTGCTTTGTAACGAGATGGGCACTCGTTTTGAGGGGCTGCTGCTTCACTTGAACGTGCGCTGGCTATCACGGGGCGCAGTTTTGAACCGTGCCTATGAGCTGTGGAGGGAGGTTGCAGAGTTCCTCTCATCTGAAAAGCATCAGCTGGCAGATCGGTTCACCGATGCAACCTGGATCCGCAAAACTTGCATACATGTCAGACATTTTCCAGCATCTAAATGTACTGAATCGAAGCATGCAAGGACGTGACACGTACATACTCCAGGTGCAAGACAAAGTGCGTGCTTTTTCCAAAAAGATCACGCTGTGGTCAAACAAGCTCCAGGAGGGAGTTACAGAAATGTTCCCACTACTTCACCAGGAGCTGCTGTCATGTGATGATTTGGGCTCCGTTTCTCCATTGATCCAGTCCCACCTGGAGCACCTCCAAGGATATTTCAAAGACTCTTTCCCTGACCTCGAACACACAGATTTAAACTGGGTTAGGAACCCCTTTGCCCCCGGTGTCGGTTCTAGTCTGGACTTGAAGTCACAGGAGGAGCTGATTGAGATGACAAACTCAGGGGATTTAAAAATGGACTTTGAGGCTCTTCCCCTATCTAACTACCGGCTACATGTAAGAAAGGACGATCCCAGCTTGGCTGACAGGGCATTGAAATGCCTTCTCCCTTTCGCAACAACCTACTTGTGAGAGTCTGGCTTTTCAACTTTAAAAGGTACTCAAAACCAAAAACACAGAGCACATCTACATGTGGACAACGACATGCGTATGGCACTGACTGAGATTAAGCCCAGGGTTGACAAACTATGTAGGAGCCACCAAGCCCATCCCTCCCACTAGTGTAAACCATCCGTCACTCCCAGACACACACACTTGAGAGTGGTTTGATTTCTTTTGTGCTGTTCTTATCAACAGTTTGTTGAAAAGTTTGTTCAGTGCGAAAATATTTGTGTTGAAAACATGTTAGTTAATAATATTCTTATGCTAAATAATATAATATAATATAGGAAAGTGTTTCTCTGACCTCTCAGGATTCGCCGCTCGCTCACAGGCAGCACTAACTCCTTCTCCAAGCTGCTGTGCTGAACCACGCAGGTGTAGTTGTGTTTCTCCAACTCCTCAGTAGAGACTTTCAGAATGCTCCTCTTCTGGAAGGTTCCATCATGGTTGGGTAACGTCTCATTAAGGACGTGGAGCTCAATGTTCTCTCCATCCTTCTGCCAGGTGATATTCAGGGCTTTGGGGAAGAAACCTGTGGCGTGACACACCACCTCTGGAGATAAGGAGTGTTTCTGGAACACTGACACCTTGGGAAGAACTGCAGAGACACGGACAAATATTATCTCAGATTTATTATTTAGACTGTAAATAACACTCGTGTGTGTTGCAGGGACAGAGTACATCATTACTGTATACACTATGGCAGTGTGCATGCATTGTAGTCAAACATTGTAGTGTCAGTGTATGCCATAGTAAACAAGTGTGTTATTAGTCTGTTAGTGTGTGTTATTGCACTATCAGAACGCATGCTGTGAAGGATGGAGTGCGTACACGGTGTATAACCACTGCACTTATAGTAACCGAGCAGATCACACACTTTACCTTTCCTCTCCAGAGTCGCATTGCCGCAAGACACAAACTTCTTTAACCGATCGATACATTCATTCTCCAGGTAGCTCTTCTGGGATTGAGCATCCCACTTCTTTACAAGTTCTCCAGCTTGAGGTTTCATTGCAGTCCAGGTTCCATTTTTCAGATCGAGACTCATGAAATCTTCTCCATCATAACCGAACAGATCATACCCTCTAGTGGTGCCGTCATCATCACACTCACAGCCGTACATCCTCTGGACTGTATGAACTCCTGCACACAAACACACACAAAATGAGGTGAGATCAGATGAGATAACTTTCCTTCTATACTCTATTCAAACTGCTACACTGCGTTTTTCTACTCGTCCTTTTTACATTTTGTCCTTTGTACAGTGGCGCTCACAGCCGAACACCCACTGGAGTGTATGAACTCCTACACACACACACACACTTCAGGTGAGCGAACTTTCCTTCTACACACATTTCAAAACCTTACACTGTTTTTCAAATCAGTCCTTCTTTTGTTCTTTCTGGTAGGAAAAAGAAAATTTCATAATTTAAAAGGTCAACAGAGAAGCTCTTTAATGTGATAGTCTGCAGTTTGAGACACTGATATAATGATGTCAGGATTGAAACTTGGCGGTCGCACGGTCACCAGAGGCGACTAAAAACTTACCAGGGCCACTAAAACTTGGTTTGGTCACCCCAAGGGCGACTATAATTTGAGAAGTACAGAGGAAAAAAAAAAAAAAGTTCCTTCCCCGGAGTACCTTTCTTTTATTTGCTTTCCTTTCCTCAACTCCAAGATCGTGAATTCTAGTAAAAGTTTCGTTCTAAAGTGCAAAATTCAAAGCCATTTGTGAGTTTTCAGATCACTCCACGATTTCCACTGCTGTGTCAGAAATCACACACTCCGTAGTGGACTATGTAGTGAGTTCGTCATTTTGTAGTGCGGTCTGAATGTATAGTGAGAATTATTACACCCTGTATAGTGAACTCCGAGTATCCCACAATACACTGTGAAAAGCAGTGTACAACCAATGGGCACTAACCAAGCAATATATCATGCACTGCGGTCATGCATTATCAGAGCTGTTTCATAAGGAGCGTTACGTATTTTAGATTGAGTTTAGCAGTAGTTTGTTTTTCCTTCTGAACCTGGGCACGAAACAAATTTATATGCTGTGGTGCAAAAATGGCAATCATAGCGGAGCACCATACCAAAGAAAAAATGGTAAACCCATCAAGTCGTTTTTTTTTTGTGGTTTGTTCGTGTACCACCAGTCATACACCCCGCCTAGCAGCCAGTGTTAGTAATTACCAGTCATACACCACCTCGTGGCCAGTGCTAGCCAGTAAAGAAATAAAACAAGAGACTGGCTATGATAAAATTCTACAACCCAGAAACAGGGTTGTAGAATAGGGGGCAGTACATCCAAGGAGGACACATCCAGGCTGGACAAACTGATCAGGCGGGCCGGCTCTGTGGTCGGCATGAAGCTGGACTCTCTGGTGACTGTGGCAGAGAAGAGGACTATGGACAAACTACTGAACATGCACACAGTCATCAGCAACCAGAGGAGGCTGTTCAGTGACAGAATGCTCCTTCCCAAGTGCAGGACGAACAGACTTAAAAACTCCCTCATGCCATCAGACTGTACAACTCCTCTCTGGGGGGGAGGAGGGGTAACAGGAGGACAGAGGACGGGAAGTAGCAGCAGTAGCCTAGCCTAACAAAAAGCAATACTGGACAATGTGCAATACCTCTCCTGCTGGACTCCCCCATCTTATTCTTTATATTTGTATATGTAAATACTTAATTTATCTAGAAGTTCTCTCTTTTCTCTATTCTCTGTTTATCCTGTAATGATGCCGCTGGAATTTTAAATTTCCCTGAGGGAACCCTCCCAAAGGGATCAATAAAGTTCTATCTAATCTAATCTCCACCAATCCACAGTCAGACAGATTGTGTACAAATGGAGGAAATTCAAGACCATTGTTACCCTCCCCAGGAGTGGTGGACCAAAGATCACTCCAAGAGCAAGGTGTGTAATAGTTGGCCAGGTCACAAAGGACCCCAAGGTAACTTCTAAGCAACTGAAGGCTTCACTCACACTGGCTAATGTTAATTTTCATGAGTCCACCATCAGGGGAACAAAAGCTCAGTCAGCAAGCAAAGCAAAAGCTCAGTCAGAAGCATATGCTAACATTTTTAATGCAAATGCTGTCAAACTTTGGAAACATACAATGCTTAATTCCTTGTATTTGTCCAAGCTTCAACTTCACTGCCCTGATCATTCCAGATATTGGATGGAATTTGTAGGTTATTTGCTTACACTCGTACTTCAGCACTGCTCGCTCTTGGATTCTCTCGGCTACATGCATTTATCGTTAGTCACTTTGAATAAAAGCATCAGCTAAATCACTAACAATGTTTGAATAATGTACGATATCTAAACAATTACACAGAATTAAATGCTGATGCATCCATTTCTGGGGGCATACATTAAACACCATGGGGTGTTAAAGTAAAAATGGTTTTGTATTATTTTTTTGTGTGTGTCTGACTAGAGGAAATTTAAGGGCCACTTTATTTTGGCCTGGGCCACTAAGAATTCAGGGCCACTGGCTGAGTGATGATCAATAACTGAAGTTAATTTTAGTGCTGCTGATCTGCTGCTGTTTAATCGATGTTACAGAACCACTGTGTACTACTGAGAATACAGAACGTTATTTTGCACGAGTATTGTTCTGTGCTCGTTTGTGGATTCACAATAAATTCTGAGAGGTCAGAAAGGAAACTGTATTTGTGTTACTTTAACAGGTTTATTACACAGAGCTGTTTCACCAGCCATCAACACCACTGAACAGCCATAACTATTTCACGGAGATCATCTTTAACAGGTCATTTAAAGCAAACACATCGACTCATTCGGAGTTCAGCAGGTCAGTGGCGCCGCCAGGCGTACGGCCGTACGCACTAGGCGTACCTTGGGGAGAGAGAGAGAGATTTTTTTTTTAATTATAATTGTTACCTGAATGCTTTGGCAATGCAACATAATTTGAGAAAGAAAGAGAGACGCGTGTGTGCCGGCGCATTTGTGTGCTTAAGGAGTGGGCAGGGTGTTTTAAACCTGGTCAATGCAGATATAAATGCATATATAGATTTAAATTGGTCAATGCAGATATACTTTTCTTGCACCACTGAGATTCTCTCCAGTTTTGAGAAACAGAGACAGACAATCGTCAGTAGTCAGAGCTTGTGCGAGAATTTATTGAGAAGCGAGTCAAAAATGAGTAAACGAACCCTGAAACAAACGAGCTTGTTTCAGACTTTTACGAAAAAGTCCAAAAGCAGTGATCCAGGGGTGTCATCTGCTTGCCAGTCCTCTCCAGTATCAGCTAGTAACACGGCACCGGCAGCTTCCACTCCTCCGCAACCTAGCAGCAGTACGCTGCAGCTGGATGCGAGCTCAGTTCCTTTGAGGAAATTGCCTTCATCTACCTCCGAGTTTGAAACTAGCCATACATCCAGTGAATTTCATATAAGAACACCTACATCTCCCCATGTCCATTACGATCAGAAGTAGATGGTTGCTGATACAAGGCTCACTGGGCTTGCGCTCATGAACATTCATTTTGATATGGAGATTGACAGCGCAGAGATTATGAGGCAGTTCGACGCTACAGGTAGAAGACGAATTAACTTTAAATAGGCACAATTTTGCTCGGTGATTGGGTGCGCCTTTACCAAGAGCTTGGTGGCCTGGGGACAGGACTGCGCTTGCGGTGTAGGTCTGCGTGTACTCGTGCGTGCAGTAGTGCTGAGCAAGTTCACTAGAATCTAATCGAGGCTATAAAGAGTTTGTTTATTGTCGTGTGTAGTTCACATATGTTGTTCAAATATCAGCCTGTGTTCATGGAAGGCTATTGTTCAATTTCAAGTTAAAGTTCTATCGTTGTTTTGTGTATAAGCCTATAGTTCGACTCCTCATAGAAACTGCAGCACGCAAGCGTTTTTTTGGGGGGGGGATTACACCGCTAGTGCGTACCTTACAGTTCAACCCTGCAGGCGCCCCTGCAGCAGGTGAGCAGCCACACAGCATGGGGTACTGTGAGAAACAGGAAGTGCTTTCAAAATCACCTTAACTATCTTTCCTCAGCTATTTTACACGTCTTATTTTGTAGTTCTTGATCAAGGCAATTTATTCCCCCCAGTTATTATAGGCTATTCATTTAAATAGGCTTGGGGATAGACTGTAGGTCTTAGGGATATGAGGCATATGAAGACACCCCCCCAAAAAAAAAAAAAAGGGCTGAGGCAGACCAGTTCTATTGCAAAGTGATAAAACACGTTATATTGCATATACAGTACCATGTCAAGTCTTGGGTCAAAAGTCAAAGTCTTTCCCGCACCATTCATGGCGCATTTGGCGGCGCCGATCACCATTTTGTAGGCCTCAGCCTTTAGCCTATATTACATAGCTGGGGTACAGTGTGTGTGTGTGGGGGGGGTCCTCTGGTAACCATGAGAGTTTGACTCCCCACTCACATCTGTATTGCAGCGTGCCTTGCCAGATGGCAGTCAGCACCATTTTTATGATGGCCTTTGGTATGACCAGACCATGAGTAGAACTCGTGATCTCCCGATTGAGAGGCGGACCACTCACCGGTTACGTGTAATGAAATGCCCTAAAGCAAAGATGTCAAACATATTGAAATTAAACATTTCTACATAAAAATTTAAATACTATAAAATGCTATTAACTTTCCAAAAGTCAATATCTGGTGTGACAACTCCAGGACAATGAGTGCAGCTTTATAAGGAAATAAGTTTTACTGAGCATCTTACAGAATCTGCCACACTTGCTTCCGTTTTTGCAGCAAAACTCAGCAGGCTTCATTCTGGTTTTTGTCTGAAAAGTAGCCTCTTGCCTTTCTTGCTTTTTTTTTTTTGCAAAATTTAGCCGGGCCTGGATGTTTTTCTTTGACCCTACCCCATAGTCCAGGCATATGGAGAATACGGGAGGTTGTTCTCACATGTAGTACACAACCAGTACTTGGCAGAAATTCCTGCAGCTCCTTCAGTGTTGCTGTAGGCCTCTCGGCAGCCTCCCTGACCAGTTTTCATCGTCTTTTCATCAATTTTGAAGGGACATCCAATTCTCGGTAATGTCACTGTTGTCTCATATTTTCTCCACTTGTTGATGACGGTCTTCACTGTGCTCCATGGTATATCTAATGCCGTGGAAATGTTTTTGTCCCCTTCTCCTGACTGATACCTTTCAACAATGAGATCCCGCTGATGCTTTGTAAGCTCTCTGTGAACCCTGGCTTTTGCTGGAGGAGGCAACTGAGGAAATGTCTGAACTTTATTTGGGGTTAATCAGAGTCATTTTAATTGATGGCAGGCGTGAACCCAAAAAGACTGAACGCTGTAATTAAATCAAAAGGTGCTCCAACAAGTAGTACTTTATTTTTTATTTTTTGTGTTTTTCCCTTGAACAGATTTGTCTGTTTTTCAAATGAATTGGACAGGTTATAGGTCACATTAAAGGAACAGTCCACCGTACTTCCATAATGAAATATGCTCTTATCTGAATTGAGACGAGCTGCTCCGTACCTGTCCGAGCTTTGCGCGACCTCCCAGTCAGTCAGACGCAGTGAGATTGACTCCTGTTAGCAATGTAGCTAGGCTCAGTATGGCCAATGGTATTTTTTGGGGCTGTAGTTGGATGCGACCAAACTCTTGCGCGTTTTTCCTGTTTACATAGGTTTATATGACCAGTGATATGAAACAAGTTCAGTTACACAAATTGAAACGTAGCGATTTTCTATGCTATGGAAAGTCCGCACTATAATGACAGGCGTACTAACACCTTCTGCACGCTTCGGCAGCACATTGATATCTGAGCTCTGTATCAACGCGCTGCCGAAGCGCGCAGAAGGTGTTAGTACGCCTGTCATTATAGTGCGGACTTTCCATAGCATAGAAAATCGCTACGTTTCAATTTGTGTAACTGAACTTGTTTCATATCACTGGTCATATAAACCTATGTAAACAGGAAAAACGCGGAAGAGTTTGGTCGCATCTAACTACAGCCCCAAAAAATACCATTGGCCATACTGAGCCTAGCTATGTTGCTAACAGGAGTGACCGCGCGTCTGACTGCGTCTGACTGACTGGGAGGTCGCACAAAGCTCGGAGAGGTACGGAGCAGCTCGTCTCAATTCAGATAAGAGCATATTTCATTATGGAAGTATGGTGGACTGTTCCTTTAAAGTTAAGAAAAGTCTTGAAATTATTTATCATGGTCTTTTTTTTATATCAGAAAAACCTATCATTTTAATGGGGTGTGTATATTTTTATATCCACTATAGCTGCTCGATCTAATTTATAGGAATTGATCTGCTAGAATGCATATAGCAAAAAGACTTCAGATTTGTTATTTTGGTGAAACATTTAACCAGTCGTCATCAGGGATGAGAATGGGACATTTAAAAAAAAAAAAAAAAAAACTCTGAAATGCCTGGCCGGTCTAATCCCCCTTACACATACATACATGTATACATATATTAAAAAAAATCTCCTTCTCACCCCCGGCGGGGGGGTGGTATCCATGTCATCCCCAAGCTCGGGTCCTCTACCAGAGGCCTGGGAGTTTGAGGGTTCTGCGCAGCATCTTCGATGTTCCTAGGACTGCGCTCTTCTGGACTGAGGCTTCAGATGTTGTTCCTGGGATCTGCTGGAGCCACTCTCCCAGTTTGGGGGTTACTGCCCCAAGTGCCCCCACTACCACGGGGACCACGCAGCCCTTGACGTTCCACATCCGTTCCAGCTGCTCTTTCAACCCTTGATACTTCTCAAGTTTCTCATGTTCCTTCTTCCTGATGTTGGCGTCAGCTGGGATCGCCACATCTATCACCACCACCCTCTTCTGCTCTTTGTCCACCACCACTATGTCCGGTTCGTTAGCCAGGATCTGTTTGTCAGTCTGGAAGCTGAAGTCCCACAGAACCTTGGCCCTGTTGTTCTCAGCCACCTTCTGTGGTATGGCCAATTGGGACTTGGGTACTTCTATTCCATACTGGTTGCAGATGTTCCTGTATACTATCCCAGCCACTTGGTTGTGCCTCTCCATGTACGCTGATCCAGCTAGCATCTTACACCCTGCTACTATGTGCTGGACTGTTTCAGGGGCTTCTTTGCACAGTCTGCATCTTGGCCAGGATCTACCAGAGTAGATCAGACCCTCTATGGCTCTTGTGCTTATGGCCTGTTCTTGTGCTGCCATGATTAGTGCCTCTGTGCTGTCTGTCAGTCCTGCATTATCCAGCCACTGGTAGGAGATTTTATATATATATATATATATATATATATATATATATATATATATATATATATATATATATATATATATATATATATATACATATACACACAGCATATAAAAAATTTCAAATTCAATGACGGTCTAAAACGTTTATAAACTTGTTGCAAGGATGGATGGCAGTGGAGCCGGAAAACTTCTTCCTCCAAAAATACATTTATTTTTTCTATTTTCAAAACTTTTCTTAAAATAGTGCAAATATTTACAGTGCGCCAACCAAAGGTTCAAATTGCCAAAAAGAAAACTATACAAACAAAATAAGAAGAAAAAAAAAAAAAGAGGCTTCAAGTTTGCCAGACTACATCAAAAAGACCCTGAACAAAACTATTAGTCAACCAAACCACAGCACCTTCAAACAAGACGTTCCAACCACAGCTGAGGTGCTGGAGCTATTGCAGAGCTTACATACCTGCAGCCCCGCCCACAGCTGAGCCCAAATTGCAAAATTAAATCAATCAACTAAATAATGACATCCTAAATACAAAATAACAATTTAAAGAAACAAACGCAAAATATACAAACATCCAAAATAATTTTCTTTAACCAAAAACCCTTCAGTGCATAGTAAAAATACATGTTTCCCCAACACCAGTAAAAACACCCCCGTTAAAATAGTCCGTTCTACCAAACACATGCGAAACCCCTCCATAACAAGCCAATGGTACAGTCCCTCGGTTTCCCACAACAAACAGGAAGTATGTGGAGTTCGCGTGATGAGTTACTAAAAACCATTTTGTTATAAAAATGCTAGAACTAAAACTTGACGTTAGAAATAACCGGTTTGCACGTGTGTTTCCTAGACCAGAGACAATGCTTAACAGATGGGAGATGAAAGTGCTTAGAAATGTGTGATGCGTTTTACATACGAGTGGAGCCAAACAAATGTTACTAGAATGCTGGTAGGCCTTTCCCTGCACTCGTAACAAATGCTGCTCTCGTTAGAAACTATGGCAAACGGTGGAGTATGAAATGCTTGAAAACCAGTAATTCCCATACAGAAAACAGTAATGGAAATGAAGTGCAACTCACAGCGACTGGTCAGCCAAGATGTTTGAACGTTGCCGGCAGATTGCTGCCTGTGCGCTTGCATGAGAGGTAGGTGTGTGTGTAGGTGTGTGCGCACGTGCAAGCGTCACGGCTCACTCCGTGACACACTAATATATTATATATCGTGAGCGATAATGGAGGTAACCGTAACGATATATTAGATTCCTCCTGACTCCGTCTTTGACAATTTAAGTAAAACGTACCTTTGTGCTTTTTTGTTTTGATGTGCTCCTGGATGTTTCTAGCTCCCCTGTTTCCATAATTGATCATATCTGAGCACAGAATACACAGAACCTTTCCTGGCACATCCACTTTTCGGATATGTTCCGTCAGGCACGTCATCACAGTTTGTCCCCCTATCTGCACGGTAACGCTACTATCGGGCCATGCCCATCGGAAACAGTTCTTTATCCTGTTCGATTTATCGATTTTCCTGGCACAATCCTCATTTTCGCGATCCAAAACTTTTGCCATATTGGCAAAGTAACTTTGAAAACTAACCAAAATAACTAGAACTTAAGAAGTGATCAAAACCGTGTACATGTAGCTTGTTTCTCCGTGAATTGTAGAAGTGAGATGAAACTAGCGCCAAAACGTTGCCGGAAATCGTCGTGAGTTGTCGTTAGCATAAATATTGAAGAAAGCAATGACGATTTCCGTTATCACAGCTGCAATTAATTTTGCGATGAGCGTTGCCGAAAGATGCTGGCGGGCGGGCGGGCGGTCGGTCCTGCCTGCTTGTGCCACCACAAGCCTCGCCTCGGGCCAACCCCCCCCCAAAAAAAAAAAAAAATTCTCAACGGATTTACACATTTCACAAAAATGACATTTTCAGTGGGAAAAACTCGGAATTCCGCGGATCCGCAGAAAATTCTCATCCCTGAGTCATAAATCTTTATTTAAATTTTTTTTACCCAATTTCTGATTCAAAGAATCTTGCACTGATCTCTCACCAGAAAGCCTATAAAGAAAAATAGCTGGCTGTAAAGACTCCTCTGATTTATAAAAGGAATGATGAGTGATATTTAGTGAGCACAATGACTGGGTAGATCTCAACAGTTAACCAGGCAGAAACGGGCCTTAAAGCGTTCCAGAAAAACTTACAGCTTTGATTGTGGGTGAACCGTCACTGTTGAAACGTAGCTCTGTTCATATGCACATTTATGGTTTTGGAGGTAATTAGTCAGATAATGCTCGTTTCACTTGGAAACATTTGGGGGTGGGAAACATACAAGATAATTACCTCTTTATATAGTTCTATAGACAAGAGTTACCAAGGCAACCAGCACCTGGAATGTCTGGGCAACAAGTCAATCACTTGATATATGGGCTGCCATGGTGACAAAGCAATGGGCGACTCTCACTTCCTAGGTGTACGCGCCTTAAAACCTTTGCACAGTGCTGTATGTGACCATGTTTAATTTTCTTTTTCAGTGGTGTATTTAATAAATCTGATGTGTGTGCACGCACATGTACAGAGTGCTATGTACCATGTGCAGTGATTAAAGCTCGGAGTGTGAGTCACCTTCAGTGTGATTAAAAAGCTGATCCATAATGGTATGGGAACTGTCCTGTTGACCCTCCACACGTTGTGTCTCTCTCTTCCAGTAATCTGGATCATCATTACTGATGTTCTTTATCCACTCTGTCTTTGGGATCATCTTCGTGATGTTGGAGTCATAGTACACAAACGGTTCTCCATCCAGCAGACCTACAACAGTGAATTCTGGGAGGTTTATTCCTCTGACAGCAGTGTGTTGGTACTGCAGTGTGTGTGAGCCTGTAAAAGGGGAAATAGTTTCAGTAACTCACAGATAAAGTAAAACTAAGGTGTATAAATTCTATAAAATTACTAAAGAGGTCACCAACACAGCTCTTGTGAGCAGCTGGTTGATGGTAGCGTGATGCTGCTTCCACTTGTGGATAACGGCACCCTGATGGGGTTTATAAGAACAGTGGAGTAGGCTTGGGATCGAGGCCTTTTTCATGCATCGATAATCAGAAAAATTTCCATTGATTAATGATGCATGTCAGCATTTCAGAAAAACACAGTCAGGTCCATAAGTATTTGGACAGTGTGGACACCACCAAAGTGGATTTGGAAGTGAAGCAGTCAAGCCGTGATTAAAATGCAGAATTCCAGCTTTAATTCAAGATGAACAAAAACATCACATTAACCATTCAGGAATTACAGCCGTTTCTTGTACATTGTCCTGCCATTTTCACGGACTCAAAAGTAACTGGACAACTCACTGATAAGTGGCTTCGTCCAGGTGCGGCCCGTTTCCTTGTTATTTCACGAGGAATTAAGGAGATAAAAAGGTCAAGAATTGATTCCAAGAGTTAAATTTGCATTTGGTTGCTGTTCATGGCAGAGTTATTATACTTTCAAAGTTTGTTGGTTTTTATTTAGTCTTTCAGGTTTTATAAACTTTGTTTAGTTAGTTTTTACAAGTGCATATGTAGTTTTATTTTTGAGGAACCCATGAGCTTTGAGTTTGTCGGGGATTGCAGAGCCAGAACAGGACACGAGCCGTTTACTTTTGGCACAATTAGATGCTGTATCCGTTTGCTGGTTCTTACCATAGAGATCTCATTTTGTCTGTCGACATCAATGAAATCAGGCGCCTCGACACTGAAATAATGCTGAGCAATAACAGTGTGGCCGAGGGTTTGGGATCACTGTGTCAAACAGGACGCTTTTCATACATTTATATTTGATTTATTTGGCAATAAAAAGTACATGTATATAAAACACAAGCAATGCACTGCCCAGGAGAACACACAAAAAGCAATAAACTTATTTCCATTGTGGTCCTCAGAAAGGGGGGGCAAAATGCACAAAGTCCACTGGTCAACAGAAAAAAAGTTGACATACACAATAATTGGAAAGACAACATGAGTGATACTAATAATACATAAAATCATCTTGGTTGTCATTTAACAATTGCAACATTAAATATTCCTTCACAGTTTTCTTAAAAATCATCTTTACTCCTTAACATTTCAACAGAAACAGGTCGGCCATTCCGTAACTTAGCACCAGTATGGTAGAAAATAATTTTACTAAAAGAACCAACATGATTTACAATAAACAAACCAAACTATTTCTAGTATGATTATGTGTAGACAACTGGAAGTTAGATTTCAGATACTCTGGAGCATTGTTGTTATAGGATGTTGGGTGTGGTTTAAGTTGTTTAATGCAGTAAATCAACAGGTAACATACCAACTTTCTTGAACTCATCCACTCCAACACTACTCGGAGGAGGGAGATTCAACATGAACCTGATAACCTTATTTTGTGCCACCTATAATCGACGCTGGGATTTCTGTTAGTCCACTGTACCATGCACAACAAGCCTAGTCGAAATGACTCCGAATCGAGGCAGAAACAAGCAATCCAAGTCAAATTTACTACCGTTTCTGTATAAGAATTTAACCAACTTTGTACATTTGGAGACAACTTTCTCAGCAATTACATCACCAGACAATGATTGGTCCAAATTAACACCTAAATAATTTATTGCTGCTTTGATTCAACACACACACACACACACACACACACACCTCCCTACAGCTCTCCCTCCAAAACACAAACGTGCACTTGCTTGCTGAATGAAGTGTCCACCAGATACAACATTCAGGGAGAGGAGCGTCGCACATCGTTATCATATTCAATTAAAAAAAAAAAAATCCCCCAAATAACAAAAACCAAATAACTCTGGTCACCAGTGTTGGAAAGCTAGACAGATGTCCACTCTGGTTTGACCTCTTGCTTTCAGGTGCTACTTCCTACTTGTGAAGTCAGAATTACGAGCACGTCACGTTCAAGTGCTTTGTTGTTGGAGTGAAAAAAAAGAATTAGTGGATGCAAGATTCCTTCTCATTTTTCTTGGGGAAATCCTACTTTGATTCTGGAACTCCAAACCTGTGTTTCCACCAAACATGGCGAGAGCGTCAAAACGACCGTCTGTCGTTCATTTCGTACGAGAGCCAACGTCTCTCAGCGGCATGATTGTTGGTGGGTGGGGGTGTCAGAATAAAGTTGAAATCTAGGCAACTTTATGATAATAAGCCATGATGTGGTTCGGCAGCAACCAACCGGAATTTAGAAAGTGCGCCACTTGAAAGAATACTAAAGAACATAACCATGTAAATTTCACTTCTGTTCAAACTGTTCCTAAATACAATAGAGGAGACATTAATAAGTGCAGTGGTGGGTTTCCCCGTTATTTATGATGCGCCCCCATTTACATACAGGGACAATTTCAAAATAAACAAAAGCCATGTTGAAATTTGACTTGACATGTAGCAGTAACACTAATGCCACAGCACACAAACTACTTTTAATTAGTCCATCATTAGTTTATTTTCTTACCAAAGATGAAATCACAATTGTTCATTTTACTTCAGATCGATTTCTTACCATCACTTTTAAAAGATTCCATGAGGTTAACTTATACCCTACTTGCGGTCAGTTGGCACAAAGAGACCGGCTGAAGGGTTTGTTTTGTGGTCCTTTAAATAAACTTTGCGAGAGGAAGCATTCTGAACGACCTCGTAGCCGTCCATTTCTTCATCACAGAGCGTCTACGAACTTCGAGAGCATCGTGGACAGACTGGACGCATGACATGAACAGTCATCATGTGATTTCTTGTGAAAATGCTGGACTTTTTGGATTTCTGTATTTTAAAACATTTTTTAGAAACTCTGCTTCTATTTGGAATATTATACATCTCTATATTTTATCCAAGATTGGTGGCCTGAACTTTTTTCTTGTTTGCAACTACGATACAAGATTCTTATAAAATTGTCTTTTCACTGCCATGTTTTCTTGTCATGGTCTCATTTACAAATATCGGGTGGAGTGGGATTATCTTTTTTTATACCCTTAAACAGTTCGGTTTTGGCTCGGGATTTGCCTCCTGGATAAAAATGCTTTATTCTTCCCTGTTGGCGGCTGTCCGAATAAACACCAATCTCTCCCCCCATTTTTCACCCTGTCGTGGTACTAAGCAGGGCTGCCCCCTGTCGCCCGTTATTCACTATTGCAGTTGAACCATTGGCGATTGCACTGCGTGGTGAAGTCGACATTAAGGGAATACAGAGAAATGGATTAACGTATCCCTTTATGCTGATATGCTATTATACCTATCTGACCCCTTAATTAGTCTACCAAAAACACTTAGTTTACTAGAAGACTTCGGTAAAATATCAGGCTATAAGGTTAATTTACAAAAGAGTGAGATCAGGCCAGTCAATACTGCAGCCAAGCTAATTAAATTTAATTTATTTCCCCTTAAAGTAAGCATACATAAATTTAAGCACTTGGGCATTTGGATAACACACGAATTTAAGGATCTTTTTGAGGCTAACTCTCCCCCCCATTGCTTTTTTGTCTGAAACAAGATTTGGAACGCTGGCGCTTACTACCTTTATCACTAGGAGGGAGAATCAATACAATCAAAATGAACGTACTGCCAAAATTTTTATATGCATTTCAGTGTATTCCAGTTTTTTTTTTTAACCAAAACATTTTTTGTCCATAGATAAATTATCTGGATTTATTTGGAATGGTAAAAACCCTTGAATACGCAAGAGTATCTTACAGCGGCATCGCCTACACGGCAGACTATCCCTCCCTAATTTTCAATTTTATTATTGGGCTGCTAACATTAGGATTATGTTGTATTGGAAGGAACCTTTAATCCATGATGCAACTCTGAAATGGTTGCAACTGGAAAACCTATCTTGCAACCTATCTTCCTTGTATGCCCTGCTCTGCTCAAAACTTCCATTATGTGAACCTTTGTCAAGGTACACTTTAAATCCGATTGTGAAGCACTCTCTTAAGATATGAACACAGTTTAGACGCTCCTTACTTAGTGACTTTTCTATTTATGCTCCCATAATGAGAAATCATATGTTCACACCATCAATTATAGATGGAGCTTTTGATTTTTGGGTCAGAGGAGGGATCTCCACAGTAAGGGATCCATTTATCGATAATACTTTCATGTCCTTTGACCAGATAATGCTGAAGTTTAACATTCCCCGCTCTCATTTTTTTCAGTTCCTGCAGCGCCGTAATTTTATGTCCGCATCCTTTACTTGTTTTCCAACAATCCCACCCAGCTGTCTTTTGGACTCCATTCTAGGACTTGTGCCATGTTCTAAAGGGATAATTGGGGTGGTATATTCCTGGTTAAACTCGCAATTTGGAACCTTTGACTCTGCTAAGGAATCAATGGGAGGAAGATTTTGGTGCTCGGATTGCGGATGAAGTTTGGAAGACAGCTCTAGATAGGATACATTCCTCTTCGATTTGTTCATGACATAGAATCATCCAGTTTAAGGTTTTTCATCATCTGCACTGGTCTAAAGTAAAGCTAGCCAAGTTTACTCCGAATATTGACCCCTTATGCGACTGATGCAGGCAAACAACAACCACCCTCTCACATCTCTTGGTTTTGTACAAAGCTAAATAATTTCTGGCAATTAATATTTAAAACCTTCTCAAATGTTTTTAAAAGTACACATAGAACCTCCTGCCATTATTGCAATATTTGGAGCAACTCCACAGGATATAAATCTTAGTCGGCAGGCAAAAAGTATGACCGCTTTTTCAACTCTCTTAGCTAGATGACTTATATTGTTTAAATGGAAGGAAACGCTCCCTCCCACCTTTAGTCTATGGGTTAAAGATCTTATGCACCATTTGGCGTTGGAGAAAATTGGCTACACCACAAGAGGCAGCCATTTTTGACTCACAGAGAGGGTTGACACTGCTGTCGTGGCTTTCTAGTGCTGACCCAATAACACCTATAGCTTACTTGTTATTTCTCTTTTCTTACCACCACTCATTTATATATTTACTTGTTTCTTCATTTACTTTAGTACTACTGAAAGTATTTTTTTTATATTATATACAGGCCCGCTGACAGGGGGGGACAAACAGGTATGTTGTCCTGGGCCCAGGAATTGGGGGGGGGGGGCGCAGAACTGGGCTCTCATGAAGTTGTGATTATTTTATTTCATTTCAAAATGTGTTGATTTGGGGGAGAAATGTGCTTTATTTGCATTCAATAAATTATTTCTAGATCTTTTGCCTTTATTGTCTTTGAAAAAGGCGTCAAGAACCCCCTACCACCCCTAATGCAAAAATGGTTTGGTCTGACTCGTTCAGCCCGTCCCTTCTGTGTGTGTGTGTGTGTGTGTGTGTGTGTGAGAGAGAGCGCGAGCATCCCCTCCCCCAACCCGCGCGCTGCGAGCAGAGTGTCACAGGATTTTCTCAGTGCACTCCCTCCAAACAACGGGGATTTACACGAAAACGGAAGGAGATATTCACAAAATTCTTTCACAGCAAGCGCCACAAGGCTCTCCTGAACACACTGATGTAATTTTTGTCTGTAGTGTAAAACATGAGGTCATTAGAGCAAGTTAAAAACGAGTGACTTTTCTGCCAAATTTATAATGGCAGTCTATGGGGAAGCGCAGCTGTCCTCTCCTTACTTTCAGGCTTCTCATTCAAAAACTAAGTCCTATCGTGTCGGTAGACACATTGTGTGAATCAGGACAAGTGTGGCTACTACTTTTGAGAAAATTGTGTGTGGAGTGAAAATTGGGGCTGAAAACACAGTTTAAATGAGAAAGTTTGAGCTATTTTTCCAAGCTCTCTACACTAACTTAACGAGCTCCACTGGTGTGTAACGCAATAGACACCCATTGTAAAGCCGGAATTTCTCAGGCTTTATAAGGGGGAGGGGGTGGAGACGCGGGGAGGGGGGTGGGAGCATGGCGAGGGCGGGCGTGTTTCTTTTCAAAATATGGCTTGCGGGAACCGTTATTCCAAAATCTCGTACTCCACCTTTAAGGGGAAAAAAATGACATCGTTCGATCATAGCGCTTCGACAATCAGCGTGCGTGCCATTTGCTAACATGCACAAGTCAGGAGCACAGAAAAGAAGAGAGAAAAAGAGAGGAAGAAACCAAGAGACTCAGGGGCTCACTGCATAAATATTTTTAAAAAGATTCGGATGATGCAGCAGGTACTAGCAAAGGCAGTGGGGCAGCTGAGCCAGGTAAGACACAGCCAACTTTTTCCAGCCCCGTAAAGTAACCCCAACCAAGGCACGCGCGGCACGCAATTCATGTTACAAACGAGGGGAGAGCAAGTCACACTCAACACCATATCAAACGCACAGGGCATTCAATCATTTCATAACCACAACGGCTTAACATTGTGTTTCATATATCTGATTGAAGCTAAGAATATTCACATTAGCCCACAATCATATCCCGCCGTTTCTCGAGCGGTGTGTTCTTCTCTGCTTTTCACACTGGACAGTACGCACGCACAGTATACTATGTTCGCCCCCAGCCCTGCCCGAAATCCCCCGTCCATCGCTGCTCCTTCAAGAGCACCCCAATCGCGTGAGTAGAGACTGGGATAAGAGAGGTGGGTGGGTGTGTGTGTGGGGGTTGACCCGGGGGGGCCCAGCCAAAGCTGTCAGCGGCCCTGATTATAATATATGCGCCAATTCTATCAAACCAAACAGCGACCAAAGCAAGCTCACTCACCAGCAACTGCTGCTTGGGCCGGTGTTTCTTGGTCTGCTGAAGGCGCTGATGCATCTTGTTTTGAGTCTGTTTTATCATATATATTAAAAAAAATTAAAAATTGACTTAGTACTAGAATAGAACTATGAAAAATATGTAACAAAAATTTCCATTGCTAGTTTTAGGCAGCTTAGAAACCAGCTCTTCCATTATTGCAGTTTCTTCCACATTTTCTTGATGCTGTGTTCTAGAAACGGCACTAAAACTTAGCTTCGAAGCCACAAAATGCAACTTTGATGGAAAAAACAGGGAAAAGAAACTCGAAAGACTGGCAGCTACACTGGCAGCTTGAGCAGCAAACCTCGTTACCCAAACAGACAGGAGGAGGTTTGGTTTACAAGACTGAGAACGGGCCATACTGGATTAAATAACAGCTTATACGTTATAAACAAACATCTATCTGGAAAATGTGAACTTTGTGGAGTGAGAGAGGATGTAGATCATGTTCTTTTAAGATGATTAAAATTCTACAGACAGAAAAACTGAAGAGGGACGTGAACGCAGTTAAGAAAGCCTTTTCTTTAGACGCCTTATTAGGTGAGCCGAGATCAGGCTATGGCCATTATCGTGCTATGATAACATTTATCAAAGAAACAAAAAAGTTAGCAAATAGGATTAGGTTAATTGTTTTGTGTTTTTCCTTTTTATTTAATTTTTATTTGAAATGACGTCCATTTGATTGCACCTACTGCCATCTACTGGACGGAATACACTTTGCTTGTAAACTGCCGTAAAACCTGACAGGAGGAGGAGAAGGCAGCTTGCCTATGCTTTCTAGTGCGATCGTGTTGCGCTTGCGCAGAACTGGGTTTTCGTGCCAAACCCACAGTAAGTCCATATAAGGTTATAGAAACCCTAATGAGGCTGAGGTGACTCACTAGTTACAAAAAAAAAAAAAACGTTAGAAAAATGACAGTGGGCGCTTTTCTAATATTCTTATGCGGCTACTGAAAAACTGTATGGTCCGACACGGGGGTGGGTCATCATCCCACCCAGGACCCCTCAGCCACGCCAGTGGCGCCGCCAGGCGTATGGCCGTACGCACTAGGCGTACCTTGGGGAGAGAGAGATATTTTTTTTTAATTATAATTGTTACCTGAATGCTTTGGCAATGCAACATAATTTGAGAGAGAGAGAGAGAGAGAGAGAGAGACACGTGTGTGTGCCGGCGCATTTGTGTGCTTCAGGAGTGGGCGGGGTGTGCGTGACCAAGAAAGCTCATTGGTCAATGCAGATATACTTTTCTTGCACCACTGAGATTCTCTCCAGTTTTGAGAAACGGAGACAGACAATCGTCAGTAGTCAGAGCTTGTGCGAGAATTTATTGAGAAGCGAGTCAAAAATGAGTAAACGAACCCTGAAACAAACGAGCTTGTTTCAGACTTTTACGAAAAAGTCCAAAAGCAGTGATCCAGGGGTGTCATCTGCTTGCCAGTCCTCTCCAGTATCAGCTAGTAACACGGCACCGGCAGCTTCCACTCCTCCGCAACCGAGCAGCAGTACGCTGCAGCTGGATGCTAGCTCAGTTCCTTTGAGGAAATTGCCTTCATCTACCTCCGAGTTTGAAACTAGCCATACATCCAGTGAATTTCATATAAGAACACCTACATCTCCCCATGTCCATTACGATCAGAAGTAGATGGTTGCTGATACAAGGCTCACTGGGCTTGCGCTCATGAACATTCATTTTGATATGGAGATTGACAGCGCAGAGATTATGAGGCAGTTCGACGCTACAGGTAGAAGACGAATTAACTTTAAATAGGCACAATTTTGCTCGGTGATTGGGTGCGCCTTTACCAAGAGCTTGGTGGCCTGGGGACAGGACTGCGCTTGCGGTGTAGGTCTGCGTGTACTCGTGCGTGCGGTAGTGCTGAGCAAGTTCACTAGAATCTAATCGAGGCTATATAGAGTTTATTGTCGTGTGTAGTTCACATATGTTGTTCAAATATCAGCCTGTGTTCATGGAAGGCTATTGTTCAATTTCAAGTTCTATCGTTGTTTTGTGTACAAGCCTATAGATCGACTCTTCATAGAAACTGCAGCACGCAAGCGTTTTTTTTTTTTGGGGGGGGGGGGAGGATTACACCGCTAGTGCGTACCTTACAGTTCAACCCTGCAGGCGCCCCTGAGCCACGCTCCTGCATTTATACCATAAACTCTTCAGCTCAATCCCACAAGATTTATTTATTTTGTTCATTTTAAGAACCTTATTAAATTCAAATAAGCTGTGGACATAACTATATTGGTACTGAAATACTAAAATTTTTTTTTTGGACGGGAGCGCGAGCCGGTTCTGAACTTGTCCCGCTCAGGCGTGATTGCGGGAGACGGAAATCTGTTCCAAGCCCTTTCCCCCAGCGCTCTCAACATCCATTCGGTAAATCTCCAACACACTGCAGCACAGAACTGTTACTGTAGCTCGAATAACGGAGCGACACCGAAGTGCAGAAAACCGACTCACCTGCTGAAACTCCGGTGGAGCTCAATATCAGAATCAATAAAGCCGCGGTGGAGCTCATCATGGGGGGAAAACAACAAGGCACTAAATAATCCACCGCGTTTCATCAGAAGAAGAGGAGCAAATACAGACGTGAGCTATCGCGCGAGCTAATAACGAAAAGACGGGCTGCTCTGGACTCTTTCTAGAACAACCCTCATGCACCTGAGCCAGGTAAGCTGGCGCCACGTGACGCAGTTGATCCAATCATATTCAACTGACGAAACAAACTCCGCGTCGCTCACAATACTGAGCAGAAAAACTCTTGCCATGATCTGAGCAGAGCCTCTGCAGTCAGTGGGCTATTGGGCACATTTTCAAACAGAAAAACAAACAGTTTATAGCCTCCATTGCTCAGGATTTCTGAAACAGATTATTTTAAAGGTACAGGTCGCTCACAGCTTCAGGAAAAAGGCTGTCTGTAGTGAATATAACTCTTCTGTCAGCCATCATCTGAGCACTAATGCATCACTTTTATCTAATGGTGGAGAACAGTTTGGGATGGCTGGAATTTCATTCAGAATGTGTCATTAATTCATATTTTAACTAACTGCCTGAGGCTACTTGGTCAAACTATATATAGAGAGGATATTACACGGTCACACAAATATGAAGTTTATCTCTGAGTGGTGAACATATTCACAAGTGAATGAAGCAAATAAGTGAAATTATTATTTTCTCGGTCCCAATCCTGCGCTCTGATTGGCTGGCGAGCGGGTCTGTATCCTACCGTACGGACTCCAGTTACGGACCTCTGGCGACTCGCTTGTTCACAACAACAAACATAGTTATAGTAGCATTTTTTGTCAACATTTATCTTTTTTTTTTTACAAGATTTATTTATAAGATTATCAAAAATATTGTACGCTTGCCAGCATTTCTCAGGAGAATAGCATTAATTTTACAGCATGGATAGCGATAACGACAGTGTTCACAGCGAAAGTGAGTTTTACTACCCTGAGGAAGAAGAAATAAAACATTTCAGGAGAAAGCTAAAACCTGTAATTTGCTAACACCGAGCAAAAACATGGCTGAATCCTGAATGACTCCTATTTGTATAAATAAGGGACGACATAGGCGGCAAAATGTAGTTTTTTCCCTGCCATGGAAGTGCACTTGTATACCGAGGAGGAAGCCATTTGCATTACAGCCGTGAATGAGGATTCAAAATGGCGGCTCGGCTTGGTTTTCCCTTTCGGGCGCTCTCGTTTTCTGTTAGAATTTGGTAAAGAAAAAATGAATGTGTTATTTATCAGATTAAGGTCGGCCGCTTTTCGTAGAAATGATCAATATCCCCCACTTTCTTTCCAAATCCAATCCCCGCCCCTAACCCGCGACCCCCTCCACCCTGTTAACTTGGCGGCTGGCTGACCTCTATCCCATCATGCTTTGCAGCTCCGGATCGCACCGTTCTTTCAAAACCTGTTGAAGGAGCTACTTCCGGCCTCCCAGTTTGTTTTTATTGGTGCGAAGGGAAGGTGTTTGGTTATAATTGGAGAGCTTTGATTGACAGAATCTTTCAGGGTAAGAATGTTACCCTTGCTATTGTTGTCACTATCTGAATGTAAGGTGATTAAGTCTGACGATATATTATATTCAAACGTTATCGTTAAATGTTTATTTTAATGAATGTTAGCATGTGAGTCTCCACCGCAGGAAAGCGCGCCATGTTGTTTGTGGCGGATGATGAGCGTAGTGTCGGAGTCCCGCCTCCCAGTGATAACCCTGTTATTGAATGTTAGTGTGGATCCTTTATGGGGTAATTTCATTCACTTTTTAAACTATGGTTTAAAGCTGTGAAGGTTTAATTACCTCTCGATTTCAATCAAAAGATGACTTTGGTCAGTGATTTAGTATTGTTCCAATATTTACTGATAAACATGCATCCTAATATGAATGTTTGGTGAAATTTAAAAACTAAATTGTTTCACAATTTATTCTGTAACATATGTAGATTACTTATTGGGGTATTTGGAATGTTTCATAAAGCTGTTCCACACTACTTCAGTTTGTTTTACTGTTACATGCATTTTATTATGCAATCTAAAAAAAAAAAATTCACTTAGGTGGAATTTCTTTTTATCTCTTGGGAATATCATTTATCTCCAAGGTTTGCATATTACATTCATAAAAACAAACAGTAAAATCTTACCATTAACTTAATTCCATTTGTTCTGCAATATATTAATTGCTTTGCAAATTTGTCTCAGATACAGAGGACCTTGAAGGAGTACAGATCCACAGCAAAATACCAGATCAGACAGTAAGTTCTATTCTTACTTATACAAAAGAGACATGCTAGCGTACACATTTTATGAAAAGATAGAAACACTACTTGAATAATTGACTTACATTTGTGATCTGTCAGTCTGAATATCTGTGTAGTGACATCCAGTACTAATAATATTACTTATGTGTGGTATCTTTCGATTACGTTCAATATGTCATATTAAATATTGTTAGTTTTTTCTTTATCAGACATCTAATTTTTTTAGGTTTGTTTACCTGACATGTTTCGACGTACGACTGTCGTCTTCCTCAGAGTGTCACCGGATGTTATTGGTGACGCATCTTTTATCAGCTGATGTTTCCGAAGGCGTGGCCTTCCTGTCGGGCAATATCCAAAGGGGCGGAACAGGTCAAAAACAATAAAACACAGAAGAGAAAAAACAAACCAACAAACAAGAACACAGGGGAGTAGCGACATTACCATACATCAGAGGAATAACGGAACGCATTCAAAGAGCAATGAGGAAATACAACATTAACGCACCTGTCAAACCACACACAACACTCCGTCAGATCCTGGTTCATCCCAAAGACAGAATACATCCGGAAAACAGATGCAACACCATATATGAGATTCCATGCCAATTATGCAATAAAACTTACATTGGGGAGACAGGAAGGAGTTTCAACACAAGAAAAAATGAACACAAGAGTGCGAAAAGGAGACAGCTACAAGACAAACCCGAACAATAAAAGAAAAGGCACAACAGGAAAATTATAAGTCAGCCATAACAGATCATTGCAAAAGGGAAAATCATATTATGGACTGGGGGAATGCCAGAGTCATCCGCACAGAAGATAATAAACATCAGCGCTGGATCAGGGAGGCCATAGAGATCCGTAAGCGAAGCCCGAGGACCATCAACCGAGATGAGGGAGCATACATGCTCTCCCATACCTGGAGTGCCATCTTGCAGGGGACGAACTGACAGTAGAAGGCGTGACCGACCTGTCAATCCAGACAGGAAGGCCACGCCTTCGGAAACATCAGTTGATAAAAGATGCGTCACCAATAACATCCGGTGACACTCTGAGGAAGACGACAGTCGTACGTCGAAACATGTCAGGTAAACAAACCTAAAAAATTAGATGTCTGATAAAGAAAAAAACTAACAATTGTGTGTGGTATTTTATCATAAAATCCAACCATTTTTTAATTTGTCTTTAATTCATAAATGCATAATGCTCGCTTGTTTTTATGTGGCCCATGACACTAACCATTTCCTTTTTACGTGTTTTTATAGATTATTAGAGAGAGGTTCTGATTAAGACAGTAGTGAGACTAGCTGTGATGTATGGATTGGAGACCGTACCCTTAACGAAGAGACAGGAGGCAAAGTTGGAGGTGGCGGAGTTGAGGATGTTAAGGTTTGCGATGGGAGTGACGACGTTGGACAGGATAAAGAATGAGCACATCAGAGGGACAGCACATGTGGAGAGCTTGGGAATGAAGCTAAGAGAGATCAGACTGAGATCACGGCTCGAAATTCGCGGTGGTCCAGTTGCCCGAGGCGACTTAATTTGTCATTTGGCAGGCAATTCCTGTCACTAGCCAGCCCGGCTGGCTAGTTGAAAATAAAAAAATATATATATGAAGCGAAGATTCAGAAACACCGTCAACTACAGCCGCCACATATATTAAGCGTGTGCCGTGTCTGTGTTAATCGATGTGTTTATCGGCAGGATGGAAAATACAGAAGAATTCCGAATCATATTGTGTACGAGTCAGGCTGTCGGTTTTTTCACTACTGCGCATGCATATAACATCTCGTTGAATATCGCGGTAATCACGTTATCAAAGTCAATAGATGTGGCCACGTTATCGCCCATTTAAACGTGTTTTTGTTGTTGTTTACATCTACATCTGCCAAAGCTACGTTGCGATGTAGAATTTTCTGAAAGGTGTACAGGGGACATTCCACCGAATGGGTGCCATTTGCTTGTTGTACTACTCCCAAATTAAACTTAATTTATGTCTTTAACACTGATTATAATAACACATATTTAACTGTTCAAATGTGTATTGGTCAACCTCAGGTTACAAGGTTTGGAAGTCAAAGATGGCTGCATTTTTTTTTTTCAGTCCTGTTACCGAAACTCTGAAAGTAACAGGACTGAGTTTTTAGCTTAGGATTAGCTAATACATTGAATTAAGCCAGATGGCATCATTGCTAATAGCATGACCACAGCACATTTTGGTGATTTACCAAAAGTCTGTATTTTTAAAATAAATATCTAACAAATAATTTAAGTAACAGGACAGTATGTTGACATTGGCCTTATCAGTCAAAGTTAAAAAAATCATCAAATATACAGAAAACTAAATGAGAGAACTAACTTTTGGTCTTCCCATGGCCTTCAGAAGACACAACTGATGTAACTTCCTGTTGAGCATGTGATTTATGGAATGTTCCAAATTTGTCAGATGGGGTAATATGTTTGGGTAACAGGACTGAGTGAAAACCCAGGGACACGACTAAAATGTGTATTTTAACTAGGATATTGTGGATTTCTTATGAAAAATATATTTAAACCATGGATAGGATATGGAGTCACACAACAGTGCAAAAGAAACTGTTTCTGAAGGATTTTAATCATATTATTTCATAGTTAAGTATAAAGTTAGAGTGCAGGGACAGGTAACACATGCTATTTTTCAGTGTTTTTAGGTAGTTTTTATTAATCCTTACAATTATATATCTTAAATTTGAAATCAGATAAATGTGCAGGACATTCTGCGTAATAAGGAAATGTATTTTAAAGTACATTTTTATGTGCATTTATACATATTTTCCTAGGGACGGAAATGGCACTGATTTGGTGGAATGGCTCACAGAAACCGCCAGAGACTGGGACAAAGCGGCCTCGGTCTGAAGAGGAGAAAAAGGCTGCCGATAAAGCGTACGAGAAGGAGAAACGACAAAGGACTTGTAAGCAAACGTGAGAGCAGGGTAGGCCTTGGCTGCGATACGATTTTTATGGAATAATTTTTTTTCAAGTTGATTCCTAGTCAATATGAAGCTCCTAATGCTTTCTCTCTCATAAATGGTTAAATACAGAAAGCATGTTGGACATATTTTGGGTGCTATAGTCATGATAGTAAGTATATTTGTTTTCAATACTCATACACCAAGTTGCCAAGTTTTCCAATATATTATTATTTGTTGATATTATATTATGGTGCTCTGTGTTCTCATTTATGTATTTAACAACAGTATCAAAATAATCGGGTCTTGAAATAGATGCACATTAGTCATGAACAATGGTAACTACTCTCTTTTGGGTTATTTTTGACAGAAGTAAAATTCATACATGAACAAATTTTGGCGAGTTGATTTTCTGTTTGGCGAGTTACTTTGGAAGGTAACTAGTCCGGCTGGCTGGTGAAAAAAATATGAATTTCTAGGCCTGTTATAGGTCACATTAAAGTTGGGAAAAGTTTTGAAATGATTTATCGTGGTGTCTTTTTTTTTTTTGCATCAGTAAACCCGATAATTTTAACGGGGTGTGTGCACTTTTTATATCCACTGTAGACGTGCAACGTGCCATAATAGTTTATATGGTCCAAATACAGGCTAGTGACTGCTCGAAGCCAAGTGTGAATTTATAGCAGAGCACCAAGCAAAGCTCCATACTTAAGAGAATATGGTAATGCATCCTCATTTTTGATGGCAATTGTGACCACAGGACCCCAAGGAGAGCAGAAAGGATTGTGGCCGTCCCCCTCCACTCCCACAAACTGAATCACTTCCCTCTGGTAGGAGGCTGCAGTTGATGAGAACCAAAACCGGTCAGCTTCCCCCCCACTGCAGCTGCCTCATCAATAAGGGACAAGACCCCACTGACTCGGACCACCCTCCCACCCACTGCATCACATTAACACACTTCCCCTCTGGATTGCTGTTTGCACATTTCATGACACGACACATCTTCATTCTGTAACCTTTTATTGTACATTCTGGCTCAGTGTACAGCTTATTCACTGAAATAATCCATTGCACAAACTAATATGTTTATCCATCCATCTGAACAAGTTTTATTGCACATAATATTCATCCATTATCTGTAACGGCTTATCCTGTGCAGGGTCGCGGGCAAGCTGGAGGCTATCCCAGCTGACTATGGGCAAGAGGTGGGGTACACCCTGGACAAGTCTCCGTGCCACCTCTACAAATGTATTTTCTAAATGTATAATTCATAATTTTTTATTCCATTTATATCTCTGCTTTTGTCTCTTTACTTAAATATTTTTATCTTAATTATTCATGCATCAAACATACAAGGAATTTGCTTTGGTGTGAGAACATACTGGATAATAAACCTGATTCAACTTTTCACAGATCAGTAAACAATCCTTCATTAAGATAAACAGTTATGTAATCTGTGCAAGGTCACTTCATTTTTTTTTCACATTTCAAACAGTCACAGTACATCACAAAAAGACATTCAAAAAATTAAAAAAGTGCCATACCATGACGCATACAGATAAAATGTAAATACATGAAGTACATGTTGTAAGCACAACTTACTGCATCTGTAGTGTGCATTTACTGGAGCCCAGTACAACACCATTTACTGGCATGTTTTGGGAGGTCACTGTAGGCCATTTACTGACTTGAAACGAGATTTTTTTTTTTTTTTTTTTTAGTTTTAAATTTTTTTGGGTAAATTATAGGGCTGGGTACCACCAGATACCTCACGATACTATGGCGATATTTTGCCCATGATAACGATATCACGGTACAGCGATTCTGCGATAATCGATATATTGCAAGAAATTTCAACCATATCACAATATCTGCGTCACTGAAGAAAATCAGAATTTATTGACCACTGTAAAATTACATTTCACATACATAACTACACACTCTTGCCAGACATATGTGTCTCTATTCCACTGCTGGCAAAACCAAGAGTTGCTTCACTACAACATACAGAAAATTCCCATTTCTGTGCTAGTATTCTCAACTTTTCTGTAAGCATGGACACATCAGTGCTGCTTAACAAGCAGAATCAAATTGTTTTATGAAAACTTAAAACTTGCACTGCAGACTGCACATACATTTCAGTGCTAACACTAATATCAGTTTGTTCTTTGTAAACTTGAGAACATATACCTGAGACAGGGTCTCTGCACATTTCTGACCAGCAAAAATAATACTTTTTAAGACCATTTTAAGACCACTGAGTATAAAAAATAAGACCACTACCACGGAACAAATACGTACAGTTTAAAAAAAAAAAAAAAAAAGCACACTCTAGGTTAAGTTCAAAGCATTTTTTTTAATAAAGTGCATCTTCTGCAGAACCCACAGTATTTCTGCCTTCATCGTAGTGGTTGGGGCGAATGCCGCGAAAGCACTTGTGCTGGGACCCGGAGACGCTAAAGCTGGCGTTGCACTTTTTGTGACCGTAGAGGCGAACATTGGCATGGGGACTGTTGTTGCCCGACTAGCAGCATAGCGCATATGCTTTTCCCCTTTCGAGTGAGCGTCAAGGGCTTTACAGCCCATTGTTGTTAACTTGATGTCTTTCCGACATACCTTACATCTCGCTTCATATTCTGAAGTTGCTGTTGTTAGCCAACTTTTGTATTTTGGCTCCTCAAGCCACTTGTTACTAAACTTACACTTCCCCATCTCCGTTCATGTTCAAGTTCAACCACTTCTTCCTCGTCTGCTCTACTCTCAATGGTTCTACTACATGGATAAAAGAACACACTGCCCCCTGTGGCGTGGTTCCTGCGCTATTAGAACTAGTGCTAGACACACAACGGCTCTTGTGCTACTTGTTCAGCATCTTGATAACAAACGACGCTGGTTGAATAAATAACGTTAGCGCGGTAAAAAATTCCAGACATATGTTTTTTTTTTTTTCATTTACCGTAGGCTACCCGGATGAAATTTAATACCTCCCATGTGAAATTTAATACCATAGCTCAAAAAATAGCGAAATATAATGCTTTTTAAGACCTTAAACACATATTAAAAATAAGACTTTTTAAGACTTAAGGATCCGCGGAGACCCTGCTGAGAACATTTAACTTGTGCTTATTTTGCAGGAACAACACACTGTCTGAAACACATTGAAAAGTGCAGTGTGCATCTTAATTGGAGCATCTTAATTTAATTGGAGCAAAACAGGTTTTGCAAAGTGCATCCTCTTTGTCCGGCTCACTGTTTTTTTTTCTCCTTTCCTTTGGAATCCAAAGTGCCTCCAAACATCTGCCTTAAAGTTCGGCGGCGTCTCTAGGTTTATGTTAACAGCCATGCTTGCCTGTTTTTTTTTTCCTCACTGCAACCACCGGGGAAAAAAAAAAGAGAAGACGAAGAGTGCCTTGCAGTGAGGTAGCGGCACAGCGACACCTCGCGGAGCGGAGGTGCGGAAGTCGTACTGGATTTACAACCCGTCTGAAACAATTTTATTATTTGAAAAAAATATCGATATTCAAATTGAGTATCGATATTGAATCGGAAGACAAAGTATTGCGATATATCGCCGTATCGATATTTTTGCACACCCCTAGTAAATTACTGTATTTCAGTTTATGAAAATTTGTTTGTCTTAGTTTACTACAATAACCCTGGATCTGTAATGCTGTAAGTGTAAAGCTCATATTATAGATCTCCATGATCCTTTGACACTCGCCTTTTAGAACTATTATGATTTGATCTTTTTAAAAATTAAATACATCCAGCTGTTAGTGCAGGTACACAGAGTGATGCAGCTGATCAGAGTGAAATATAAAAGTATTAGACTAAATGGGGAACAAAACAGGACAAACAGGGACTTTTACAGAAATATTCTATGGAGATTTATAATTTAATATTTCTTATGTATATTATCTCTTAATTTTATTAGGAGAAATGAGATTGGACATGTGACTGATATAAAACCTTATGCCCATACGTTAAGAGGGAACGCGTTGAAGGGTGTTTTTATACACGAGGCAAACATAAAACCTTGTGCTTGATAAATAAGTTAATTTATAATTAGTAGGACTCGCAAACAAATTATTGTAAATTCTAAAGCAGGCTGTTAACAGTAAACTTTGCTTGTTCTGGGACATTTACTCTGTTTTCCTGTTAAAATACCAAATAGATTTAAAATGGTCTTAACAGAACGATAAAGAATTCTGTTCCTTGGTAATGTTATAAAAAGCTTGAATGCATTTAAGGTCTTGAAGTTTTTAAATTAAATATATACTTTTCTTGCCCTGTGCCCACACACACACACCACTGCCATGTCACCAAGTCAGTAAAATACAAGACCTGCTTCATAAAAAGGGACAATGACGGTTCATACACTTTAAAATGGGTATAAATGGGTATGAACCATCTCAAGCCCTGCTATAATGCATCATAACTGATGTTCAGTGGGTAATACTCAGGTGTAATGCTCTAATTTTATACGTGCGCATTTTGGCACAAGTCACTGATTTAGTTCTGATAAACACTGGGAACATTCTTCAACAGAACTCTTCTCTTTGGCAGGAGATCCCTCATACTTCAATCATTCGAATACGTTCAGGAGCTGTTTATTAAAAAAAAAAAAGCAATTCCATGAAAAAGTTGAAAAAACAATGAAATAACCTAATATTCTACAGTAACTATCAGAAGTTCACTTACAGGGTTCGACTTTATCATGTTTCATTTCTGAAAGAGATTATGGACAGACCGTTATTAGAACCAGATCCATCATCACTACACACTCTACATATCAGTTTACACAATTAAGCTGTAAATATATACGGGGTGTTTCAAAAAATCTGATATCATTTCACAATCTAATAACTTTGCCAATTCTTACTCAGTTGACCTCAAATTTTAACAGCATGTGTGGAAACAGGTCAGAATTTTATGTTTAATGTTTGTTTTGATCTTTTTAGGTATAGAAATGCCATTCACTGGAAAAGAAAAGGTGTTGTGTGTGAGAGTACGATCGAACAGTCCAACAAGACTGCAGCGTGCATTTATGAGAGAATTCTCTAAAAACGCACCAACTGCAATGCAGATTCGGACACGGCACAAAAAGTTCAAAGAGGAAGGCTGTCTCTCTCTCTCTCTCTCTCTCTGTGTGTGTGTGTCAGGCAGCACGCATATTGAAAATTTGTGAAATTGTTCACATACCTTTGAATTTCTCATTCAGATTTTGAGGAATAAATCTTATATTGCTCAACATTAAGCCTGTTCAGTTTCATTTGCCGAGACTATGTAGTTTCTGGGATATTTACATCTCAAATAATATAACATTTTTTGAAACACACTGTATAATTTAATTAAAATATTAAAATTTAAGACATCTCTCAGGGGAATGTTATGATTGTTTCTGTTGAACTTCATGTTTGAGTTTTGCTCACCACACCACTTCTTCATGTAGCGGATTCCAGCAATGAGGAGGACACTGAAGGCAACAATGCCAAGGACGGCAGCAAGGAGTATGATGGATGCAAAAATGCCAATTCGACCTCGTCCTGATCCTCCATCTGTTAAATCAGAACAGTCTTTACTCATCAATAAATCTCTCTTCACTCTGTAAATCTGGAGTTGTGTAGGAAGGGTTTCTTCAATCTCTCAGGATTTGCCCTTAAAACTCTCAGATTGCAGGGTTTGACAAGGGACAGAGGAAAAGATCAGTGATAAATGCAGTGCGTGTGTGTCAGTTACAATAACAGAGCAGACCAATCCTGAGAGAGAGAGGGAAAAAAAAAAAATCACTGCATCATGCTGAGATCAGAAATCTGAATCGCAATTTCAAGAGAGAAAATCTGGCCATGCTCTCTGGGTGGGAGGGACATTCTCTTTTAATGGTAGAAAAGTAGAATAAAAAAAAAAGGTATGATGACTAATTCATAAAAATATAATTGCAGATATTTTATTTAGAAATTCACATTGCAGATATTTATATTTAAAAAAAAAAAAAAAAAAAAAGTTTTACTCCTGAAAATTCCAAGCCCACATAGCCATAATTTTGACACGTAAAAATATAATTAAAAGATGTTTACAATGGTCTTAAAGAAATGAAACTACACATCTGTAGTAGAAATTATTAGTCAGAATTTAACTGTGACTATAAGAGGCAGGAATTTAATGTCCGTCAATGGCGGCTTATGACTCGTCAAAATTATAGACGACAATCAATATGAATCGGGGGGGATTTCACCATATCCTCACCTCTGTCAATCACTCTGCTACTGGCCAATTGTGGGTGTCTGAGCTCATGTATGTGGAAGAGGGCAGACAGTGTGTTCATCCAAGTGTGTTAAGCTCAAGTTCAAGCAATTTGTCATTAAGGCACAACGAAATTTTTGCACTAGTCCCAAAGGTGCAAAAAATTAAGACAAAAATATATAAAAACACAGCACGTCCTTAGCAAGTACCTGAGAGCTAAAAAGGTGATAGATAAAATACAAAATGAGCATAAATACACTCAACAAAAACAATATGGAAATCAAGCAATATGAACAGGTTGTGGATTGAAGAGAAAAACAAATGTATTGCACATATCCTCTCTCAGACTGTGGAGATATCAGAGTTCACCAAGTTTATTGCAGTTGGAAGGAAACGGTTTTTAAGTCTGTTGGTGTGCGTGCGTATGGATCTGAAGCGCCTGTCTAATGGGAGGAGCTTAAACAAGTGATGCGTGGGGTGAGCGACGTCCTTTATAAATGTTTTTAGCCCTCCTGACACAGTGAGTGCTGTGCAACAGATCCAGAGATGGCAACTCCGTGCCAACGATGGCCTGTGCTGTTTTCACAACACGCTGTAGGGCTTTTCTGGCAGCTTTGGTGCAGCTGCTGTACCAGGCGGTCATACAATTTGTTAATATGCTTTCTATGGTGCACCTATAAAAACTGACCAGCAGCCTCTGGGGGAGATTGACTTTCCTTAATCTCCTCAGAAAGTAGAGTTGTCATTGTGCTTTGCTTACTACCCCTGAGGTGTTATCAGTCCAGGAGAGGTCCTCCGTGATGGTCACTCCCAGAAACTTGAAGCTGGAGAGACTTTCCACAGCCTCTGCTCTGATGGTCACTGGGCTGTGTGCGGTCTTTTTGAAGGTCCTGAAGTCCACAATGATTTCTTTGGTCTTCGTGTTCAAGACCAGGTTGTTGTCATCACACCACGCTGCCAGGTTGTGAGCCTCCTCTCTGTATGCGGCTTCATCGTTATTGGTTATAAGCCCAATAACTATTGTATCATCTGCAAACTTGATGCTCGATTTGTGGGTGGGTTGACAGTTGTGGGTGAAAAGTGCATAGAGGAGGGGGCTCAGCACACAGCCTTGCGGCACACCGGTACTGAGGGGGAGTATTGAGGTATTTCACTCACGTGACCAAGTCATGTGATGCTGCCATTTTGGACGGCACGGCTCGAATCAGTTTGAATGCGAGGAAGGCGACAAACGAAAAACATAAAAGAAAAAGGAGCGAGATGCAGAAAACACCTTCACTATCCAGTGATGTAGGGCATTTACAGGGCGAGCAGAGGGAGAGGTATTTGCAAAAATTGAGGTTAGCAGGCTAAGAGAACGACGTTTACCTGCTTCCACCAGGATTGTTCACTGATGTACGGAAGTACACGAAGCCCTCGTCTTTACCTTACTTCGGCCCACAGGATCTGTACACCTATGTCGTTAAAAACCCATCGCCATACACAGGTATTGATCTGAAAGCGTATAAGAGTTTGGATGCCTACAAATATTTTGTGTCAGGCTGGGTAACATACCTACATCAGCGGGTCGTCCCTGGAGCCGGTGGTCGCCATCTTATTACAGCTAAGGTTTGTTCACATTTTCATTTACTTTCGGTCCTCAGGATAAACAAAATGTTATTAAAGGTCATTGAAATAACTTCTTAGTCTGTTGAGACATGGCCCGTTATAAATTTGCTGTTACCAGGCAATGACTAAGAACTGTATTATTAGGGTCGGTGTCTGTGTTGTAGCAGTGTACTAGCAGCTAGCTGTTAGCACTAGCTAATGTCAACAACATCGTAGCTGGTATGTTACTGTAGCAATATTTACGTTCAGTCATTTGGATGACTGTTAAAACCTTTCAGTCTCAAGTTTTTCCTTTACTGGATTTATTAGTTTACTGAGCTAGCGCGCTCGGCCAAACCGGGAGCCATCGCGCGCTCTCCGGCCGGGCCGGGAGCCATCGCGCGCTAGCTCAGTAAACTAGTAAATCCAGTAAAGGAAAAACTTGAGACTGAAAGGTTTTAACAGTCATCCAAATGACTGAACGTAAATATTGCTACAGTAACATACTAGCTACTGTTGTTGACATTAGCTAGCTTGCCGTCCAAAATGGTGGACACCGGGGCGTCACATGACCCTGTGACGTCAGGTGAAATACCTCAATAGAAGGCGCATGCATGGATGCAAGTTTTCCGGCATGTGCCGGAAGCTCCGGTTTTTTCAGTTCTGAAAAAGTAATTTTTCCAAATCGTGTAAATCCATTGAGATTTTCGTGTGCGCGCGTGCGTGTGTGTGGGGGGGGTATAGGGGTGGCCCTCTCACTGCCTCACTCTCAGCGTATTACTGGGTTACCGCGGTACAGTCTCTGCACGAGACAAATCTTTTCATCTCGTCTTTGCCACAAACCTCATTCAATTTATACGTCACTCACTGACGAGCGGTCCTGACTAGCCCGTTGTTTCACGGTGCTATACATGTGTGATATGTTTCACGCACGTAGTTTGACCAAATCAACACAGCTATTCTCATGAGTCGTCGTTTCTTTCGGTGCAAGTTAGAACGGTGCTTTTGATTGGCTCACTATTAACTGCCGTCCAATGAAACTTCAGCTTTTATAATAAGCCTTATTTCGCTTCCCTCCCTTGCGACAGATCCACGTGCTTTGCTTCTGGTTGCTGATCAAAATATGTCAAAATGAAGTTATCGGAAGGCTCCAATACAAAAGGATTAGAAAAGAAAGACGTCTAGAAATAAATGGAGATGGGAATGGTTAAGCGAGTGTGACAAACAGTGACAAATGGGGAATATGGCTGAGAAAACCGGACATCCCAGGAGTTGCGCATTGTGACTGCTGTTAAAGACTATCAAGTACGGCTCCAGCGGGAATAAGGGACTTAAGGTCACGCCGATGAGACTAATCACTTGAAAAACAAGACGACTGTCCAATCAAACCAGGTACAGTAACAGTTTATTTATTAATGTCAGACTGTATCGTTATTGAATTGATTTGTGAAATAAGGGACATTGTTAAACTTGTACCACATACATACAACTTTGATAGGTAGTGTATATGATGCAAGTTTAATAATGATTGAGGGAAGGGGGTATGAAGCTGGGCACATGGCCCCTAGACCAGCCAGGTCAGGCCGGCGTAAGGGGACATTATGCCCAATTTTTTTTCACTTCTGATCATTAACATGAATTTGTCGTCATGATTCGTTTCTCTACAAGGGACCATGCATACATACACCATTTATAAAATATTACTTATAATTTAAATGAGATTCATTTTGTATCCATGATGAGGTATTAGATATGAATTAAAAACTGTTATGGTAATGTGTACATTTATATTTGCAAACTAGATTTCCCTACAACCATTCCTCTGACATTTTAGAACTTATGTATATACAGTTTAGTATCATATCAATATTATAACAGTTATGTGATTGAATTTCAGAGAAATCAGCAGCCAGATTCTGCGGAACAAGATGTCAGATGAAGCGCAGTCATACTGATGCAGATGTCACAGGAACAACAAAAGTCTACAACAAGTTCAGACAGAAAGGAGAGGATAGTGAATTGTTTGTTTCTGAAAAGAAGGGAAACTAATCATGTTGAACATGTTTCAAGGTATGTTGAGTATTTTCCAGGATTATGTCAAGTCATTTCAGTCTGAAAAACCTAGGATTCACATCCTTCACAGCAAAATGGTGGAAGTTGTTCAACGTCTGATGGGAATGTTTGTGAAACCTGAACACATTCCTGATAGTGCAAGCAAGCTGAAGAATCTAAATGTACGGTAACACACAAAAGCATCCAGAAGTCTGATAAAGATGTCTGTTGGCAAGTATGCATACGATGACTTGAATAAAGCTGATTAGACAAAACATGTACTCACTGGGTGAACAGAACCTACAGTGATCTGAGAACAGGCTATGTTATGGCTGCCCTGAAGATGCCTATCGACAACAAAAAACTCTGCGACTGATGTCTGTTCTTGACCCAGATTTTGTAGGGCACAAACAGAAAAGTCCCTGAAAATGCTTGCAGAGAGAATACCACAGGCATTTCCATCAGAAGAATTAGGTCAGCTGTCCGTCGATGCAGAAAAATACAATACAGACCAGCAGGTGAAGGAGTTGGCATCACAGTATACCGGTAGTAAAGATAATCACATTGACAGTGGATTTTGGGCAAGGGTATTTTCATTGGAGAGCTTCAATCAAGTGCAATACCCTGCTCTGAAAAAGCTAGTGACATCAATACTAACAATATTTTCTGGGACCATTGATAGAGGCAACCTTCAACATCATGGATGAAATCATAGAGAAGGATGGAACAAAGATGACTATAACCAATTATGAAGCTGTGCCCATCATCAAAACTGCCTTAAGGAAAAACATGTGAAAAGGACAGACCTCAAAGTATCTACAGCCATGAAAAAATCCTGCATCAGTGCTTTTGCCACGTATAAGAAACATAAAACAAACTTGAAGAAAAGCAGAAAAAACACGAAGAAAAACTGCAGACATCAGTTAAGTTACTGAAATTAGAGAAGGCAAAGAGAGTTGCAAAGTTGATGAGGCTGAAAAAGAGAATTTGAGAGAAAGGCAGCAATAAAAACCAGAAGAGAAAGAGTGAGCGCTCTGCTGGCAATTCCCGTCAGTGGAAACGCATCAAAACAAAGTAACAGTAACTTTCACATGGTCAAAATGTAAAGTCATGGATAATTTTGGCCCAGGTGTTTTCTGCAAGTATTGCTCCTAAGGAAAGAACTTTGAAATTAATGATATTGGCCGTGCACTTTTCTGATTTTGTGCCATGTAGTAATGAGTTCAAAACATTTATTGGTGATTTAAATTGTTATCTGATATTGTGTGATGTGCAAATGCAATGTGCTTTCTTCTAGAATTGAAATTATTCATCACAAGTATCTGCTTTAAACAACATGTTTTTTTGGACATTTGATTACATTTCAATTATTAAATAAAAGTAAGGTAGGTCTTGAAATAAGTTTGTTTGCTTTATCATCTTTTCTAATGTGGTTGTTAGGTTGAAAACTCATTGGTAGTCAGTAATGGATTAGAAAATAGACATTTTTGTATATGGAAAAAGCTGAATCTTATTTGCTAAAATCCAGGAGTTTCTGAGGACATCAAGACATGTGGCCCCTTATTTTAACTCAAGCTGTGCATATATTGTAAAAAAGGTATCACAGCAAAAGCATATTAAAAATAGTTGTTTCAACATTTAAATTAGTAGTTGCTAGATATTTTGAAATATCAAGCCTTGTACTTGAGTTATTTCAGATGAATTGATGAAATGTATTAAACATTTCATGTGAATATAGAAGTCATAACTGTAACCAATTATGAAGCTGTGCCCATCATCAAAACTGCCTTAAGGAAAAAACGTGAAAAGCACAGACCTCAAAGTATCTACAGCCATGAAAAAATCCTGCATCAGTGCTTTTGCCACGCATAAGAAACATAAAACAACTTGAAAAGCAGAAAAAACAGGAAGAAAAACTGCAGACATCAGTTAAGTTATATTATAAATGTTTGCATGAGATTGCATGAGAGACAACCATTTTAACTTTTAAATTTTTTTTTCGAGCCCTAAGGGGGGCTCACCCCCCTTTGTAAGCCCCCCTGCATGGCTGTGCCATGCACGTCTGACTTTGTCAGACTTTTCAGGTTTTTGAAAAAATTTTATACTTGCACCCATGTGCATGTCTGCCAAGCCTGACAGACTGGCGGCGACTGGTCAGAAAGTCCAGTAACCATTTGCATATGTATGGAGTTAATCCTAGTGCAAACAGTTTGTTGATCAGCTGGTTTGGCACAATGGTGCTAAACGCTGAACTGTAGTCAACAAACCGCATCCTAACGTAGGTGTTGGGCTTCTCCAGGTGTGAAAGGGCTGCATGAAGAGCCACACCTCAGTCAATCTGTTTGCCTGGTAGGCAAACTGGTGTTGGTCGAGATCAGCTGGGACAGAGTCTTTGATGTGGGTGATTATCAGCCGCTCAAAACACTTGGCAAGAACAGGGGTAAGAGCGACTGGACGATAATCACTGAAGCAGGTTATTGTGTTTTTTGGGGATGGGAACAATGGTTGCTGATTTCAGGCATGTGGGAACTGTGCACGAGAGAGAGAGAAGTTGAATGTGTGTGTAAATGCGTCTGCTAGTTGGTCAGCACAGGCCTAAAGCACACATCCTTGTATTCCATCAGGATCTGCTGTTTTCCTTGTGTTAATGCTGCAGTGTGTCTGTCGTCCTTGCTGTGTGTGTAGGACAAGAGGCTGCGAGTCTCCGGTCAGATTGATGCTGACAGGAGGCTGGTTATCGTCTTTGCCAAACAAAGCAAAGAAAGCGTTGAGCTCCTCTGCTAGGTCATTACTGTTCTTGAACGGCGTGCGCTGCAAGTCATTTTTCTTTTTGTAATCAGTGATTGGACGCCTTGCCTCATCCGCTGTGTATTGGAGTCATTGCCAAAGTCCTCTTCAATCCGTTGATTGTATTTGTGTTTTGCTGACCTGATGCCTTTTTTCAAATTTGCCCTGGGAGAGGGGTTTTGTAAGGAGCAGCTCTTAATCTAGCTTGCACGCCCGCTCGCTCGCCCCTTTTCTGTTTCCTCTCCTTGCGCCGTCTGTGTCGTCTCCTTCTGAGTGCAGGGGTTAATGCTGGTCCCAGTGTTCTAAGCATCTCCTGTGGAATGGCCCGAGTTGAAATCGTGGTTTTTACAGTTCGTGCTGATCTGTAGTAGCAGCTCCTGGCGGCTGGAGTAAAAGTTCGCACTCGTTTGTGAGACAACAAAAGTCAGTAAAAAAGAACACTACATAAAGCACCTATTTGAGGAACACAAAGCCGCTGCATCTGTGCATGTCGCCATTTACAGTCTCTAACTAGTGTTACAGTCCAATGTGACACAGCAGGATCAGCAATATGGGAATAACAATGAGGGTGGCTAGCTGCATGCGTTTTGGAGAAGGCAGCAGCAGCACGTGTTAGCTTTCACCCTCCTCAGATGGTAGCGGTCACAATGGGGAGAGCTGACTGGTGGGTGGGAATTGGCAGCAAATTGGAGAAAAAAAAATTATTGGGGGGGGGGGGGGGGGGGGAGTCCTGTAAAATATCATCTGAGGTTTAGTGTGCAAACTTTTGCACTCAGCAAGGAACATACACTAATGTCTAAAAATTTCATGTGTAATAAAGTAAATAAAAACCATGCCTTCATTCAGTATATAGAATACATTAGTAAGTATCAGTAAACATTCCTTCATTGGGGTAAACAGTAAACCATGTAAATCAGTGTAAGGTCCCTTAACTCTTCACATTTAAAATAAAACAATTTACATAAAGGCATTAAAATCCATCATATAGAGTTCCGGGAAGATAGCGGAAAGAGTAGAAGCAAAGTTAATTCGCGCACTCAAGTCGGTTAAATAAATCTCCCAAAATAACGGCAACTCGACAGACAAATTGAGGAATGAGTGCGGTAACCAAACGAAGGAACTGGAAAAGCAACAAAAAAAGTGGAAGAGCAACCTGAATTGGAAGAAATCTCCGACCGTGAGGTCAGCAAAAGTGAGGAAGCTGCAGCCAGGAAAATGGAGCAACAAGCAACCACACTGAGACGCTACGAGCTGGGCTAGCCACTATTAGCAAAGAGAACTTAAACAGGAATTAAGACGCGAGCTATCCCACTTCAAAAGACGAGCTGAAGCGAGATGAAGGAAGAAAATCACTAGCCTGCAACAAGAAATAGAACACAAGTTCACAGAAAAACAACGAACTACAAGCACAGAAAGAGAACATCATCGAGGCACACACGCATCGCTGAACTGGAAGAATGGCAGACAGAGGCAAACGACACATTAAGAGAGATGTGGGAGCAGACCTGACAGATCTCATCTCATGGGAGATCAAGGGAAAACAATACCAGAATCTTTGGCCTAGTAAAGGACAGCAAGGGGAGCTCCATTATCAAATGCCTGGAACAGCTCCTTAAAACCAAACTTGAGCTACCTGAAGAAACCCATCTCCAGCGAGCACACCAAGCCCTCACTCAAAAACCGAACCCAACAGCTACTCCCAGATTGTGATAAACTTCCTACAGTCTGAGATTAAGGAAATGATTCTGAAGAAAGCATAGCAAAAGAAGATACAGGTAGGGGGTAAATGACTCTTCTTTGATCATGATTACCCTGCCAAGATTGTCCAGAAACAAAAGTCATGTTATATATAAAAACGAAAATACAGATACCCTGGAGCAACAGAGTGAAGACGCAACGGAGTGAAGATGTATGAAAGCAGCAGGAGACATGAAAGAGGAGACATGAAAGAGGCTACAAGGTGGACATGCCTGGTGGGGACACCGATCCTACAGGAGGGGGAGGATGCACAGAGCGATGGAGTGGCAAAGAGTGAGGGGGAAAGAATGGAGATGGGAAGCTGTGCACCAAGCAAGAGGAAAAACTACCGGATTACCAATGGAGATCAAAAGTGTTGCTTGACAAAGGAGATATCTCTGTGGAATAAGGGGGGGAAAAAATGACATATGGACAACGTGGAAAAGCAGGACTAGAGGATAAAACTGGACAGGCAACGAGACAAATATGAGAGAGTACTGAATGAGCCTGTCCACATATTAAACTGAAATGACTGAGATGTACGGTAAGTGAACTGATCCACAGAGAGAACATTTGTACTTTTCCAGACTTCTTTAGTCTATGGGTCTGTCTCAGAAACTGGGTACTGTGGGGGAACCCCACTAAATATACTCAGCCAATAAACTATATGGTTTTGAATGGTGATGTTGGTTTTAATTTGAAATAAAATGATGAAAGAAATACAGATAAAACTAAATCTTTGATGTGAATACTCCATTCAGAATTTGGCAAAAATTCTGCAAATTTGCGGAAAAATGGCGGCTTGATCTGGGACATGATAAATGGTTGACTACATTGGGTTCCCTTAAAAAGGTTGTAGTCCACTGAAAAGTCTACGGTTATCACCAATTGTATTTTAAGTTGTAACTTTATACACCTAAGAATCGGTGCGCTCACAGAATAATCATAACCGTAATAAAACATCATGCAAAATATTTGATCACCATTGTAACTTTTCTGCAAACCCAAAACCAATACGATCGTGTGTTTTGATCTAAACGGAAAGCCTCAGGGTCGAGGTCACTACCTCACCAAAAGTAGTAACTTAAAATCACTACGCCGTATAAAAATTTAGTTATAAATCTGCGATTTTGTTTTTTAAAACGAAAGCTGAAAGTTAGGTATAGAATATGTTTCTTAAAGAATGTTACGATGGTAGCTGGTCTTGTATGAATTTCTGAGCTATAAAATGAGTCGTGTTCTATTTTTTACCATAGCGTGTTATGTGTGTGCGATTTAGAAACAAAACCTAAGCAGAGTGCCGCGGCTTGCCTTGAGGCGAATCGCGTCCCGAGGCGCGGGCAGCGCTGGTTCGTTGGGGAGGGGGCAGAGGCCGCTGGCTGCCAAGTCTGGGGAGGCTGGGACCTCCCCTGGCCGAGTTACGAGTGTGCAAAGTCAGGCTGGAGCCTCCGATAGAAACGAAACTGATGCGGAACACCGCGCCGCGGGGCGAATTACGGCTCTCTCCTCGTGCTTCCTTCCCGTGGGCGGTCGCAAGCCAAGGTGGGCGAGGCCATGAATACTAATTTACGAAGCGACCCAAGTTCGTATGGCTTTTTCCGATCCGCTCGTTTTTCCGACTATTTTCTTTCATAAGCTAATACTTGCTAAGTCTCAGCCAAGTCTCTCTCTCCTGCTCATTTCCTGTCTCTGCACTGTCCTATCCAATAAAAGGTGGAAAAAGCCCCAAAAAAATCTCTTTAAAAAAAAAAAAAAAATGGGAGTAGAATTACATTTTCACATGCAGCATGCATATGCAACTCGGAGTGGACTATGGTATTTCATAAAGTGCCAGTATTAAATGTTTTTGGCGGAAGGGCACCTTTAAAGAAGTGTTGAAGCTACAAGTCAAGCTAGACTCTAAAATAACAGACCAGGAGTGCTGCTCCAGAATATATGGAGGAGTTCCTGAGGACCAGAAAAGGAGTCGGTATCCATGGCCTGTTTTGTGGAAAAATTGCTCAGGGAAAACTTCAAAAACACTGCTGCCATGTCACTCACTAAGTCAGTAAACCTACAAGACCTCATTCATAAAAGGGACAATGACTGTTCATACCTAGTATATATTTAAAAAAAAAAAAAAGAATTGTCAAGATCTGCTACAATATTTCGATCATAACTGATGCTCAGGCGTAATGCACTACTGATGCAGTAGGATTTTTTTGTATTTCATACATGTGCAAATCATTTAAACTAAGTTAGTCCTGATGAACACTGGAATAACATTCTTCAGCAGAACTCTTCTCTTTGGCAGGAGACCCCCGTCACTGATCATTGTAAAAGCTTCAAGAGCCGTTTTTTTTTTAAAAAAGCAATTCTATGAAAAAGTAGAAAAAAAACCTATTAAAATGGAATAATCCAATATTCTACACTAACTATCGGAAGCTCATTTACAGGGTTTGACTGGATCATGTTTTATGTCTGAAAGACATTATGGACAGACCGTTATTAGCACCAGATCCATCATCACTAAACATCAGTTTACACAATTAAGCTGTAAATACACAGTACTGTGCAAAAGTCTTCGGCACATGTAAAGAAATGCTGTAGATCAAAAATGGCTTAAAAATAATGAAATGTTTCAACATTATTTAAAAAAAATAAAAATAACCTGGTGTGAATTGTTGAACCCCCTCAATATTGGTTTTCTTAACTAAACTAAAAACAAGTGTTGCCAGGCAAAACAAACCTCGTCCAGTAGCATTTATGATTAATATGAAGGATGATCTCGCGAAAAAAAAAAAAAAAAGGTCCCCTTTAGGTCCATGTGGCTACCAATTATAAATAAAATAGTTTTCTGATCCCATGTCCATACAGTAAATACAGCATATTTTATTTATATATATATATATATATATATATATATATATTAGGGTTGGGCGGTATTACGGTAAGAAGGTATCCCGAGGTATCCAAAAGTACCAACGGTATCGGTCTCATTACCGTCATTTTAAAAAAATATATAATATCTAAATAAATATGGAGTACATGAGGTCATAATATAAAATAATAAATTGAAGATCATCCCGAATAACTGTGTGATCGTATTTTCACTAATTCTATCAATTTCCTAAAGAAGTTCTCATCGCGTGCAGGGTTGTTTATGTCGTTACCATGGCAACCCTGCGTGACATTTTGGAGTCTGACAGAAAGCTTCGCAAGAGACTGAGACCGGGGGTGTCATGGCTCAGATGGCTAAGGCACCGTACCATAAATCTGGGGACCCGGGTTCGATTCCGACCCAAGGTTATTTCCCGATCCCGTCTCTCTCTCCCCCGCTCATTTCCCGTCTCTCTATACTGTCCTATCTAAAAAAAAAAAAAAAAAAAAAAAAAAAAAAAGAGACTGAGACCGCGGTTGAAAGATGGCAAGTCAAGATAACGAGTTAGTGGCAAAAAAAAATACAACATCGGCAGTGTGGCAGTATTTTGGTTTCAAACCAAACGAAAAATCTAATATGTCCCCTAAGGCACACCATAGCCTGGGGTACTCCACTTCCACGAGATCTCTCCAATGAGTTGTGTTTTGAGTAGGTTACATGAGTAACAACAAGGTAAAATAATATAACGTATGACATTTGGGATGTGGGTAATAAACGTTTGAAATGTCATCTACTGAAGAAACGGAAGAAAACATCGTAGCGTAAACTGTTCGGTTTCTGGTGGGAATTAGCAATGCGCTTGCTATCTTTGTTGGGTGTGTTAAACCGTATGGATTTAAGTGGAATAATTGTAAGGAGTCATGTGATCAAGACAACGTTTTAAGCAAGGTAAGGCCATTTGATTATTAATTTCCCCGCCATGGCATGATGTGGGCCCATATGATTTTGCCTTGTGCAGCTATCACGCATTTGAATTAGGTTCGCCTCATTTGCGCTGAAGAATATGGTTTATCGCGCAGTCTAAACGGACTTGGGTGTTGGTTGATTCTTTTTCTTTTTTTTATTTCCCATGCTTGAAAGGGTAAGATCCTGCTCATCGTGTACTTTTTTTTGATGGAGCAGGTGAAATAGTGCTGCAAATGGCGTTTCAACGCAGACATGTGTAAACGACAGTTGAATGCTATTTTCAAGATGAAGGAAGAGTTGCGTGATGCTTTGAAATATCTCTTAATGCACAAAATTCGCTTTGCTGCTTAATCCATACCACAATGCACACAATTCGCTATGCTGCTTTTAAATAGTACATTTGAGGCATAGGCGCACGTTACACAGTAGGCCGAAACAAAATATTATTTTTTTCTCGGTAATACCGTATACCCCGGGAAAACACAGAGACAGTTTAAAGGTATCAAAATTTGGATACCGCCCAACCCTAATATATATATATATATATATATATATATATATATATATATATATATATATATATATATATATATATATATATATATATATATATCTCAGGGCTTTGAACCGGTTCAAGGAACGAAAACGAAAACCGGGAACTTTTTCTATTTCACATGGAACAGAAACGAAACCAGAAACTTTATTATTTTTTATGTTCCGGAACAGAAACGCTTATTAAAAATAATGGTAACCGGTTAATACCGGTTTTTATTTCGTTCCTCAAAGTTTCTGTAGCCTACAAATAGTCATTCTTCTCCTGCGCAAGTTTCTATGACCCGCTGGGGTTCACTTCCTGTGTGACGTTCGCTGATTGAATGGAGAGAGCGGGAAGGTGGACTACTAGTGAGTAAATGCATTACTGAGTGTCTCTGAGCAAAGAAGAGCCTGAACGATGTAACCTCCCTATTGGCTGTTTGTAAAAATATATCAGTTGTTGCCCTTCCCACGGGAATCATCGCGGGCTCGAGAGACGAGACCTGACGAGTTAGTTCGTTGGTAGCAGAACAAAATCTCTGGACACAAATCGGGTTTTCAGAAAAGGAAAGAAAATAAACGGAGGGTCGAAAATACAAAAAAGGAGGCAGAAAATGCAAAACGAGTTTTAAGGTAGGACAAATGGTTACTTTTCTGAGGCAGCCCGCCATGGCTGCCTGCAGGCTTATTTATTATAGCCCATTTAGTTAAAATAGTTGATATAAAATGTTTATAGTTATGTGATGGTTGTCCTGATTTAGACTGTTGTTTTTTTTTGGGGGGGGGGGGGGGGGGGGGGGGGGTTGCGCGATGTTGCACCCGGGTCCAGATTAGGGCAGAACCGGCCCTGGCTACATTTCAGCTGTAGTTTATGAATGTATGTACTTGCATAGATGTGTACTTCCAATATGGCGCCTAACAAAATCTCGCGGCGCGGTGACGTCATGCGGTAGCCCTCTATAGGGCCTGACTAGCCTTTGGTAACACACTAAACGAATTATCTTTCATTTTTGGCACTTTTTCTGTTTGTGTAGATGGGAAGACATACTGAGAATCCAAATCGCCAACATTTGAAATAATAATTGTTTTGAATTATTTCTTGTCTTATTTAATGAAGGTTGTAATAGAATTAGCCTACATTTGGCTTAAGCTGGATGAGACAGAGACATAATTTTATAGCCATTTGTTAAACAGCTGACAGGGAACGTAATTAACCGTTCCGGGAACGAAATTTTTTTGTTCTAACCGGTTCGGGAACGTCTATTTAATGGGGGAACCCCAAACCGGAAACGTTAAAATTCCGTTTCTGTTCGGAACGAACCAATAGGAAAAAAATTCCGGTTGCATGCATGCATGCATGCATGCATGCATGCATACAGTCAGTAGCCACAAAAATTAAGCGCAATCCAAAAATGAACAATTAAAAAAAAAAAGTAAAATATACCAAGTGTCTGTACTTTATATTATTCGACTCTTACAGTTTTCGAAACTGAAACCTTCGAACCGAGGCAGACGTACACACCCTGTCGCCATGATCCAAACTCTTATTTCCTGGAAATGGCCCGGCGCTAGAGCTCAGTGGAACACACTTTCCGTCTGTAATAAGCATAAACATGTCTGAAAGTGATTTCTTTAGTCTAGTCCATTTATTTCAAATGATGAACTGAATTGTATACACTCACTGCCCATTTTAATCAGAACACGTGTATGCGCGATTGTTACACTCTTACAGCACGATGACTTAAATGGCAAGTGCCTCTGTATGAGGCAGTAGATACAACAAAAACAATTTTGACCTTTTTGGTGACCTTGACCAGATGACACTCAAAATGATGGTGGTTCTATTTGAGACCAATGCCCATCTATCCTAAAAGTTTCATGAAGATTGGCCCAGCTGTTTTCCTGTAATACTGTTAACAAAAAACCCGACCGAAAACAATACCTCGCCCCCTGGTGGACTCCGTCCCAGACGAGGTAATAAATGTAATATGAAAATATGTATATTTAAACACAGTTCTGGGAAATTATTTTTATTCTTGAATGATTTTCCCCTCACTAGAGGGGTTCTTCCTCTTCCAGATAACAAATGGCAGCAACAATCATGACACCAATCCGCCATCTACCTACTCCTCCGCCACTTGATAAACAAACAGTCTTTATTCTCTGCTGCAGCAGTAAATCAGCTTTCACTCTAAATCTGGAGTTTTATAGGAAAGTGTTTCTCTGACCTCTCAGGATTCGCCGCTCGCTCACAGGCAGCACTAACTCCTTCTCCAAGCTGCTGTGCTGAACCACGCAGGTGTATTTGTGTTTCTGCAGCTCCTCAGCTGGGACTTTCAGAATGCTCCTCTTCTGGAAGCTTCCATTCTGGTTGGGTAACGTCTCTGTGAGCTCCACATCCTCAATCAGGTCCTCTCCGTCCTTCTGCCAGGTGATATTCAGGGCTTTGGGGAAGAAAGCTGTAGCATGACACACCACCTCTGGAGATGATGAGTGTTTCTGGAACACTGACGCCTCGGGACGAACTGCAGAGACATGGACATAAATATCATCTCAGATTTATTATTTAGACTGTAAATAACACTCGTGTGTGTTGCAGGGACAGAGTACATCATTACTGTGTACACTATGGCAGTGTGCATGCATTGTAGTCAGTGTATGCCATAGTAAACAAGTGTGTTATTAGTCTGTTAGTGTGTGTTATTGCACTATCAGAATGCATGTTGTGAAGGATGAAGGAGTGTGTACATGGTGTATAACCGCTGCGCTTATAGTAACCAAGCAGATCACACACACTTTACCTTTCCTCCCCAGAGTCTCATTGGCGTAAGACACAAATGTATTTAACCGATCAATACATTCATTCTCCAGGTAGCTCTTCTGGGATTTAGCACGAGTGTCTTTAGGATCCCACTTCTTTACAAGTTTTACAGCTTGAGGTTTTGTTCCAGTGTAGGTTCCAGTTTTCAGATCCAGACTTATTAAATCTTCTCCATCAAGACCAAACTGATCATATCCTCTAGTGGTGCCGTCATCATCAAGCTCACAGCCGTACATCCTCTGGAATATGTGAACTCCTACACACACACACACAAAGTAATAAGGCAAGATCAGATGAGATGACTTTCCTTCTACACACACACACACACACACACACACACACACTATTCAAAATGCTACACTGCGCTTTTCTACTCGTCCTTTTGACGTTTTGTCTTTTGTACAGTGGCGCGCGCACACACTTCAGGTGAGCGAACTTTCCTTCTACACTCATTTCAAAACCTTACACTGTTTTTAGTCAGTCACTTTTGTTCTTTCTGGTAGGAAAAAGAAAATCTGTTGCTGGCAACTCGCAAAAGAAAATTTCATAATTTAAAGGTAAACAGAGAAGCTCTTTAGTGCGAGTCTGCAGTTTGAGACACTGATATAATGATGTCAGGGTTGAAACTTGGCAGTCGCACGGTCACCAGAGACGACTAAAAACTTACCAGGGCCACTAAAACTTGGTTTGGTCACCCCAAGGGCGACTATGATTTGAGAAATACGGGGGGGGGGGGGGGGGGGGGGGAGTCCCTTCCCTGGAATACCTCTCTTATTTGCTTTCCTTTTCTCAACTCCAAGTTCATAAATTCTAGTAAAAGTTTCGTTCTAAAGTGCAAACTCACAAATGGCTTTGAATTTTTCAGATCACGCCATGATTTCCACTGCTGTGCCGGAAATCACCCACTCTGTAGTGAGTTCGTCATTTTGTAGTGCGGTCTGAATGCATAGTGAGAATTATTACACCCTGTATAGTGAACTCAGAGTATCCCACAATACACCGTGAAGAGTAGTGTACAACCAATGAGCACGAACCAAGCAATATATCCCATCATGCACTGCGGTCATGCATTATCAGAGCTGTTTCATAAGGAGCGTTAAGTATTTTAGATCGAGTTTTGCAGTAGTTTGTTTTTCCTTCTGAACCTGGGCACGATACAAATTTATAAGCTGTGGTGCAAAAATGGCAATAATATAGTGTATTGGGGTGAATGGATGGAGGAAGAAACAGTCTAAAAGGACATTCAAATCCAATTAAAAAAAAAATAGTAAGAACAGAAAAGCTAAAAAAAAGACAAAATACAAGAATAAAAAAAAAAAAAATAAAAAGTGCAGAGCGAGGAATGAATCAAAAGCCTCAGATTTGATTTAATAAAAGGCAGCAGCGAAGGTGTTCAGCCTTGATTTAAAAGAACTGAAAGATGCAGCAAACACAAAGTACTTTGTATTTATTAATGTGGGAAATACGCTCAGTATAATACGGATTTATTATTTTGAAAACCCACCAGCCGACTCATCTGGCACGTTTTAATTGTGCGACAGTAATGACGTACAGTGGTGCTTGAAAGTTTGTGAACCCTTTAGAATTTATGCAGAAATAGAAAATATGACCTAAAACATCAGATTTTCACACAAGTCCTAAAAGTAGATAAAGAGAACCCAATTAAACAAATGAGACAAAAATATTATACTTGGTCATTTGTTTATTGAGGAAAATGATCCAATATTACATATCTGTCAGTGGCAAAAGTATGTGAACCTCTAGGATTAGCAGTTAATTTGAAGGTGAAATTAGAGTCAGGTGATTTCAATCAATGGGATGACAATCAGGTGTGAGTGGGCACCCTGTTTTATTTAAAGAACAGGGATCCATCAAAGTCTGATCTTCACATGTTTGTGGAAGTGTATCATGGCACGAACAAAGGAGATTTCTGAGGACCTCAGAAAAAGCGTTGTTGATGCTCATCAGGCTGGAAAAGGTTACAAAACCATCTCTAAAGAGTTTAGTCTGCAGTACATCAGACTGAAGGACATCACGTCTGACACTGATTAGCAGCACTGGAGCACCCCAGGGCACGGTGCTGGCCCCTCTTCTCTTCACCCTGTACACCGCGGACTTCTGCTACAACTCGGAGCTGTGTCACATTCAGAAGTTCGCCGATGACACAGCCATTGTGGGGTGCATCAGGGACAACAGAGAGGAGGAGTATAGGAGCCTGGTGAGGGACTTTGCCATTTGGTGCAAAAGGAACCTTCTGCAGCTCAACACCTCGAAGACCAAGGAGCTGGTCACTGACTTTGGGAGGTCCAGACCAAGGTCATGACCAGTTCTGATTGAGGGAGTCGAGGTGGAGGCTGTGGATTCCTACAAGTACCTCGGGCTGTGGCTGGACAGCAAGCTGGACTGGACTTGCAACACCAACCACTTGTACAGGAAGGGACAGAGCCGGCTTTATCTTCCTGAGGAAGCTGCGGTCCTTTAAACACCTGCAGGAAACTCCTGTGGACGTTCCATCAGTCCGTGGTCAACAGTGTCTTGTTTTACACCGTGGTATGCTGGGGGGGAGGGGAGGGGGCAGTACATCCAAGGAGGACACATCCAGGCTGGACAAACTGATCAGGCGGGCCGGCTCTGTGGTCGGCGTGAAGCTGGACTCTCTGGTGACTGTGGCAGAGAAGAGGACTATGGACAAACTACTGAACATCATGGACGATGCCAGTCACCCTCTGCACACCGTCATCAGCAACCAGAGGAGCCTGTTTAGTGACAGAATGCTCCTTCCCAAGTGCAGGACTAACAGACTTAAAAACTCCTTTGTCCCTCACACCGTACTACAACTCTCTGGGGGGGGGGGGGGGGGGGGGGGGGTAACAGGAGGACAGAGGACGGGAAGTAGCAGCAGTAGCCTAGCCTGACAAAAAGCAATACTGGACAATGTGCAATATAATGTGCAATACCTCTCCTGCTGGACTCTTCCCCCCCCATATCTTATTCTTTTTTTTTACATATTTGTATATGTAAATACTTAATTTATCTAGAAGTTCTCTTTTTTTCTATTCTCCGTTTATCCTGTAATGATGCCGCTGGAATTTTAATTTCCCTGAGGGTACCCTCCCAAAGGGATCAATAAAGTTCTATCTAATCTAATCTCCACCAATCCACAGTCAGACAGATTGTGTACAAATGGAAGAAATTCAAGACCATTGTTACCCTCCTCAGGAGTGGTGGACCAACAAAAGCTCACTCCAAGAGCAAGGTGTGTAATAGTCGGCGAGGTCACAAAGGACCCCAAGGTAACTTCTAAGCAACTGAAGGCCTCGCTCACATTGGCTAATGTTAATGAGTCCACCATCAGGAGAACAAAAGTGCAGTCAGCAAGCAAAGCAAAAGCTCAGTCAGAAGCATAGGCTAACAATTTTAATGCAAATGCTGTCAAACTTTGGAAACAAACATACAATGCTTAATTCCTTGTCGATGTATTTGTCCAAGCTTCAACTTCTTCACTGCCCTGATCATTCCAGATATTGGATGGCATTTGTAGGTTGTTTGTTTACACTCGTACTTCAGCACTGTTCGCTCTTGGATTCTCTCAGCTACATGCATTTATCGTTAGTCACTTTGAATAAAAACAATCAGCTAAATCACTAATAAATGTTTAAATAATGTAACAATTACACAGAATTAAATGTTGATGCATCCATTTCTGGGGGCATACATTAAAACACCATGGGGTGTTAAAGTAAAAATGGCTTTGTATTTTTTTTATCCCCCCCCGACTAGAGGAAATTTAAGGGCCACTTTATTTTGGCCTGGGCCACTAAAAATTCAGGGCCACTGGCCTGAGTGATGATCAGGCACTGAAGTTAATTTTAGTGCTGCTGATCTGCTGCTGTTTAATCGATGTTACAGAACCACTGTGTACTACTGAGAATACAGAATGTTATTTTGCACATCAGTATTGTTCTGTGCTCATTTGTGGATTCACAATAAATTCTGAGATGTCAGAAAGGAAACTGTATTTGTGTTACTTTAACAGGTTTATTACACAGAGCTGTTTCACCAGCCATCAACACCACTGAACAGCCATAACTATTTCACGGAGATTATCTTTAACAGGTCATTTAAAGCAAACACATCGACTCATTTGGAGTTCAGCAGGTGAGCAGCCACACAGAGTGGGGTACTGTGAGAAACAGGAAGTGCTTTAAAAATCACCTCAGCTATCTTTCCTCAACAGCTATTTTACACGTCTTACTTTGTAATTCTTGATCAAGACAATTTATTCCCCCCAGTTATTATAGGCTATTCATTTACATAGGCTTGGTGATAGACTGTAGGTCTTAGGGATATGAGGCATATGAAGATGCACATCCCCCCCCAAAAAAAAAAAAGGGCTGAGGCAGACCAGTTCTATTGCAAAGTGATAAACACATTACATTGCAGTACCATGTCAAGTCTTGGGTCAAAAGTCATAGTCTTTCCCGCACCATTCATGGCGCATTTGGTGGCGCCGATCTCCGTTTCGTAGGCCTCAGCCTCTAGCCTATATTACATAGCTGGGGTACAGTGGGGGCGGGTCCTCTGGTAACCGTGAGAGTTTGACTCCCCACTCGCATCTATATTGCAGCATGCCTTGCCAGATGGCAGTAGGCACCATTTTTATGATGGTCTTTGGTATGACCAGACCATGAGTAGAACTCGTGATCTCCTGATTGAGAGGCGGACCACTAGGCCACTCACCGGTTACGTGTAATGAAATGCCCTAAAGCAAAGATGTCAAACATATTGAAATTAAACATTTCTACATAAATAAAATACTATTAACTTTCCAAAAGTCAATATCTGGTGTGACAACTCCAGGACAATGAGTGCAGCTTTATAAGGAAATAAGTTTTACTGAGCATCTTACAGACTCTGCCACACTTGCTTCTGTTTTTGCAGCAAAACTCTGCAGGCTTCATTCTGGTTTTTGTCTGAAAAGTAGCCTCTTGCCTTTCTTGCTTTTTTTTTTTGCAAAATTTAGCCGGGCCTGGATGTTTTTCTTTGACCCTACCCCATAGTCCAGGCATATGGAGAATACGGGAGATTGTCGTCACATGTAGTACACAACCAGTACTCTGCAGAAATTCCTGCAGCTCCTTCAGTGTTGCTGTAGGCCTCTCGGCAGCTTCCCTGACCAGTTTTCATCTCGTCTTTTCATCAATTTTGAAGGGACATCCAATTCTTGGTAATGTCACTGTTGTCTCATATTTTCTCCACTTGTTGATGACGGTCCTCACTGTGCTCCATGGTATATCTAATGCCGTGGAAATGTTTTTGTCCCCTTCTCCTGACTGATACCTTTCAACAATGAGATCCCTCTGATGCTTTGTAAGCTCTCTGGGAACTCTGGCTTTTGCTGGAGGAGGCAACTGAGGAAATGTCTGAACTTTATTTGGGGTTAATCAGAGTCATTTTAATTGATGGCAGGCGTGAACCCAAAAAGACTGAATGCTGTAATTAAATCAAAAGGTGCTTCAACAAGTAGTACTTTATTTATTTATTTTTCCCTTGAACAGATTTGTCTGTTTTTCAAATGAATTGGACAGGTTATAGGTCACATTAAAGTTAAGAAAAGTCTTAATTATTTATCATGGTCTTTTTTTTAAATACCAGAAAAACCTATCATTTTAATGGGGTGTGTATACGTTTTATATCCACTATAGCTGCTCGATCTAATTTATAGGAATTGATCTGCTAGAATGCAATTATTTATAGCAAAAAGACTTCAGATTTGTTATTTTGGTGAAACATTTAACCAGTCATCAGGGATGAGAATGGGACATTTAAAAAAAAAAAAAAAAAAACTCTGAAATGCCTGGCCGGTCTAATCCGCCTTTCCCACACACACTATCCATCCATCCATCCATCCATCCATCCATCCATCATTTCAAATTCAATGATGGTTTAAAACGTTTATAAACTCGTTGCAAGGACTGACGGCAGTGGAGCCGGAAAACTTCTTCCTCCAAAAATACATTAATTTTTTTCTATTTTCAAAACTTTTCTTAAAATAGTACAAATATTTACAGTGCGCCAACCAAAGGTTCAAATTGCCAAAAAGAAAACTATACAAAGAAAAAAAAAAGAAAAAAAAAAAAAGAGGCTTCAAGTTTGCCAGACTAAATCAAAAAGACCCTGAACAAAACTATTAGTCAGCCAAACCACAGCACCTTCAAACAAGACGTTCCAACCACAACTGAGGCGCTGGAGCTACTGCAGAGCTTACATACCCGCAGCCCCGCCCACAGTTGAGCCCAAATTGCAAAATTAATCAACTAAATAATGACATCCTAAATACAAAATAATTTAAAGAAACAAAACAAAATATACAAACATCCAAAATAATTTTCTTTAACCAAAAACCCTTCAGTGCATAGTAAAATATGTTTCCCCAACACCAGTAAAACACCCCGTTAAAATAGTCCGTTCTACCAAACACCCGCGAAACCCCTCCATAACAAGCCAATGGTACAGTCCCTCGGTTTCCCACAACAAACAGGAAGTATGTGGAGTTCGCGTGATGAGTTACTAAAAACTATTTTGTTATAAAAATGCTAGAACTAAATAAACTTGACGTTAGAAAAAACCAGTTTGCACATGTGTTTCCTAGACCATAGACAATGCTTAACAGATGGGAGATGAAAATGCTTAGAAATGTGTGATGCGTTTTACATGAGTGGAGCCAAACAAATGTTACTAGAATGCCGGTAGGCCTTTCCCTGCACTCGGAACAAATGCTGCTCTCGTTAGAAACTATGGCAAACGGTGGAGTATGAAATGCTTGAAAACCAGTAATACCCATACAGAAAACAGTAATGGAAATGAAGTGCAACTCACAGCAACAGGTCAGCCAAGATGTTTGAATGTTGCCTGTGTGCTTGCGTGAGAGGTGTGCGCGCGCGCGCGAGCGTCACAGCTCACTCCGTGACACACTAATTAATTATATATATATATATAAAAACCACAATATATATTGCACAATATATATATATATATATATATATTTTGTTTTTTTAATATATATATTTAACACAAATATATATATATATTTAACACAAATATATATATATATAAATACACACACCGCTCACTCTAGGACCCATACACACACCTCACTCTAGGACCCAAATTGTTTTTGCGAAAAGTGCTAAAGACTCAAATTTTTCTTTAGCAATTTGCAATTTCGCTTAGCAAGAAATGCTAAAAGAACAATTTTCTTTTTAGCAAAGTAATTTTTTTAGCAAGATATGTTCTACTTCTAAATGCTTCTTGCACTGACAATATTCTCATCTCATCTCATTATCTCTAGCCGCTTTATCCTTCTACAGGGTCGCAGGCAAGCTGGAGCCTATCCCAGCTGACTATGGGCGAAAGGCGGGGTACACCCTGGACAAGTCGCCAGGTCATCACAGGGCTGACACATAGACACAGACAATCATTCACACTCACATTCACACCTACGGTCAATTTAGGCTACGTTTACATTACGTCGAATCAGCGGATCATCAGATTAACGTTCTTAAAACGATTCGCGTTGACACTAAAACCGTTAGCCGTGCACACAGCAACACCAATACGCGGATACGCTCGGCTCCGCAGGCATCCTGCGCTCCAAATCACTCCGCCCTGAACAGCGAGTGCCCTCTGGAGGGTGCGCACTCCGGCCCTGCGCAGCTCACAGAGCGCGCGAGTGAAGTGAACAAGCCACGATTCGGGACTGAGCCGCTGTGTGTGAGATCCCAGCGCATATCACTTATTACTTGCAAGTGGAAGGATGGCAAGCCTAAAGACAATCATAACTACACAATGGGCAGTATTTGCATCAGTATTTGCAGTATTTTCATACTTTTATACTCTTTAATGAAAGGTGATACAAGGCGGAAGTCTGCGCCGTTTTTCAGCAGTCGCGTCACATGACCAACGCCAGCGAATCAGAAAGGTGGATGTCACAGTGACGTTGTCCAATGAGACGCCAGCTAGAGCTCAGCACAGCGTATTCGCGTATTCTCAATGTTTACACAGCACCGGAGCTGATACGATCTAGATTGAATACGTGGACGCTGGCGGATTCCCGTTTCCCCGCTTTTTCAGGGGGGTTAATGTAAACGGACAGTGCGTCCGCGAAGAAAACGAGACAGATACGGTCTAGTGTAAACGTAGCCTTAGAGTCACCAGTTAACCTAACCTGCATGTCTTTGGACTGTGGGGGAAACCGGAGCACCCGGAGGAAACCCACGCGGACACGGGGAGAACATGCAAACTCCACACAGAAAGGCCCTCGCCGGCCCCGGGGCTCGAACCCAGGACCTTCTTGCTGTGAGGCGACAGCGCTAACCACTACACCACCGTGCCGCCCACTGACAATATTGAAAAATGAATTGTTATTGTAGTTTGTTGCTGTTTCAAGTGTTTGCAAGCTTCCTGCCTTTGTCTTTCCATGTTCTTGATTTATGTTCATAGCATGCTTATTTATTCTTGAATCCTCTTATTTTGATCATTTCATCAACTGTATATATGTAATGAAATTGTGTGTTTAATTTAACCCGCTTAATCTGATTTACGGAGTCCATATTTTTCATTATAATTATATCTAACATCTGGTGTGATGTGCTTTGCATTCTTTGCTATCTATGCACATTTTAGCCCTTAGTCACCCTCTGTAGTATGCTGACTGGCCTGTGTGGGTATGTATAATTGGGATCCGGGTGTGTGCGCGCGTGTGTGTGTGTGTGTGTGTGTGTGTGTGTGTGTGTGTTGGGGGGGGGGGGGGGGGGGTCTTTATGGGTAGGATGAAGGGAGCTCAGGGAGTTAAAATCAATGGTTGTTTCTTATAAATTAATCTCATAACCCAAATATAATGATATTCACCATTAATTTCTCAAATGAAACACTTGCAGTCAAAACTTTGAACCATGTGCGTCAAAACGCTCTGAAAACAAGGTACACTTGGTCAATATATCCTGGTTCATCTGTGAATTCTTCCAAAGTTCTGTCAGGGTTGATATTATGTAGAAAATACGTCTTTAGAATGGTTATATCGTGTCTTTATCCCTAACTGAGAAAGCTAACAGAATATTCTAATATGTTCTCACTTTTTAGATAGTGGGCAGCACAGTGGTGTAGTGGTTAGTGCTGCCGCCTCACAGCAAGAAGGTCTGGGTTCGAGCCCCGAGGGCCTTTCTGTGCGGAGTTTGCATGTTCTCCCCGTGTCCGCGTGGGTTTCCTCCAGGTGCTCCGGTTTCCCCCACAGTCCAAAGACATGCAGGTTAGGTTAACTGGTGACTCTAAATTGACCGTAGGTGTGAATGAGAGTGTGAATGGTTGTCTGTGTCTATGTGTCAGCCCTGTGATGACCTGGCGACTTGTCCAGGGTGTACCCCGCCTTTCGCCCGTAGTCAGCTGGGATAGGATCCAGCTTGCCTGCGACCCTGTAGAACAGGATAAAGCGGCTACAGATAATGAGATGAGACTTTTTAGATAAGTTTTTGTCATACATAAAGTCGGATAATTTATTTTAAAAAAACCTCGCTATAATCTTGTTCACTAATGAGCAAGAATTGCCGACATTATCGGCGCAACTCGGAAATTGATCATTTTATATGTAAGGTCCAATGCTATTGGAAGACATAATTTGCGGTCAACCAATAAGAAGCTTCGAAACTCGGGGGCGTTGGTTATAAATCAAAACATCGAAGATGGACACGAAAGGCAGGGCCTGAATTTCATTTTTCAGAATGGGGGGAATTCCCCCCCGTGACTCAAATGGGGGGGGATTTATACAGTTTGTGGCGAATGCTACTTGTGGGCTTAAATAGCTTAGGTCTTACCTTCTGCCACTACTCAGATTGAAGATCTCTACAGTATGTAACCTTTTGTCACCATTTGAGGTATCTTTCAGTAGACTTTTCATTTTGATATCTCCAAATTTGGATAGCATTGTCAGACAAAGGGTGGATAAATGCAAGTATTATTCCCACCAGCCGTCTAAGATATGGACTGTTCAGTTTCGGGTGGAGGGTAGAAAACCACCACAAAATGAAAGAGATCCTTTACAGCATGACATTGCTGACTGACTGTTATGCCATAAAAACACCAATAGCCTTTTTCTAGTAGTGCGAGTAAGGCTCTAGGAAAAGTTTGGAAGGTTGTGTGCCTTTTAGTTAAGCTAATTTTACAACCTCCTTAGTGTTGCTTTACACAGCTGCTTCTTCCTCATCTTCATGCACTATTCTTTAAGTGTCACCGCTTTGTTTAATTATAAAAAAAAAAGAAAATCAGTCTGTTCTTAATAGCACTTAATGAATTTATTGACACAACAAGTCTAACTTAAAATCTAACAAACCAGTCTGCTGACTTTTCAGGATTCTCTTAACTATGTGTTATTTGTCTCTTCTTTTAGTGGCCATCTCTTTAATCAGTGACCTTTGCTTTTTCCTTTTATAATATTTTTATATCATCTTTTTTTATCAACTTTATCATTTTTCTATTCTCATATCTGATCTGATCATCCCTGTCCTCTGTTTAATGTCTACAATTAAAATAAGAAAACACTATCAAACTGTTCTTAACACTGAATGAATTTACAAACTTTGTTTCAGTCCACATGTAGAACGTTAACATGACAGTCTTTGTTGACTTTTCAGGATTCTCTTATACCAGTGGTTCTCAACCGGGGGGGGCGCGGAGGTACTCCAGGGGGGTCGCGAGTAGGCTTCATGTATGGAGGAAAAAAAAAATCTGGGGCTAACAGGCTATAGTAGCTAAGCAGATGCAACACATTTACCCATGTCAAAATGCAGGACATTGGACTATTACATACAAATCAATACTATTATAAAATCTATCATCAATCTATCATAAAATCTTGTGTGTAGGTTATTTTAAGCCCGTGACGCGAACATGACGCAACGTCACGTGAGTGAGTCTGCATACCGTGGCCACCGTGTGAGTGCTTGCCACACACACACTAGTCTGGTTTCTTGCCGAGTTAACTCGTGCCGACTCTCGCTAGTCTACTATCATCAATCCATCGATACAGCGCAAAACCCAAACAGTCTTTTTAAAGACTACTACCCCACACTGTATTTTTGCTTTCCCCATTTCAGCTCTACCCAAATAATTTGTTGTTTTTGTTGTTTTCTTACTGCTAGTCTACTATGGATAATGCTACTACTGCTACTACTACTACTAATAATAATCTAGCCCAGGGCTAGCTAGCTAGCTATCTATCTATCTATCTATCTATCTATCTATCTATCTATCTATCTATCTATCGGTCGATATAAGGTGCTGTAGGTCGGGTGGCGTCACTGCGGGTGAGTGTGTTTGGGGGGATGGGGGCGGGGCGAGAAGAGGGGCCCCCAACTGCAATGAACCAGCTTTGGTGGGGCCCAGGTTGCAAAAGGTTGAGAACCCCTGTCTTATACCATATAGCCCTGTCTCCTGTGTCATATGCCATCTTTAATTTAAAAAAATATCAAATTGTTCTCAACACTGAACAATTCATCTTTGCTGAGTGCAGGATTCTTGTACATATGTAGTCTTTCCTACTCTTTCTCCTAGTGGTCATCTCTTTTGTCAGCATCACTGTCCTTTGCTTTTCCTTGTAAATACTTTTTTCTTATAGCCATGCTCTGATCTAATCCCCTTCACAATGTTAACATTAGCTGTCTCGTCCTGTGTATTCTTAGCAGTATTCTCAACGGTATCACTCACACTGCTATTACCACCATCAGATTCAGGAGTTTTCCTCTTAGCAGGGGAAACTTCTGCCACTGCACTTGTACGTTTTAGCCAGCGGTCCAGGTTTGTTTTACAGCAAAAGTCCGAGAGAGGAAGAGTGCGCGCGTTGTATCTGTCTCTGTGTGAGTGAGTGAGTGAGTGAGTGAGTGAGTGAGTGAGAGAGAGAGAACGGTCTGTGTCTGCTGTTTTTTTTTCTGAGTAGGCTACGGGGGAGATAAGAGGGGGGGTCAGTCAGTAAAAGGAGGGTTAAATTCAAGTAACCTTGAGAACAGAAGGTAGTCACGCATTCACACTGATCCATTATTAGATTGACGTTGTCAGGCAATGCAGTAAAGTGTGCGGGAATCTCTTGCATTAGAATTGTTAAAGGTGCGGGAATTTAAAAAAAACAAAACAAAAAAAAAACCACACATGCGCGATACCCGCAATCCCACGCCCAAATTCAGGACCTGAAAGGTACTGTTTATCTTGAGAAATCGCAGTTGTTTGATGGATTTTGCTTAAACTTTAAATGACTTTCGCATAAAATGCGAATACAGATGATTTTCTTTTCGCAAATTGGAATAAAACTTCGCAATTTGCGGACGTGCGAGCGGCTAGCGTGAGCCCAGATCTCGTGAGCGATAATGGAGGTAACCGTAACGATATATTAGATTCCTCTTGACTCCGTCTGACAATTTAACCCTTTGGTGACTGACCCCTTGAAAATGGTTCCTCCAGGAACGATGACGTTTCAGTTGTCAAGACAACGGAAAAACTAAAATACAAAAACAGAAAGATACATCACAATGCTCTTGTGCACAAAACAAAATGCTCTTGTATTTGTATTTTAGTTTTTCCGTTGTCTTGACAACTGAAACGTCATGGTTCCTGGAGGAACCATTTTCAAGGGGTCAGTCACCAAAGGGTTAAGTAAAACGTACCTTTGTGCTTTTTTGTTTTGATGTGCTCCTGGATGTTTCTAGCTCCTCTGTTTCCATAATTGATCATATCTGAGCACAGAATACACAGAACCTTTCCCGGCATGGCCACTTTTCGGATATGTTCCGTCAGGCACGTCATCACAGTTTGTGTCCCTATCTGCACGGTAACGCTACTATCGGGCCATGCCCATCGGAAACAGTTCTTTATCCCGTTCGATTTATTGATTTCCCTGGCACGATCCTCATTTTTGCGGTCCAAAACTTTTGCCATATTGGCAAAGTAACTTTGAAAACTAACCAAAATGACTAGAACTTAGTGATCAAAACCGTGTACATGTAGCTTGTTTCTCCGTGAATTGTAGAAGTGAGATGAAACTAGCGCCAAAACGTTGCCGGAAATCGTCGTGAGTTGTCGTTAGCATAAATATTGAAGAAAGCAATGACGATTTCCATTATCACAGCTGCAACTAATTTTGCGATGAGTGTTGCCGAAAGATGCTGGCGGGCGGGCGGTCGGTCCTGCCTGCTTGTGCCACCACAAGCCTTGCCTCGCGCCGACCCCTACCCCCTCAAAAAAAATTCTCAACGGATTTACACGTTTCACAAAAGTGACATTTTCAGTAGGAAAAACTCGGAATTCCGCAGATCCGCAGAAAATTCTCATCCCTGAGTCATAAATCTTTATTTAAATTTTTTACCCAATTTCTGATACAAAGAATCTTGCACTGATCTCTCACCAGAAAGCCTATAAAGAAAAATAGCTGGCTATAAAGACTCCTGATTTATAAAAGGAATGATTAGTGATATTTAGTGAGCACAATGACTGGGTAGATCTCAACAGTTAACCAGGCAGAAACAGGCCTTAAAGCGTTCCAGAAAAAGTTACAGCTTTGATCGTGGGTGAACCGTCACTGTTGAAATGTTGCGCTGTTCATATGCACATATTTATGGTTTCGTTGGTAATTAGATAATGCTCGTTTCACTTGGAAACATTTGGGGGTGGGAAATATACAAGATAATTACCTCTTTATATAGTTCTATAGACAAGGGTTAAAGGCAACCAGCGCCTGGAATGTCTGAGCAACAAGTCAATCACTTGATATCTGGGCTGCCATGGTGACAAAGCAATGGGCGACTCTCACTTCCTGTGTGTACGCGCCTTAAAACCTTTGCACAGTGCTGTATGTGACCATGTTTAATTTTCTTTTTCAGTGGTGTATTTAATAAATCTGATGTGTGTGCACGCACATGTACAGAGTGCTATGTACCATGTGCAGTGATTAAAGCTCGGAGTGTGAGTCACCTTCAGTGTGATTAAAGAGCTCCATTGCTGGTTTCATAACGGCACGCAAATGGTCCTGTTGATCCTCCATATTTTCTGTCACGCTGTCGTAGTAATCTGCATAAGAAGCATTGATATTCCATATCCACATGGTCCTTAACATCTTGATGCTGGCGTTATAGAACACAAGCTGTTCTCCATCCAGCAGACCCACAGCAATGACTTCTGTGGAATTTATTCCTCTGACAGCAGTGTGTTGGTACTGCAGTGTGTGAGAGCCTGTAAAAGGGTAAATAGTTTCAGTAACTCACAGATGAAGTAAAACTAAGATGTATAAATTCTATAAAAGTTACTAAAGAGGTCACCAACACAGCTCTTGTGAGCAGCTGGTTGATGGTAGCGTGCTGCTGCTTCCACTTGTGGATAACGGCACCCTGATGGGGTTTATAAGAACAGTGGAGTAGGCTTGGGATCGAGGTCTTTTTCATGCATCAATAATCAGAAAAATTTCCAATGATTAATGATGCACGTCAGCATTTCAGAAAAACACAGTCAGGTCCATAAGTATTTGGACAGTGTCAATTTCTGTAATTTTTCCTCTGGACACCACCAAAGTGGATTTGGAAGTGAAGCAGTCAAGCCGTGATTAAAATACAGAATTCCAGCTTTAATTCAAGATGAACAAAAACATCACATTAACCATTCAGGAATTACAGCCGTTTCTTGTACATTGTCCTGCCATTTTCACGGACTCAAAAGTAATTGGACAACTCACTGATAAGTGGCTTCGTCCAAGTGTGGCCCGTTTCCTCGTTATTTCATGAGGAATTAAGGAGACAAAAGGTCAAGAGTTGATTCCAAGAGTTAAATTTGCATTTGGTTGCTGTTCATGGCAGTGTTATTATACTTTCAAAATTTGTTAGTTTTTATTTAGTCTTTCAGGTTTTTTTTAAACTTTCAGTTTAGTTAGTTTTTACAAGTGCATATGTAGTTTTATTTTTGAGGAACCGATGAGCTTTGAGTTTGTCGGGGATTGCAGAGCCAGAACAGGACACGAGCCATTTGCTTTTGGCACAATTAGATGCTGTATCCGTTTGCTGGTTCTTACCATAGAGATCTCATTTTGTCTGTTGACATCAATGAAATCAGGCGCCTCGACACTGAAATAATGCTGAGCAATAACAGTGTGACCGAGGGTTTGGGATCACTGTGTCAAACAGGACGCTTTTCATACATTTATATTTGATTTATTTGGCAATAAAAAGTACATGTATATAAAACAAGCAATGCACTGCCCAGGAGAACACACAAAAAGCAATAAACTTATTTCCATTGTGGTCCTCAGGAAGGGGGGGGCAAAATGCACAAAGTCCATTGGTGAACAGAAAAAAAGTTGACATACACAATAATTGGAAAGACAACATGAGTGATACTAATAATACATAAAATCATCTTGGTTGTCGTTTAACAATTGCAACATAAATATTCCTTCACAGTTTTCTTAAAAATCATCTTTACTCCTTAACATTTCAACAGAAACAGGTCGGCCATTCCGTAACTTAGCACCAGTATGGTAGAAACTATTTTTACTAAAAGAACCAACATGATTTACAATAAACAAACCAAACTATTTCTAGTATGATTATGTGTAGACAACTGGAAGTTAGATTTCAGATACTCTGGAGCATTGTTGTTATAGGATGTTGGGTGTGGTTTAAGTCGTTTAATGCAGTAAATCAACAGGTAACATACCAACTTTCTTGAACTCATCCACTCCAACACTACTCGGAGGAGGGAGAGTCAACATGAACCTGATAACCTTATTTTGTGCCACCTGTAATCGACGCTGGGATTTCTGTTAGTCCACTGTACCATGCACAACAAGCCTAGTCGAAATGACTCCGAATCGAGGCAGAAACAAGCAATCCAAGTCAAATTTACTACCATATCTGTATAAGAATTTAACCAACTTTGTACATTTGGAGACAACTTTCTCAGCAATTACATCACCAGACAATGATTGGTCCAAATTAACACCTAAATAATTTATTGCTGCTTTGATTCAACACACACACACACACACACACACCTCCCTACAGCTCTCCCTCCAAAACACAAACGTGCACTTGCTTGCTGAATGAAGAGTCCACCAGATACAGCATTCAGGGAGAGGAGCATCGCACATAGTTATCATATTCAATTAAAAAAAAATCCCCCAAATAACAAAAACCAAATAACTCTGGTCACCAGTGTTGGAAAGCTAGACAGATGTCCACTCTGGTTTGACCTCTTGCTTTCAGGTGCTACTTCCTACTTGTGAAGTCAGAATTACGAGCACGTCACGTTCAAGTGCTTTGTTGTTGGAGTGAAAAAAGAATTAGTGGATGCAAGATTCCTTCTCATTTTTCTTGGGGAAATCCTACTTTGATTCTGGAACTCCAAACCTGTGTTTCCACCAAACATGGCGAGAGCGTCAAAACAACCGTCTGTCGTTCATTTCGTACAAGAGCCAACGTCTCTCAGCGGCATGATTGTTGGTGGGTGGGGGCGTCAGAATAAAGTTGAAATCTAGGCAACTTTATGATAATAAGCCATGATGTGGTTCGGCAGCAACCAACCGGAATTTAGAAAGTGCGCCACTTGAAAGAATACTAAAGAACATAACCGTGTAAATTTCACTTCTGTTCAAACTGTTCCTAAATACAATAGAGGAGACATTAATAAGTGCAGTGGTGGGTTTCCCCGTTATTTATGATGTGCCCCCATTTACATACAGGGACAATTTCAAAATAAACAAAAGCCATGTTGAAATTTGACTTGACATGTAGCATTAACACTAATGCCACAGCACACAAACTACTTTTAATTAGTCCATCATTAGTTTATTTTCTTACCAAAGATGAAATAACAATTGTTCATTTTACTTCAGATCGATTTCTTACCATCACTTTTAAAAGATTCCATGAGGTTAACTTATACCCTACTTGCGGTCAGTCGGCACAAAGAGACCGGCTGAAGGGTTTGTTTTGTGGTCCTTTAAATAAACTTTGCGAGAGGAAGCATTCTGAACGACCTCGTAGCCGTCCATTTCTTCATCACAGAGCGTCTACGAACTTCGAGAGCATCGTGGACAGACTGGACGCATGACATGAACAGTCATCATGTGATTTCTTGTGAAAATGCTGGACTTTTTGGATTTCTGTATTTTAAATAAAACATTTTTTAGAAACTCTACTTCTATTTGGAATATTATACATCTCTATATTTTATCCAAGATTGGTGGCCTGAACTTTTTTCTTGTTTGCAACTACGATACAAGATTCTTATAAAATTGTCTTTTCACTGCCATGTTTTCTTGTCATGGTCTCGTTTACAGATATCGGGTGGAGTGGGATTATCTTTTTTTATACCCTTAAACAGTTCGGTTTTGGCTCGGGATTTGCCTCCTGGATAAAAATGCTTTATTCTTCCCCGTTGGCAGCTGTCCGAATAAACACCAATCTTTCCCCCTATTTTTTACCCTGTCGTGGTACTAAGCAGGGCTGCCCCCTGTCGCCCGTTATTCACTATTGCAGTTGAACCATTGGCGATTGCACTGCGTGGTGAAGTCGACATTAAGGGAATACAGAGAAATGGATTAAAGTATCCCTTTATGCTGATCTGCTATTATACCTATCTGACCCCTTAATTAGTCTACCAAAAACACTTAGTTTACTAGAAGACTTCGGCAAAATATCAGGCTATAAGGTTAATTTACAAAAGAGTGAGATCATGCCAGTCAATACTGCAGCCAAGCTAATTAAATTTAATTTATTCCCCCTTAAAGTAAGCATACATAAATTTAAGCACTTGGGCATTTGGATAACACACGAATTTAAGGATCTTTTTGAGGCTAACTCCCCCCCATTGCTTTTTTGTCTGAAACAAGATTTGGAACGCTGGCGCTTACTACCTTTATCACTAGGAGGGAGAATCAATACAATCAAAATGAACGTACTGCCAAAATTTTTATATGCATTTCAGTGTATTCCAGTTTTTTTTTTTTTAACCAAAACATTTTTTGTCCATAGATAAATTATCTGGATTTATTTGGAATGGTAAAAACCCTTGAATACGCAAGAGTATCTTACAGCGGCATCGCCTACACGGCAGACTATCCCTCCCTAATTTTCAATTTTATTATTGGGCTGCTAACATTAGGATTATGTTGTATTGGAAGGAACCTTTAATCCATGATGCAACTCCGAAATGGCTACAACTGGAAAACCTATCTTGCAACCTCACTCCCTTGTATGCCCTGCTCTGCTCAAAACTTCCATTATCTGAACCTTTGTCGAGGTACACTTTAAATCCGATTGTGAAGCACTCTAAGATATGAACACAGTTTAGACGCACCTTACTGTACTTAGTGACTTTTCTATTTATGCTCCCATAACGAGAAATCATATGTTCACACCATCAATTATAGATGGAGCTTTTGATGTCTGGGTCAGAGGAGGGATATCCACAGTAAGAGATCCATTTATCAATAATACTTACATATCCTTTGACCAGATAATGCTGAAGTTTAACATTCTCCGCTCTCATTTTTTTCAGTTCCTGCAGCTCCGTAATTTTATGTCTGCATCCTTTACTCGTTTTCCAACAATCCCACCCAGCTGTCTTTTGGACTCCATTCTAGGACTTGTGCCATGTTCTAAAGGGATAATTGGGGTGGTATATTCCTGGTTAAACTCGCAATTTGGAACCTTTGACTCTGCTAAGGAATCAGTGGGAGGAAGATTTTGGTGCTCGGATTGCGGATGGAGTTTGGAAGACAGCTCTAGATAGGATACATTCCTCTTTGATTTGTTCATGACATAGAATCATCCAGTTTAAGGTTTTTCATCATCTGCACTGGTCTAAAGTAAAGCTAGCCAAGTTTACGCTGAATATTGACCCCTTATGCAACTGATGCAGGCAAACAACAACCACCCTCTCACATATCTTTTGGTTTTGTACAAAGCTAAATAATTTCTGGCAATTAATATTTAAAACCTTCTCAAATGTTTTAAAAGTACACATAGAACCGTCTGCCATTATTGCAATATTTGGAGCAACTCCACAGGATATAAATCTTAGTCGGCAGGCAAAAAGTATGATCGCTTTTTCAACTCTCTTAGCTAGATGACTTATATTGTTTAAATGGAAGGAAACGCTCCCTCCCACCTTTAGTCTATGGGTTAAAGATCTTATGCACCATGTGGCATTGGAGAAAATTCGCTACACCACAAGAGGGTGTGCTCAGAAATGTTATGCTTTATGGCAGCTATTTTTGACTCACAGAGAGAGGGTTGAGACCGCTGTCATGGCTTTCTAGTGCTGACCCAATAACACCTATAGCTTACTTGTTATTTCTCTTTTCTTACCACCACTCATTTATATATTTACTTGTTTCTTCATTTACTTTCTTTAGTCCTACTGAAATATATATATTATGGCATGCCGTTCAGGAAATTAATCTTTGAATATATTGAATGAAACTCTGAATATATGGAATGAAACTTTGAATATATGGAATGAATCCCCGAATATATTGAATGAAACTTTGAATATATGGAATGAAACTCTGAATATATGGAATGAAACTCTGAATATATGGAATGAAACTCTGAATATATGGAATGAATCCCCGAATATATTGAATGAAACTCTGAATATACTGAATGAATCCACGAATATATTGAATGAAACTTTGAATATATGGAATGAAACTTTGAATATATTGAATGAATCCCCGAATATATTGAATGAAACTTTGAATATATGGAATGAATCCCCGAATATATGGAATGAAACTTTGAATATATGGAATGAAACTCTGAATATATGGAATGAAACTCTGAATATATGGAATGAATCCCCGAATATATTGAATGAAACTTTGAATATATGGAATGAAACTCTGAATATATGGAATGAAACTTTGAATATATTGAATGAATCCCCGAATATATTGAATGAAACTTTGAATATATGGAATGAAACTCTGAATATATGGAATGAAACTTTGAATATATTGAATGAATCCCCGAATATATTGAATGAAACTTTGAATATATTGAATGAATACCTGAATATATGGAATGAAACCCTGAATATATGGAATTAAACTTTGTATTCTGCCCCCGCTCCCACAGCTCGGCAGACAGACAACAGGTCCCAAGAAAAACTGACTCAGAGGAGAGTATTAGAGTATATTGAGAAACGCTGTAAAACTCGACAAACAAAATTTACAAATTAGTTTTATATACAGAAAATACCGTTATACAAATATGATCCATGAGGGAAATGACTGTCACCGTAGCTTCGTTGCACATAAAAGAAGTAAACACTAATAAAACCACAAGCATTCGCCAGAGTGTTAACAATGTCTTTATTGTTTAAAATAGCCGCAACCAAATCCCGAGCTGACTGACTCATTTTTGCTGCAGGACGGCAGCAGTGCCTTCATGACGTCAGCCAAGTTTCATGCCATATATTCAGAGTTTCATTCAATATATTCGGGGATTCATTCCATATATTCAAAGTTTCATTCAATATATTCGGGGATTCATTCCATATATTCAAAGTTTCATTCCATATATTCGGGGATTCATTCCATATATTCAAAGTTTCATTCAATATATTCGGGGATTCATTCCATATATTCAAAGTTTCATTCAATATATTCAGGGATTCATTCCATATATTCAGAGTTTCATTCCATATATTCAAAGTTTCATTCAATATATTCGGGGATTCATTCCATATATTCAAAGTTTCATTCAATATATTCGGGGATTCATTCCATATATACAGAGTTTCATTCAATATATTTTGGGATTCATTCCATATATTCAAAGTTTCATTCAATATATTCGGGGATTCATTCCATATATTCAGAGTTTCATTCAATATATTCGGGGATTCATTCAATATATTCAAAGATTAATTTCCTGAACGGCATGCCATAATATATATATATATATATATATATATATATATATATATATATATATATATATATATATATATGCTAATTCTATCAAACCAAACAGCGACCAAAGCAGGCTCACTCACCAGCAACTGCCGCTTGGGCCGGTGTTTCTTGGTCTGCTGAAGGCGCTGATGCATCTTGTTTCGAGTCTGTTGTATCATTAAAAAAAAAAAAATTGACTTAGTACTAGAATAGAACTATGAAAAATATGTAACAAAAAAATTCCATTGCTAGTTTTAGGTAGCTTAGAAACCAGCTCTTCCATTATTGCAGTTTCTTCCACATTTTCTTGATGCTGTGTTCTAGAAACGGCACTAAAACTTGCCTTCGAAACAACAAAATGCAACTTTGATGGAAAATACAGGGAAAAGAAACTTGAAAGACTGGCAGCTACACTAGCAGCTTGAGCAGCAAACCTCGTTACCCAAACAGACAGGAGGAGGTTTGGTTTACAAGACTGAGAACGGGCCATACTGGATTAAATAACAGCTTATACGTTATAAACAAACATCTATCTGGAAAATGTGAACTTTGTGGAGTGAGAGAGGATGTAGATCATGTTCTTTTAAGATGATTAAAATTCTACAGACAGAAAAACTGAAGAGGGACGTGAACGCAGTTAAGAAAGCCTTTTCTTTAGACACCTTATTAGGTGAGCCGAGATCAGGCTATGGCCATTATCGTGCTATGATAACATTTATCAAAGAAACAAAGTTAGCAAATAGGATTTAGTTAATTGTTGTGTTTTTCCTTTTATTTAATTTTTCTTTGAAATGATGTCCATTTGATTGCACCTCCGTCCAGTAGATGGCGGTAAGACACTGCTTGTAAACTGCCGTAAAACCTGACAGAAGGAGGAGAAGGCAGCTTGCCCATGCTTTCCAGTGCGATCGTGTTGCGCTTGCGCGAAACTGGGTTTTCGCGCCAAAATCACAGGAAGACCATACAAGGTTATAGAAACCCTAATGAGGCTGAGGTGACTACCGTAAAATACCAAATAATAGCCGAGTTCCAATTAACCGCCGAGTTCCCTTTAACGGCCGGGTGTACGCGTGTGTTGTGACAAATAAAGGCCGGTTCCGAATACTCGCCGGGGTCTAAAAAAAAAAAAAAAGCGTCCGAACGTTCTATCTAGAATCTTGAGGCCCAGCACTTTTCTGGTTTTCTGGTGTTTAAACGATTTTGCATTGCATAGTTTTCTACCGAAACAATATGAATGAATGAATGAATGAATGAAATTATTTCTATAATACTGTTTACAACATTTTGTTACGTGATAATAAACATGCCATTTCAATGTTATAATCTTGGTCTACCGTAATATTTCTTGAGGAATGCAACTCCGTAACTTTTGACAGATGTCTTAGCCACCCCTTTGGGTATACCCAACGAAAGCCAGCGTGTGTGGTGACATTGAGGACTGCGGGTTTCCAAGGTTGGACTGCTGCTTCTGTTAAACGACCTAAATTGCCGAATGCATGCGTCAAAGCACACACTGAGTTTTATTAAAGACCTTATACCATTTCACTTGCCCTTACCCATTCGGATCTGGAAGACGCTTTACAAAAAAGGTGAGAGCGTTCTAACATGCATTTCAGTCTGCTCGCGGCCAATCTAATCCAAGGGGCCTTTTCAACAAGTAATCTGTCGTGCAAGTTGGGCAGAAGCACGCGTCAGGCAGGCAACATGTAGGCCTACAAGTCAGTAACCTATTCAACTAACTTTCATCCGAACTTTAAGTTTTCTACGGGGTCGAGCCACCGTACCAACTCACTCGGGGAATAGGCTCATATCGGCCAAATAGGGAGACGTCTTGGAGAGAAACGTGATGCAAGATGACAGTATGTAGCCACTGCAGGTCACTTATTTTTCAGCATAAGAAAAAACCCTTTGGTTTGACACTTCGCACCCTAATTATGTTGCTTCAACGTTGCGCCCTCCATGCAATTTCAGATTGACAGACATCGCGAAGCGCAAAGGGTGGAGGCTGCATGGGTGAGGGTGATAGCAAGTGACCATAACTTTGCAGAGTAATTAAATCACAGTGCTGCGCACAGACAATGGTGTGGTTTCTTGATTATTTTGTAAAGCATGCGCTTAACTAGTCATTAACAGGAAAAGGTGTGTGATTTATCCTTTATCCACCCCGACTGTGCCATGCGAAGATGCATTCTGCGTCTTCAAAATTCCCCGAAGTCGGCACCGTGCTATCTGTAATCTAACTCTAAACAAACTGTAAGTTATACTGGTTAAAAGTAGGCCTATCTGAGAATGATTTTTTTCCCCGTTTTGAGGTAGATTTTGGGGAAGGTGTTTGTGAAGAAGGAATTAATCGCCTGTTCCAAATAGCCGCCTAGTCTCTAATACGCGCCGGGTCTCTTATGTGATTGAGACAAATAATCGCCCGGGCTATTATTTGGTATTTTACGGTAGTTATAAAAAACGTTAGAAAAATGATAGTGGGCACTTTTCTAATATTCTTATGCGGCTACTGAAAAACTGTATGGTCCGGGGGGGGGGGGGGGGGGGGGGGTCATCATCATCATCCCACCCAGGACCCCTCAGCCACGCTCCTGCCAGTGGCGGCTGGCCCATAGGGGGCGCTCGGGCGCCGCCCTCCCAGATGTGGAGGGAAAAAATATATTATATATAATATATACATTTTATTATCAATATCAGTTTTACTTAATAGTGTGTGCCTACATGCAATCTAAATTATTTAAACAACATTTCCACCAACTGACTCTCATTCAACAGTGAATTTCCACCGACAGACTCGGATCATTTCTCTTCCTGGGCGCTCAACAAAGCGCCCCAGAAGTGCAGCGAAATAGCCAATCGTGTATGGTTGCTAGGGAAAAATAATAAATATTTGGCCAATCAGCATCGCCGAATGTAATGGTTTTGGGGCGCTGGAAATGTCGCCCCTGCTACAGAAAATGTGGGAAATGTTTGGTTGCTATGGTGATAAACTTGAGGTCTCAGGTCAGAATCAGAACTTTTCTTTATTATTGTTAGTTTTAGTTAGTGTTGTCTCTCAGTTCTGAACTGGACAGTAACTTCAAATCCTTCACTCTCTCACACACAAATCTTACCCTCATCTCAGAAACGCGCACACACACACACACACACACACACACTACCTCTCTCTCTCTGGTTAGAGGTGATGTTCAAAACTAGACTTTTGGTTCATACTGGACAATAATCACTCCCCCCCCCCCGTTTCACAGAAATACACCTAGCTCAAAACACACCCACACACACCATTTCATAGTCACTCTCTCACACAGAAATCTTACGCTCACCTTAGAATCAGATACACACACCACCTCTCTCTCTCTCTTTTCATGCAATCACTCAGTCCCACACTCACCTTAGAAGCCTCCCTCTCTCTCACTCATTCACACTCTCTCTCTCACACACACACTGTTGATTTGTACAGATTCAGCTGAAATCATACCCTTGCTGTAAACTTCTCTCAAGAACTTGAGTATTGTATTTGATACCGTTCCTTTCCAAAGCATAAATGGAGCCTAATAAAGCTGTAAATTGTTAATTTACTTTATCTGTGAAACTGCTGATTTTGAGAAGGAAATTAAAGTTATTATTGTGGAATTGTTGTCATTTTCTGACTGTTCATTTGAATGCTCATACTGGATTAGGCAGGGAAATCTATTGGCACACACCAGCCCCACCAAGAGTTTTTTTCACCAGTCGCCACTGGCTCCTGCATTTATACCATAACAGCTCAATCCCACAAGATTTATTTATTTTGGTCATTTTAAGAACCTTATTAAATTAAAATAAGCGGCGGACATAACTATATCGGTACTGAAATACTAAAACTTTGGTTTTTTGGACGGGAGCGCGCGCCGGTTCTGAACTTGTCCCGCTCAGATTGCGGAAGACGGAAATCTGTTCCCTCCAAATGAACACTATTCCAAGCCCTTTCCCCCAGCGTTCTCAACATCCTTTTATAACTTACACGCTCAAAGCATTCGGTAACTCTCCAACACACTGCAGCACAGAACTGTTACTGTAGCTCGAATAACGGAGCGACACCGAAGTGAAGAAAACCGACTCACCTGCTGAAACTCCGGTGGAGCTCAATATCAGAATCAATAAAGCCGCGGTGGAGCTCATCGTGGCGGGAAAACAGCCGGAACTAAACAATCCACCGCGTTTCATCAGAAGAAGAGGAGCAAATACAGGCGCGAGCCAATAACGAAAAGACGGGCTGCTCTGGACTCTTCTTCTAGACCAATCCTCGTGCACCTGAGCCAGGTAGGCTGGGGCCACGTGACGCAGTTTATCCAATCATATTCAACTGACGAAACAGACTCCGCCCGCGTCGGGCAGGATTTTCAGAGAGAGACGCCTTTCGAGGGGAAGTTGGTTTTAAAGCACGGCTTGGCTTTAAACAAAATAATTGAAGGTGCGATCAAATTAACGTTGGGGTGGAATGGCGGTAGAGAGTGGAGGTGGGCTCTTGCTTGAGTTGAGTGATGGAGCGGAAATGGGAGGAAGTGACGGTAGTTTGTTTGGAAGTGAGCCAGAGATGGAAGGAGAAAACGAGGGAAATTTAAATGAGAAATGGGAGAAGAAAGGAAACAAACGAGGTAGAGTGTCTGATGGTCACTCAGAGTCGGATAAAGATAGAGATAGTAAAGCAAAGCGAGTGGCAAAACATAACGGTTTAAAGGTAAAGTTCCAGTTTGACCCCCCTAGCTCTATCAACCCACTGAGACTTACCAAAGCACTTCATATAGCTGTAGGTACAGTGCAGGTTACACCGCTAAGGGACGGTAGTTTAATTATTGATTGTTACAATGCCGCACAGCGGGATAAGCTACTTGGAATGACTGTAATGGAAGGAAAGAAAATTAGATGTACTGAACGGGAGCGTAATAAACTTGAGCTTGGTGTTATAACTGGAGTCTCAACTGACCTGTCATGTGAGGATATTTTGAGCAATGTATCAGGAGCCAATGTGGTTAAATGCAGAAGGTTGATGTATACCCGAGATCAAATAAAACAAGAAAGCCTGTCCATTCTGTTATGAGAAGGAATTGCCCGTTAGAGTACACTCTTAGAAAAAAAGGTTCTTGGGGGTGCTATATTGAGGTATTTCACCTGACGTCACAGGGTCACGTGACGCCCCGGTGTCCACCATTTTGGACGGCAAGCTAGCTAATGTCAACAACAGTAGCTAGTATGCTACTGTAGCAATATTTACATTCAGTCATTTGGATGACTGTTAAAACCTTTCAGTCTCAAGTTTTTCCTTTACTGGATTTACTAGTTTACTGAGCTAGCGCGCGATGGCTCCCGGCTCGGCCGGAGAGCGCGCGATGGCTCCCGGCTCGGCCGGAGAGCGCGCGATGGCTCCCGGCTCGGCCGGAGAGCGCGCGATGGCTCCCGGCTCGGCCGAGCGCGCTAGCTCAGTAAACTAGTAAATCCAGTAAAGGAAAAACTTGAGACTGAAAGGTTTTAACAGTCATCCAAATGACTGAACGTAAACATTGCTACAGTAACATACTAGCTACGATGTTGTTGACATTAGCTAGTGCTAACAGCTAGCTGCTAGTACACTGCTACAACACAGACACCGACCCTAATAATACAGTTCTTGGTCATTTCCTGGTAACAGCAAATTTATAACGGGCCATGTCTCAACAGACTAAGAAGTTATTTCAATGACATTTAATAACATTTTGTTTATCCTGAGGACCGAAAGTAAATGAAAATGTGAACAAACCTTAGCTGTAATAAGATGGCAACCACCGGCTCCAGGGACGACCCGCTGATGTAGGCATGTTACCCAGCCTGACAAAATATTTGTAGGCATCCAAACTCTTATACGCTTTCAGATCAATACCTGTGTATGGCGATGGGTTTTTAACGACATAGGTATACAGATCCTGTGGGCCAAAGTCAGGTAAAGACGAGGGCTTCGTGTACTTCCGTACGTCAGTGAACAATCCTGGTGGAAGCAGGTAAACGTCGTTCTCTAAGCCTGCTAACCTCAATTTTTGCAAATACCTCTCCCTCTGCTCGCCCTGTAAATGCCCTACGTCACTGGATAGTGAAGGTGTTTTCTGCATCTCGCTCCTTTTTCTTTTATGTTTTTCGTTTGTCGCCTTCCTCGCATTCAAACTGATTCGAGCCGTGACGTCCAAAATGGCAGCATCACATGACTTGGTCACGTGAGTGAAATACCTCAATAGAACCCTGTGAGTTCAATTCAGGGAAAATGGAACCATTTCCAGCGAAAGGTGCTATTTTATGCACGTGAAGATTTATTTGATTTCCAACGAACCTTTCCAACGGCAACCATTCACTTCAAGCGTTCATTGGTAAGTGACTACGATTTTTGTCCTTCCGTGTATTTTCTTTATAACACCAATGAAAAATACCTTAAGTGGTGCTTTCCCTTTAATAACGTGAAGTGGTGTTTGTTTGAGCGTCAAGGGCTGTGTCGTGTGTGTAAATGTTGTAGTCATTGGTTTTGAACGTCAAGGGGCGTTAACTTTGTCAACGTCAGCTCCGCAGATGTTAGCTTGTTAGCTAGCGGATATATAACTTTTGTTCACTGGCATTAAAAAGGCTACAGATGTCAACATTACTGGATACAACAGGGAGTATCATACATATTGTGTTTTATTTGTTTTCGTTGTGTGTATGAGCGTTTATGAGGGCCAAGATGCCACATATATTTAAATCCATGTAATTTCCATAGTGTAATGGAATGTACAGATACACTTTATTGTTCTGCCACTGCCTGATGTCTAAAGTGCTGCTATATGAGACCTGCTCCATCAGTCAGTGAAAGTGAATGTAGCCTTTGAAAGTGAATGCACAAAAGTACCAAGAGAATTGTGTGTAATTGGCAATGTCAGGATGTCAGTTCGAAAACAGGTGGTGACAAAACAACAAAATGCTGTCTATAAATACTCATCTCATTCTCATTATCTCTAGCCGCTTTATCCTTCTACAGGGTCGCAGGCAAGCTGGAGCCTATCTCAGCTGACTACGGGCGAAAGGCGGGGTACACCCTGGACAAGTCGCCAGGTCATCACAGGGCTGACACATAGACACAGACAACCATTCACACTCACATTCACACCTACGCTCAATTTAGAGTCACCAGTTAACCTAACCTGCATGCCTTTGGACTGTGGGGGAAACCGGAGCACCCGGAGGAAACCCACGCGGACACGGGGAGAACATGCAAACTCCACACAGAAAGGCCCTCGCCGGCCCCGGGGCTCGAACCCAGGACCTTCTTGCTGTGAGGCGACAGCGCTAACCACTACACCACCGTGCCGCCCCTGTCTATAAATACTGCACCTTGAAATTATTATTTATTTATTTATTTATTTATTTAACACCTACATTGCAATGATTTAAAGTGAGTACTTTTTTGACACCCTGTAGTGCTGTGAAGTACATTCAGAATTTTGAGCACTTTCACAATTTTGTGGTGTGTGTGTGTATTCTTTCTAGGAAACATGGTTGATGCGTGGTCCACCCATGAGGTCTGTCTGTGGCTGAAGCAGAATTCTTTAACCGAGGCTAAACAGATCTTCTTTGGTAACACACCCAATTTTTTATGATAATGGAGCGTTTTTTTCGATGTGGATTTTGTAGTGTTGTGAAGTTCACTATCCCAAAATATCTCAGCCACTTGCAGCTCACGCACCAACACCAACCTGATTTCCAAGCACAATGTGTTGTTGAGGCATGCAGAAAAACGTACAAAAGTGTTGGAGCCTTGAGGATACACTTATACAGACACCACAGGAACTATGTGCAAACAAAAACTGTGCCTCATGAAGAAATCAATTCGGAACCTGAATCGGACTCTGATGTAGACCAAAATGTAGAAGACCAATCTACTATTGAAAATGACAGCGAGCAGGTGGATTTAAATACCTTGCTCTCAGGTCTTCAGAAGCATGTGGCACTTTTTATATTAAATCTTCAAGAGAAGCACCTCCTCCCCAAAATTACTCAAGACACAATTGTTGAAAATCTTCAATTTGTACTGCAATTTTTTCAGCAACATTACAATGATCTCATTAAGTTCCACTTGGATCAGTCGGGTTTCAGATTAAAAGACCATGAGGAATTGGACAATCTACTGTCAAATGAAACTGTTTTTGACCGTGCATTTGAGTATGTTAAATCTGAGTACAGATTAATACAGTTTAGTAGGGAGAATCTGGATTTTGTGGAGCCAATTCGCTATGTCCTTGATGTTAATAGCAGGGGAAAGGAAGACAGTTTCCAATATGTGCCACTGAATGATGTTTTAAAGGTTTTTTTGGAGAAAGAGGACATTTTTTTATTCTTTTCAAAGAGGATGTGAGAAGGTTTCAAATGATTTTTTGGAAGATTTCACGGACGGTAGTTTTTTCCAAACTCCACCATTTTGTGGTGATCCAAGTATTCTGCGTATTCACCTATACACCGATGAATTTGAAGTTGTTAATCCATTAGGTGCTAAAAAAGCAATACATAAAGTAACGGCCTTTTACTTTACTATTGGAAATCTTGAACAAAAATACAAGTCCCAATTACGGCACATACATCTGTGTCTTTTGATTCGACATCAGCTCTTTCAGAAGTATCCTCATAAGGACATTTTACGTCCTCTCCTACTTGATCTGAAGGAGTTATTTACAAAGGGAATTGACATTTGTGTGGATGACAGACACCATGTTTTGAAGGGGGCTCTAGCAACTATTTCTGCTGACAATTTGTCTGCCCACTACTTAGCAGGATTCACATGCTGTTTTAACAGTGGCCGTGTGTGCAGATTTTGCATGACCACATATAGCGACTTGAAGACCCATGTTAATGAAGGAGTTCAAATTAGGTCTTCAGATGTCCACAAGTACCACCTAACTGCCCTTGAAGAAAACAATCAGTTAACAAAACAGACCTATGGTGTAGTGAAGGAGTGTCCGTTCGCTGAGCTGAACTACTTTGATGTCACACGACAATTTCCACCAGATTTAATGCATGATTTTTTAGAGGGTGTCATACCAATTGTTGTTTGTAAAGTCATCACTGCACTTCATCAGTTGAAAATTGTGACACTGAATGACATTAACTCAGAGCTGGAAGCATTCAAGATTGGGAAAAATGATAGAGGTAACATTCCACAGACACTACCGCAGAGTGTACTGAAACAGAAGTTAACTGGATCAGCAGCACAAAACCTGTGTTTATTCCGGATTCTACCACTCCTTATTGGCCATTATATTCCAGAAGGTGACACACACTGGGATATTTATCTCAAGTGCAGAGAAATAGGTGACATAATCCTCGCTCCCTGCGTCAGGAAAAGCACTATTCCTTTCCTCACTCTTCAAATTGGTGAATTTCTCTCCCCTTTCAAGACTGTTTTCCCAGAGACCTTCACCCCTAAATTGCACTATCTTATTCACTATCCTCGTCTGATGTTGGAATTTGGTCCACTGAAACAGCTGTGGTGCATGGGCTTTGAGGGTAAACATCAGTATTTTAAGAGGTTATCCCACAACACCAGCAACTTCAAAAATCTTTGTCACACCCTAGCTAAAAGACACCAGCTGCGCCAGTGTTGGGAATTGACATCCTTGGACATTCTCCACCAGAGCTCATACACTGAAGGTGAACGTCAAGTCCCATTCGCTTCTCTTCCATTGGACATTCAGGAAGGTATTGCATTAAAGAGTGGTGTTGAAGACATACCAGCACATGAGAGAGTAGGAGTTGTTAGCACTCTACTGACCAACAACTGTACGTACAAAGAAGGTGACAACATTGTAATTGATGTGGTAGAGGAGGACATTCCCATCTTCATGAGAATAGCGAAGCTTATTCAGTTCAGAAGTCTTTGGCTTATCTTTGGAAAATTACGTACCCCCAAGAATTTCAGTTGTCACTACCATGCCTTCTCTTTGGAGGAACAAAAGGAATGGGTTGTTGTTCATCCAGGGGATGAAAAAGATTATCATTCTCTGGATAGCTATATCATTGATGATGACATGTTCCTTCCACTTCATCATTGCGTGCAGAGGTAAAATCCTGCCTAAAAGTGGATTTACAATTTAAAAATCGATTTGTTAAAAATTATATAGGTAGGCCTACTGTATGACTATCCCCTTATTGGAAATGCATTGTTTGTAATTCTTATATCAACAGAACAACAGATTGATGGGGAAACACTACTGGGACTAACAGAGCGGATGGTAGAAAAACTGTTTCCCATCATGAAACACCAGGTCTTGTTTTTGAAAGAGTTGGAGAAGTTGCGCAGCACATCATCAGCACAGTAATTACCGAATTACATTACTTGTCAGCATTAAATGGATAATTTCTTGCCATGAATGCTGTGTTACACCAAATTGTTGTCTTTCCTGTCTATAGAAAATCCAATCCAACATGTGACACACTACCTGTAGAGTCAAATACTCAGTAAGTCTACAGCACTTCAGTGTTATCTTACTTAAATGCCTCCGCCCTTCTGAGAAAATGTTTTATGACAAAAGGAAAAAGACTAATGGTATCTGTCTCTATTTATGTTTGTAGTCAACAAGCTCATGTGTCATGGCCAGCACTGTATACCCTGCCTGTTATGCCACCAGAGCTACAGGAAGCTCTACACAGAAAAGATCCATCTTTCAAAAAAAAAGGATAAATCACACTTGAGAGCATTGTTAATACAAGTTCTATTTGACCACATAACAATGTACACATGGTATTGTTAGCCTTGATCTATACTCACGTTCTCATTATTTGGTTTTAGTAGGAATGTTGGAATAGTCAGAATGGGTTTAATTTAAGAACACTTTTATTCTGTGAATTTTCAGGTACCCTAACCATAAAAAATACACCGACGTTCTCGGATGTCTGATCACCAGATTTCCCTTTTTGAGAGACCACAGCAGCACTGGATATGTAAGTTCTTTCTTACCCTTTTTTAAAACTTTCTTTATGTCAAACACAGCATATCTAGTTCAGTTACTTAACTATGTCAACATGTACAGGATACCTTGCTGGAGTGCTTAAGGAACAAGTTTAAAAAGGAAAGGTCTCCCTTGGTGAACTTCCCAAAAGTTATGGAGATGAAGAGGAAGTTTGGGACAAAAACAGCGAAGTGTAGACCATGAGTCTCTGGAGGACTCACCTGCATATCAGGTACTAACATCAGGGTCTGCTTTTCAGCTTGCTAGTCAGTGTGGTCATTGTTTACCAGTGCAGTTCAGAAATTTGACCATTATCTAATCACTAATTTCAGAGGGCAAAGAGACGCAGGACAGAAGCAATCCAGGCATGTTGGGGGAGCTTGGATCCAACACAAGAGGTGCACAAAATATGAGTGATTTAAACACTGCTCATTGCTCACATGATTCCTGTACATTGCATGAGTCCTGTATATTGCACATTACTCACTTGTGGATGTTTTTTAGATTGTAGTGGAACTTGAGAGTGTTGGGGAGGATGACCTGAGTTTTCAGGAACATCTAAATACGATTAATAATGAGCTACGCCGGCGACAGCCAGATCTAACACAAATCATGGATAGGATGAAGCGCACTCTTTATAAAAGGGTTGAAGTCATGGCCCAGCCAACAGGCGAAGTCATGCAGATGTTCCCCTTTTTTCAGATTCCCGAACTGGTGAGAAGCGAATTTTAAATACTGTAAAAGACAGTCTGGTCAAACTGACAACCTTAAACAACCTCACTCTCTCTCAAAATGCGTGTGTGTGTGTGTGTGTGTGTGTGTGTGTGTGTGTGTGTTTGTTGCTTTGTTCTCTAGTTGCATTATGAAATGAGGCTGCGGTTCGGTCAGGACATGGAGCTAAATCTCCAGAATGCCCTCACGACAATCACGCCAAACATCATCAGGGCGGCTCAGCAGGGGAACCACAAGGAACAACTGACCACCTGGCTGACAGAGGCCACCACAGATGGTATGGCACCAGCTGTTTTTTTTTTTTTTCTCTTCTTCCCCACTCACACCTTCAATTACCTCTATAAAACTATGGTTTTATGAAAACAAGGTTTCTTTTGACATTTTAGATCATCTGAAGAGTGCTGCCATCCTCATCCTGCCAGAGCTCTTCAAAGAAAGATCAAAGTTTTTCTACTGCTTGGATGAGGTATGTAGTCTTTCTGTAATTAATTTGCCCCTCTTGCTTTTGTCACGACATCCAAAATTCTATCAGGACATTACATACACTTTTTGTTTTCATTCATACAGGAGCCATGCAGCCTGTTTCCAGTCATGGTCATCGACAATGCTGTGAATCCCCTCCTATGCTCCAACAACGTCTCGATCAAGATGGATGGAGTCACTGTCACAAGTGGGGAGATGGACATCCCTCATGCATTCCAATGTCTTTTGGAAATTTATTTTATTTTTGGTGTGGAGTACCCAAAGCAAATCCGACACACCTTGAGTTTTGTGGAACATTATTTTTTTTAAATTCAAAATACCCCAGTTTCTATTCCTGTCCTCAAACTGTATAACCAAATTTGTTCATGATTATTTTTAATTTGCATGATTTTACGTCTTCACAATCCAGGGTCTCCGCAGATCCTTAAAAAGTCTTAAGAAGTCTTATTTTTAATATGTGTTTTTTAAGGTCTTAAAAAGCATTATATTTCGCTATTTTTTGAGCTATGGTATTAAATTTCACATGGGAGGTATTAAATTTCATCCGGGTAGCCTACGGTAAATGAAAAAAAAAAAACATATGTCTGGATTTTTTTTCCGCGCTAACGTTATTTATTCAACCAGCGTCGTTTGTTATCAAGATGCTGAACAAGTAGCACAAGAGCCGTTGTGTGTCTAGCACTAGTTCTAATAGCGCAGGAACCATGCCACTGGGGGCAGTGTGTTCTTTTATCCATGTAGTAGAACCATTGAGAGTAGAGCAGACGAGGAAGAAGTGGTTGAACTTGAACATGAACGGAGATGGGGAAGTGTAAGTTTAGTAACAAGTGGCTTGAGGAGCCAAAATACAAAAGTTGGCTAACAACAGCAACTTCAGAATATGAAGCGAGATGTAAGGTATGTCGGAAAGACATCAAGTTAACAACAATGGGCTGTAAAGCCCTTGACGCTCACTCGAAAGGGGAAAAGCATATGCGCTATGCTGCTAGTCGGGCAACAACAGTCCCCATGCCAATGTTCGCCTCTACGGTCACAAAAAGTGCAACGCCAGCTTTAGCGTCTCCGGGTCCCAGCACAAGCGCTTTCGCGGCATTCGCCCCAACCGCTACGCTGAAGGCAGAAATACTGTGGGTTCTGCAGAAGATGCACTTATTTATTAAAAAAAAATGCTTTGAACTTAACCTAGAGTGTGCTTTTTTTTTTTTTTTTTTTTTTTTTTTTTTTACTGTACGTATTTGTTCCGCGGTAGTGGTCTTATTTTTTATACTCAGTGGTCTTAAAATGGTCTTAAAAAGTATTATTTTTGCTGGTCAGAAATGTGCAGAGACCCTGATAAACATGAAGACCTTAACAATAATACCTAATAAATTAAAACCTTGAATGTTTCGGAGGTGTGTATTTGAATATGTATGTGTATGAGCGCTGTTTTATTCTTTAGTTTAGTAGTGAGTTTGTATTTGTTCCTTTCTCTATTTTAACTTTAAAATGTTTGAACTTTGGAGTGTATTTCACTTTTTTTAACAATACAGTTGGTCTTAAAAACCACCTCTCTGTTCCTTTCTTTAATATGATTTTACAGCTTAAAGATTTGCCTTCTAATTGGATATTTTATGTAAAATAATAGCTGCAGTGTTATACATTTTACATTTATAATGTGATAAAATATTAAATGTAGTTACAATACAATAACAATAATATGAATAATCATCATCACAATCATTATCATAATAAGCAGCCTTTTAAAGGTGCCTTTTTAGCACCCTTTTTTTAAATAACAAAGAACCATTTAGGGTTCTTTTTATTGAACCCTCTTAAATGGTTCTATATAGACCCTTTTGAGGGTGCCATATATGTACCAAGCTATAGAACCCTTAAAGGTTCCATTTGGAACCTTTTGTTTTAATAGTGTAGGATATATGAGCTTCCAAGTTCGTCCATACATACCGCCACCGTTACGGTGTTTTAACTGCCAAAAATTTGGGCACGTAGCAGCCATTTGTAGAGGGAGAAAGCGGTTCGGCAAGTGCGGAGGAGAAGATCATGAGTATGGCCAATGTCAGGAGGGCGCTAGTGTCAAATGTTGCAATTGCGGGGGCTCACATAGCGCAGCATACAAAGGTTGTCAAGTACACAAAAGAGCGGCTGAAGTGCAAAGAATTAAAGTTGAGGAGAAACTTACTTATGCAGAGGCCATTAAGAAGGTTGACGGGAAAAGAAAACTAGAAACTGGCCAAAGACAGCAGAGACCGGGCCAAAGTGTTTTTTCTCAGCATAGTAATGAAATACCTAGGCAGATAAATAAGGAATCTATAGCAGTGGATAGTGTGAAATTCTTGGCATTCCTTGCCGAAGGCATAAATTGCTCAGCATTAACAGATTAAAAAAAAGTGAGAAGATAAAAATCATTGTCAAAGCTGCACGGAGGCATTTTTGTGTGGGGATGGAAGTTTCATTTGAGGAAATTAATAGAACTCTAAATACTCTCCAAGGTGTGCAACTAACATCACAGCCAGTTTCATGTGGGGGTTCCTAATGGTTTTTATTATTTTGCAGTGGAATGCTAGAAGTCTCTGCTCTAATGGGCAGGAATTTAAAAAGTTTATTGAAAATTTAGATGTTAAACCTAGTGTTATATGTGTACAAGAGACATGGCTTAGGCCTCATTTGGACTTTGTTTTAAAAGGATATGTGACTGTGCGTGGGGATAGGATTAATGGTCCTGGTGGAGGGGTGGCTATATTTGTCATGCAGGGACTGGGTTATAGAACAATTAAAGTAAGTAGAGAGGTAGAGGGGATCATCATTGAGGTATGGATAGGCAAATGTATTTTTTTTTCATTGTTAACTACTACAATCCTTGTGAGGTACTAAATAAAGACGTTTTAGATAAGTTTCTGGGGGATGAATCTCACAAAATGGTGTGGTGTGGGGACTTTAATGCGTATAGCACCCTATGGGGGAGTACAGAAACCAATAGCAATGGTAATGTAATAGAGGAATTGCTAGAGGAAAGGGATCTTATTTGCCTCAATAATGGGAGGGGAACAAGAATTGACGTTTCAAGTGGGCGGGAGACAGCTATTGACCTCACTTTGGTATCAGCACAGTTTGCAAGATGTTCTAAATGGAAAGTTATGCAGGATGACTGTAGTGATCATTACCCTATCGTGTGAAATTGGAGTGGGGCCAGTCCAGATTGAGGAGGTTATCTTCCCTAGGTGGGATTTTAAAAAGGCCAAATGGGATGATTTTAGTAAAATATGTAGCTCAAGCCTGATTAGTTTTAATTTAGATCCGCATGAGAATGTTGATGTTGTTAACAGGAAGATCACAGAGACATTGCACTCCTCTGCTCTAGAATTCATTGGAAAAACAACAGGCAAGGGGCAGCGTAAAATGGTGCCTTGGTGGACGGATGAGTGTAAGGAAGCAATTCAGGTAAGAAATGGAGCTTTTTAAAAAGGTCAAATCAACCTTTTCTTTTGCTGATTTAGTTGAGTATAAAAAAGCTCAAGCTATGGTTAGGAGGGTGATAAGGAAGGCAAAGAGAGAGTGATGGAGAGAATTGTGACTCTATCGGAAGAGAGATCACAATTAATGATGTATGGGGGATAAGAAGAATGGGAGGAATAAGGAGGGAATATTCCTTACCAGCTTTACAACTTAATGGTGAAATTATGAGAACAGCTAAGGAAAAAGCAGAAGCTTTAGCGAAAGTGTTTGTCAGAATCCATAGTGTGGATAATTTATCTCCTGAGGTCAGAGTGGCTAGAGAAGAACTGGTAAGGCTGCATCCTAATGTTCTAGAGAAAAAGGCTGTTGCAGATTAGGCTTTTGATGTGCCATTTTCTATGTTTGAGTTGAAGCGGGCTCTAAATGGAGTTAGATCTACCTCTCCAGGCAAAGATGAAATTTGCTATGTAATGGTGGATAAATTGTGTCCTCAAGCACAAATGGTAATTTTGCAGTTGTTTAATTTGATATGGGAAACAGGGATTATTCCATTAGCTTGGAAACAATCTGTTGTGATTCCGATTTTGAAACCAGGTAAGGAAAAGAGTGAGGCATCAAGCTACAGGCCAATTGCGTTGACCTCTAACCTCTGTAAGTTAATGGAGCAGATGGTCACAGATAGGTTGTCTTATATTGTAGAAAAGAGGGGTTTAATCAGTTCCTACCAAAGTGGTTTTCGTAGAGGAAGGATGACTATGGATCCTGTGCTGTGTCTGGAAGATACAATAAGGAAGTCTCAAGCAAACAAAGAGCAAGTTCTTGCAGTTTTCTTTGACATAGAAAAGGCGTATGACATGCTATGGCGTGAGGGACTCCTTATTAAATTAGAGGCAATGGGAATAAGTGGTAGGCTGTATAACTGGGTGATGGATTTTCTGTTAAATAGAACCCTTGAGGTGCGTGTTGGACAGTCACATTCTAACACACATCCTGTGGATAATGGAGTTCCTCAGGGCGGTGTATGCAGCCCTCTGTTGTTTAGTATAATGATTAATGACATATTTTTAGACATAGACGTTAATATCGGAAAATCTTTGTATTCAGATGATGGAGCACCGTGGGGCAAGGGCAGAAATTCAGCTTACATTAGTAAGAGACTTCAGGCAGCAGTCAGTCTTGTGGAGAATTGGGGCACTAAATGGGGCTTTCATTTTTCAGTAGAGAAGACACAGGTTATATGCTTTACCAAGAGAAGAAACATTCCTCCTGTACAAATTACCCTGTATAGGCAGCCACTCAAACAAGTGGAGGTAGTAAGGTTTTTAGGGGTTTGGATGGATTGCAAACTGACTTTCAAGGATCACATTCAGAGAATAGTTAAGTGTAAAAAGGTAGTAAATATACTTAGGTGTCTAGTGGGAAGTGATTGGGGTGCCACTATGATGTCACTTAAACAGGTATATGCACTTATCAGGTCTACATTAGATTATGCATGTATAGCATATAGATCAGCAGCAAAGACACATTTACTGAAGCTTGATGTAATTCAAGCACAGGCATTACGAGTGTGCAGTGGGGCATTTAAGACCTCATCAGTTCCAGCTCTTCAGGTAGAAGCAGGGGAATTGCCTTTGTCCTTAAGACGTCAGCAGCTGGCTATGGTGTACTGGACGAACTTACAGGGTCATAACGAGGCTCACCCTACCAAGCATATTTTAAATCAATGTTGGGAACATGGTGGGGTGGCACGGTGGTGTAGTGGTTAGCGCTGTTGCCTCACAGCAAGAAGGTCCTGGGTTCGAGCCCCGGGGCCGGTGAGGGCCTTTCTGTGTGGAGTTTGCATGTTGTCCGCGTGGGTTTCCTCCGGGTGCTCCGGTTTCCCCCACAGTCCAAAGACATGCAGGTTAGGTTAACTGGTGACTCTAAATTGACCGTAGGTGTGAATGTGAGTGTGAATGGTTGTCTGTGTCTATGTGTCAGCCCTGTGATGACCTGGCGACTTGTCCAGGGTGTACCCCGCCTTTCGCCCGTAGTCAGCTGGGATAGGCTCCAGCTTGCCTGCGACCCTGTAGAAGGATAAAGCGGCTAGAGATAATGAGATGAGATGAGAATGGGAACATGGTAAGGCAGATTTTAATAGTTTTGGGTGGGTCGGGAATGGTCAGGCTGAGGAACTTGGCCTAACTGAGTTGACCCACAGTTCTGTGGTACCTCTACCGGTTATTCCACCTTGGCTGTTTATTATGCCTATGGTGGATCTTGACTTAGTGAAAACGCGTAAGGATGCTGGGGAGGACAGTGATGTGAATTATTTGATTAATGTGCACATACAAAACAAATATCCTGAAGGGGTTCAGATTTTTACAGATGGCTCTAATAGACTAGGTCAGAATTGCAAAAAGGGGCTTAAATAAGGAGTTGCAGGCATTTGTGAGTAAAAGTTGGCAAACAAACTTTTCTAAAGGTATTTTTTGCGCTGAATCCATTTTTGCTTTTTGCCAAGCTGTATCTCCTATGTGGAGCCCAGTAGAGGGCACATTTGCATATAATTTGCATATTTCGAGTATTTCAATATAAAACTCTTCAATGTTGTACAGTATGAAAAAAGTAAAATAGCAGAAAGTTGCATATACCTCTTGGCTAAATAAGTACCAAATTTGGCTTCAATTGTATGAAAGGAACTCTCAAAAACAGACTTTAGGTAGTTTGTGTGGTCCAAATTACCATATTAAATTATAAAATTCGTGGTCTTGAGTTTATAGACTATATAATAGACTATATAAAGGGTAATTCTTTCTGCTGAATCCATTTAGGCAGTCTTTTTATTTGTAACTCAGTAGAGTGGCAGTCTCATAGGCTAAAAAAATAAACAAATTTCTCAGCTCTAGCTCAAAAATAAAATCTTAAATTGCGACAGAAGATTTATTGGGTACAGAAAACAAACATGGGCTAATATTTAAAATACATAATATTTCTCAGAATATTTTTGGTGAACACTGAACTTTTTATCCATTTTTTTTATATATATATATATATATATATATATATTTTTTTTTTTGGTCATTTTTGCCTTTATGTAGGACATTTAGAGGGCGAGAGGAAATGATTGGGAAGGATCGGGAAATTACCTTGGGTCAGACTCAAACCTGGGTCCCCGGATTTATGTTACGGCATCCCAGCCAACCAAGCCACGGTGCCTCCAGAACTTTGATTTTTTTTTTTTTACTTGAATGCATCCATATAGGAACATCAAAATCATATGTACATAAATGATCTGTAACTATGTAATGTAACTAGGGTGATGGTTTAACATATAAACATATATTAACATAAAACTATAAACAACAACATGACAAGATTCTCCAATATGACTAATTTTCACAAAACAGCAAAAATACCACAGCCTTTTTCTGTCTTCTGCAGCTGCTTTTAATGTGAGAAGGCCCTGTTCAGTTGCTTTGAATACCTGATCTCTCTTGGACTCTTTGCATATAATACAGGTATCCAATGGTATTGACTGGTCTAGCTTCAAGCTACACACAGCTTCCATAATGATGTTCTTACAATCTGACAGACTTCATGGATGATCTTACCGACAGAAATATTTCAAATGCTACCAGAAATGTTGGCTTATATAGCTCTTTGGATAGAGGTTTATGGTGATGAACTAGGGCTGGGCGATATGGAGGAAAAACATATCTCGATTTCTTCTATATCTTGATATACGATATATATCTCGATATTTTCAAATCCCCCTAAATAAATAAAAAATAAGTAAAACTTCTGCTAGTAGGGACAGAACTGTATCAGTTTTTAAACTGCTGTGGGACAAAACTGTCTGTGCTGCTGCTATGCAGTAAGATGTTTGCCTACTGCAGCATGGGCGATCGAAGCACGGGCAGTCTGAGTGAAGTCGCTGGAGTAGCCAACCGAAGGCATGCAGTGGAAATATGTGAAAATGCAATCAAGTAAATGCTACTGCACAATATTAAATGCTACTTATCTTTCAACTAACAGTGTTTTGAGGTGTTACAGAGTGATAGGGTGACCAAACCTCTGTAATTCCAAAAAGTAATTTTTTTTCTCGATTAATTCGACATCTCAAAATCCATATTGAGATACTTGTCCATCTCGATACATCTTAAATATCAATATATTGCCCAGCCCTATGATTAGCAATATTTAAACACTGTATGGAAATAGAAATGATGGCAAAAAGTGATTTTATTTTGAATTAAAGTTCTTGTGGATAAGTTTGAAGTTAATTTACAAACTCTGATGTGATGGCAACAGTTTCCTTGCATCCTCAATGAAATCACTCAGGAATGTAAGATTTTCTATTTGTCTGCTTGAAATATAGGGATAAAAGAAGACATATTCAGGACAACAATAAGAAATGAAAGTGCAATTGTCTTTGTCACATACAAGTACCATAATTCTCACTACAAATAAACCTCCTAGACTTGATCATTATTGTTGTACATGATGTAAAATAAAAAAAACGGAATTTACTGAAATTTTAGAGGTTGTCTTAGGTTTTGTGCTCTACAGACTTCCACATAAGAGATACAGCTTGGCAAACAGCAAAAATGGATTCAGCACAAAAAATAGTTTTAGAAAAGTTTGTTTGCCAACTTTTACTCAAAAATGCCTGGGGGTGTCACATTATCTGAAAATCGACCTAGTCTATAAAGCGGCTAGAGATAATGAGATATATTATGTAATTACGACATTATAAATTATATACTTCCTACAACCAGGACCATCAGAAACATCTCTTTTATATTAAGTGAAATGATAAATGACAAATGACATCATTACACATTACACTTTGCAACTGAAGAATATACAACACGCATACACGTTTTCATCATGTCTCTTGTTTTTTTCTTGTTACGGTAGAAGACTGTAGTGTAATGTAATGTACCGAGCCAGAGTCAGGATCCTGCAGGAACAAAGAAGATACACAAAGATGATTAAATATAAATAAATCAGATAAACTTAACATATTTTCTCTATTTTCTTATTGACCTGGAGTGAGGTTTAATAGAGCTCATAAAGCCCTTGTGGAGAAACTTCAGAGCCTCGTTCTTTGAGAACCTTGAAGAATTTTTTCTTCAACTTTAGCATGTGTGCTTTCATTGTTCCTGAATTTAATATTTATTATATTTATTACTTTTATTTCTATTATATTAATTCCTATTGTTGTTATTAATTAAAATTCAAGTGTTTTCAATTTTTAAATAATATCAACTGTCATGGTCCAGTTGTTTCTCCCCCGTATTCCTCGTGTTCTCATTCCCTTTTCCCTGTCTCTCTTTCTCTCCCCCTGGGTAAAGTGGCCTGCCTGCCTGCCTCCCATTGAAAATGTGTGGCATGTTAGCATTAGCACAAAAGAAAACAACAAAGACCCCCGGACTGTTAAGCCACTGAAGTCGTATATCAGGTAAGAATGGGAAAGAATATCACTTTCAGTATTTCAATAGTTAGTGTCCTCGGTTCCCAAGTGGTAACAGTGTTGTTAAAGCTTGTACGCAGAACCATGGCCTTACTTTTTATTTATAAATGCCTGAAACCTCAAGAATGGCATAGGAATAGTTTAAAGTGTTAACAATAACTCTAATATAGTAATTTTTACAATTAAAGTGATTTATATAGGTAGTGGTCTGAATGATGACCTTGAGATCCATAACATCACAGCAGGAAGTCTATTGGTCTCATCGCTATTTCCGTTATACTAAAACACAGAGCGGGGCGGCACGGTGGTGTAGTGGTTAGCGCTGTCGCCTCACAGCAAGAAGGTCCTGGGTTCGAGCCCCGGGGCCGGCGAGGGCCTTTCTGTGTGGAGTTTGCATGTTCTCCTCGTGTCCGCGTGGGTTTCCTCCGGGTGCTCCGGTTTCCCCCACAGTCCAAAGACATGCAGGTTAGGTTAACTGGTGACTCTAAATTGACCGTAGGTGTGAATGTGAGTGTGAATGGTTGTCTGTGTCTATGTGTCAGCCCTGTGATGACCTGGCGACTTGTCCAGGGTGTACCCCGCCTTTCGCCCGTAGTCAGCTGGGATAGGCTCCAGCTTGCCTGCGACCCTGTAGAAGGATAAAGCGGCTAGAGATAATGTGATGTAATGTGTGTAATAAAGTTTATCCGTTTAAATATGAAATATTTTGTCTTTGTACTGTATTCAATTGAATGTAGGTCGGAGAGGATTTGCAAATCATTGCATTGTGTTTTTATTTACATTTTAGTGTCCCACCTTATTTGGAATTGGAGTTGTACTTTTAAATATACTTTAAATAATATTTAAAAGTCTAATACTTAACTTTATTAGTTTTTTTTAAACATTACACAATTTTTACAGTCTTTTATTACCCCGTCCCAACTTTTTTAAAAGCTGTTGCTGGCATCAAATAAAATAAATGATAAAATTTATCAGTTTCAACATTTGATATGTTTTCTTTGTACTATTTTCAATGAAACATGGGGCTTCCATGATTTGCAAACCATTGCATTCTGTTTTTATTTATGTTTTACACAGTATCCCAACTTTTTTGGAAACAGGGTTGTATTATTATTATATTTTTACCTCTGTGGGTTTTCCTGTACTTCAGTATAATGAGGATCAGGACACCAAAAAGAATCACAATCACGGCACTAAACACCACATTCAGCATGAAGAACACAGCAGAACCAACTGAACCTTGGACAAAAGATTAGAGAAAATGTTTTGCTTATTAAAACTGCATCATATTTTAAGTTAAAAAATGTAGAAGTCTTTGCGAGGAAAAAACAACAACAAACCTGTTGCTTTGTCCTCAGAAAATGTTTTATTTATGCCTGAAAAAAGAAACATTAATTTTACAAACTCATTTATTTCAGTCTTGCACTTTTACTGAAACTAGGCACTTTGTATAATTTACCTTTCACTTGTAAAGAGGTGGAGTTGCTGAATTTCATTTTCTCACTGAAGCTGCAGTAATACAGTCCTGTATCAGAGACATTTACTGCAGTGATGGTGAGAGACGTGTTCTTGCTGTGAACAGACATCAATATTCTGTCACTTTCAGTAAAGAAGTAGCACCTTTGTGATGGAGCTGACGTCCTAAATTTTTTGCACCCAAGAAGAAGTGGAACTGAACCACATGTGTGTTTAAACCAGAAGATGGAACTTGTAATAGTCAGGTCATGTTGGCACCAAATAGTGATGTTATCTCCAGGTTCTGCCTCCAAAGTTAAAGAGCACAGAGTCTCTGAGAGCAAACCTGCAACCCATGAAACACAGAACCTCATAATGCATCAAAACAAAATAATGTTCAAACTGAAACTTTGTTTTTTGTAAATAGACACTTATTCTGAATTTGATGCCTGTGACATGTTGAGGCCACTGTGTTACATCACTGTGGCAGCAGGGGCATGTCCAAGTGTCGGTTTGTAAATGGAGGGTGGGGCCAAGGAAGGTGAGTGGCAAAGTCAGTACACCTGTTGTCGATTAATGTGGTGTGTGTTTTTTGCAGTGACAGTGGAGGATAGGAAAGGAGGGAAAGAGTGAAGAAGGGGATCTCTCCCAACCAGAGTGTGTGTGTGTGTGTGTGTGTGTGTGTGAGAGAAAAAACAAAAATAGTAAACTGAAAAGCAAGGACAATATTCAGAAATAAAGTCTCTGTTAACATCAGTCCCCACCTGCTGCACTTCAGTATTCCATCTACATCAGGAACATACTACAGTGGTGCCGAAAGCTGGGACACTGAAGAGAACCACCCCATGGACTCCTCCCCACTTAAAAAACTAATCCATGCACTCGCTGCTGCCCAACAGAGCCAGCACCAAGTGCTGATTGCCCTCCAGAAGGAGCAGGAACAACAGTTCGAAGTCTTGCTGCTGGCTCAGAAGGTAGATCACCAGGCATTCCGGCACCTGCTTGCGTCAGCAGGGCCATCAACCACCACCACAGCGGACCCACCCCAAGTCGTGTTCACAAACATGGGGCCGCATGACAATCTGGAGGCATTCATTGTGCTCTTAGAGCAAGCGGCCAAAGCGTGGAGGTGGTCAGTTGAGCAACGCACGGCCTGGCTATTACCACTGCTGACTGGAGAGGCGCAGCTTGCTGTGCAACAGCTCCCTGCCGACAGCCAGTTTGTCTACGCCGACTTGAAGTGAGCCATCCTGCAGCATGTTGGCCATTCCCCAGAACAACACTACCAGTGCTTCCGCACATTGACACTGGAGGAAGTTGGCTGGCCGTCCGTGTTTGGCCAACAGCTCCAGGATGCCTGCCGGCAGTGGTTGAGGACAGACGACCGTTATGCCGAGGGGATCATCGACACGGTGAGACTGGAACAGTTCATTGCGTGCCTTCCAGAAGGAACAGCTGAGTGGGTCCAGTGCTACCACCCAGTGCTGCTGGATCAAGCCATCGAGTTGGCAGAGGACCATTTGGCAGCAATTCTGGCAGCAGGCAGACATTCCGCTTCTTCTCTCTATCTCTCTCCTTCTCCTTCATCCTCTCTTAACTCTTCCCATCCCTGCCCCATTCCCCCGCCACGGAGGTGGGGGCCAGCTTCTCCCCAGCTGGCCCGCCACACCCGTGGTGTCCCCCTCCCATTTTCCCCTTCTGCGTCTGTGTCTTCTCCCCCAGGTGAGTGACTCCCATATTGCCAATGCAGAGGTGAAGCCTGGGCTGGTATGTTTGCACTGCAGGGAGCCCGGGCATCTCCAGGGCTAGTGCTCTGCGATGGAGGTGGGAGCTGTGGTCTGAATCCCCGACATGCCAGAGATAGCCCTTGGTCGGGCCGGCACGTATCATATACCAGTGTGTATCCAAGGCAATACATACCATGCATTGGTGGATTCCAGCTGTAATCAGACCTCAATCCACCACAGCCTGGTGCAAGGGGAGGCATTGTAGAGAGCACAAGTGGTGAAGGTTTTGGGTGTGCACAGGGATGTCCATGAATATCCACTAGTGTCTGTCCACATCTTATTTCAGGGGGAAAAGCATAAAGGCAGCAGTTAGCCCATGTCTCACCCACCCACTGATTCTGGGAACTGATTGGCCAGGGTTTAGAGGCTTAATGGAGCATGGAGTAGTGGGCAGGTCCTGCAATAATATGTCATGAGGGAATCCCGGTGTGGCATTAACTGAGGAAGCTGTCTCAGAGCCATCTACGTCAGCACCACGTCAGGGCGATACAAGGAGTGGGAGCAGCTCGCTCCTCCACCTTCTCTCAGGGATTCCCTCAAGGATTTCCCATGAGAAAAGACGCAAGATGAGACTCTGTGTCATGCGTTTGACCAAGTGAACATAATCGATGGTCAAGCCCTCCAGGCAAATGTGACACTCTCCTTCCCGTACTTCACTATTATTAAAGATAGGCTGTACCAAGTGATGCAGGACACTCAAACCAGCCAACAGAACCCAGTTGTTAATTCCAAAGAGTCATAGGGAACTCACATTTCACGTGGCTCACTTTAATCCAATGGCTGGACATTTAGGACAGGATAAAACCCTAGCCCAAATAATGGCCCAGTTCTATTGGCCAGGGATTCACAGGAATGTCCATTGGTGGTGTGCGGCATGCCGTGAATGCCAACTAGTAAATCCAACAGCCACTCCAAAAGTGCCTTTGTGCCCTCTCTCTCTAATCGAGATCCCCTTCAAGAGAATTGGCATGGATCTCATCGGGCCATTAGCTCAGTCAGCATAGGGATACTGCTTTATTTTAGTCCTGGTGGAATAAGCAATGTAATATCCGGAAGCTGTGCCTCTCCACAATATTTCAGCACGCAGTATTGCGGAGGCACTCTTCTGTGTTATCTCCCAAGTTTGTCATGATCTGCCCCGGACTTCCACTCCGGAGATTTACTATCTCCCAGTTCAGTGCAATTGGGATCCGAGACGGGACTTCCATCTTGCTGGCATTCACTTCCTGGTCTGCTCTGCTGTGTATAAATAGGCTGTTCTCAGAAGGGGACTTTGCCAGAATGTCTTGTCTGTTTCTCATGTCGTTTCTGTGCCATTTTTTGCTTCCTGATTTTTGCTCTCTGGCCTAGTCTTAGCCACAGTTATTTGTACTCAGGTTTTGTAATTTTTTTTCTTGTTTTTTTTGCACTATGGTTGTTGTCTGAATTATTTTTCATGTTTTTTCATTTTAGCACTTTGCCTTTGTCTACCTCGTTGTCAGTGGCAGCTGGTAGTCTTTCAAACAGGGGAGGCTGGTTGGTTACAATATTTCCAGATTTTAAAAGAAAAAACATAAATTTTGCCCATACTCTTGCCTCTGATCTGGCTGATTGTTGGCAGGGTCACAAACTGTGAAATAACAGGTTCTTTTGGCCCATTAGCCTACTGTCCAATATACATGATGGTGGTGTTGGGGGGGGTATATTTTAACATTTTATATTTTAAAATTGTGGCATGTTGTTTAAAAATTGATCATTATTGAAAGCAGCTCTTTGTCAGGAACCTCAGCAGTAACAGCAGAGTGTTCTGGAATAGGCACAAGCACTGACCTTGGGGAGCCAAACATAAAGCTGGGTGCCACACATTTCATTCAATGACACTTTCCCTATATTTTACTTATTTTGACTGAGAAATGTTTTATTGACAATTTTGATAACCCTTCACTTTTAATCCAGGTCTGTAGTGTGAAATGTTCTCGGCTGTGTTTTTGTTTAAAAATGTTTTCCAAATTGTAGCGGTGTTTAATTCATATCCAGAAAAATATATATTCCAATATAATATACTCAGCATAAACATTTTAAATAGATTCTATATTTTTGGTCCATCCATGACATATTACTAAAGTAGCCTATTTACTGTTGTTGATGTGGGTCACTTGCTGTTAGCCAATTCACTTTCTCGTACCAGGAGAGCTGAAAGGAACGAGTATTATTCCCTACCTTTTTCACCAAGTCAATTTGAGGCGTTGGTCTACCCTGCTCTTTAATTTTAATTTTTTCCTCGAAAGGAAGACTGGCAAATGGCTTCGCCAAAATTAAATCAGCAATGCTTGGCATCCGTGCGCAGCTTTCTTGCTAGCTGACTAGCCCCCTCAAGTTCAAGTTCAGTCACTCAAATAAACGAAATTTCTGGAACTAAGATAGCAAACTTGACAACACTATATTTACACTTTATTTACAGTGAAAATATATACAAACTAAAAAAGCTGGTAGAAACTGTATGTAATGAATGAAATCGAAATGTAAGCTGATCTCTTACAATACACCACAGCACTTGCGAATCCGCATGGGACTGAACTGAGATTCACAGCTGCCTGTCTATATTTGAAACGAGCTGTCAATCAAAGAAAATATCCTGCTGCTTTCACCAATCACCAGTCTCCTCGCGGAAAGCTTTGCCATGTCCCTCCCACTGTGAGGCTGGGAGTCCATGGGCAGGCATTTTCACAGTATTTGTCCAATAACCGTCTTGCATTTTGAGATTGAAAAGCGCATAGCTCCCAAATGCCATTGAAGTCCACTGAGGCTGGGAGTCCGTGAGACTCCGTGGGCGGGCGTTTTCGCAGTATTTGTCCAATAATCGTCTTGCAGTTTGAGATTGAAAAGCGCATAGCTCCCAAATGCCATTGAAGTGCGCTGAGGCTGGGCTGCATCACGCTGTCACGAGGGGGAAAAACTCACGCACACATTAGGCGAACTGGGGAAAGTTATAACGGAATGATTTCGCACTGTAGTTGGGTTGAGCACATATATTTCTATGATTCTGGATCTGAAATAGCAATGTTATAAGGTCGGCTATAACATAAGCCTAGCGCAATTCATCCTACACGATGTTCGTCATTTTTAGAGGAGGCTGAGCCTCCCTCGTTGTCTTAGAGCAATCGCCCGTGCTCGTTGTTGTCTGGATTATTTTTGCTATTTTTGTTTGTTGACTCCTTTTTTTTGGACTTTAATTAAATCATTTTTTATTCAATGGATTTTCTGGTTTGTGTTCTGCTATTGGATCCTAACTCCCCACATCTCGCCACCCTTAACAAAGTTGGGATTCCCAAAGAAATCTTGACTAACCAAGGCACTACGTTTATGTCACGCACACTTGGCAAACTGTATGGCTTATTGGGAATTAAATCTATCCACACCAGTGTCTATTACCCACAAACAGATGGCTTAGTAGAATGGTTCAATCAGACACTTAAAAATTTAATTCAGAAGTTTGTAAGCAAAGATCTATGTAATTGGGGTAAATGGCTCGAGCCCCTGTTATTCGCAGTATGAGAGATCCTGCAAGCCTCCACAGGATTTTCCCCATTCGAATTGTTATATGGGTGTAAGCCTCGTGGTATTTTGGACGTGCTCCAGGAAAATTGGGAGGAGGGATTTTCAACTAGTAAAAACGAAATTCAGTACATTCTCGACCTATATGAAAAGCTCCATACCCTCATGCACTTAACTCAGGAGAATTTATGGCAGGCCCAAGAACATCAAGCTCGGGTGTGCAACAGGGGCACACACCTTAGAGAGTTCACCCCAGGAGATAAAGTACTCATGTTATTACCCACTTTGAGCTCCAAATTAGTCACCAAGTGGCAAGGGCCCTTTGAAGTCACATGGTGAATCAGGGACATTGACTATGACGTGCGGTGAATGGATAGTGGCGGGCCACTACAAATATACCTCCTCAACCTGTTAAAACATTGGAATGAGGGGGTCCCTGGAGCATTGGTATTGGTAGTTCCAGAAAAGATGAAGCCTGGGCCAGAGGTAAAAACAAAAATAGCCACTCAAAGCACTCTGGTCCCCTGTGGAGACCACATCTCACTGGCCCAACTCACAGAGGTAGCCAGGTTGCAAATGGAATTTTCTGATATGTTCTTGCCCCTTCCCGGCTGTACCCACCTCATAGAACACCACATTGACATGCCCCCAGGGGTGGTGGTGTGTAGCTGCCCATACTGCTTGCCCAAACACAAAAAAAGGTGGTTCAGGATGAACTCAAGGCCATGCTCAAAATGGGCATAATTGAGGAGTCCCACAGTGACTGGAGCAGCCTGGTGGTCCTGGTCCCCAAGACCGATGGGTCGGTCTGGTTCTGTGTGGACTACAGGAAAGTCAATGTGGTGTCTAAATTTGATGCGTACCCAATGCCTCATACTGAGGAGTTGCTTGATCGATTAGATGCTGCTCATTTTTATTTGACACTGGATTTGACAAAGGGATATTGGCAGATTCCCTTGACTCCACTATCCCGAGAGAAAATGGCCTTTTCCACACTGTTTGGATTACACCAATTTGTAACACTTCTTTTTGGGTTATTTGGGGCTTCCATGATGTTCCAGCAGCTCATGGACAAGATCCTCTGCCCCATGCCACCTATGCTACAGCCTACCAAGATGACATTATTATATATAGCAATGATTGGCTGTGGCATCTAGAATGCCTTCAGGCCATCCTGGAGTCACTGAAGCATGTGGGTCTCATGGCTAACCTGAAAAAGTGTGCAATTAGGTGGGTGGAAGTGTGGTATCTGAATTTCCACTTGGGTCATGGGCAGGTGCATCCCCAACTTGACAAGACAGCAGTGATTGCAGCCTGCCCAAGGCCCAAGACCAAAAAGGGGATAAGACAGCTCCTGGGGCTGGCTGGCTACTGTCACAGGTTCATACCTAATTATTTGGATGTCACCAGCCTGCTGACTGATCTCACTAAAAAGGGAGCACCAGATCCAGTTCAGTGGATGGAGCAGCACCAACAGGTCTTCACCAAGGTAAAAGCTGCACTGTGTGGGGGCCACTTTTACACTCCTCTGACTTCTCTCTCCCTTTTATTTTACAGACGGACACATTGGACAAGGAACGTCCAGTGCTGTACATCAGTTGCAAGCTCTTGATGCATGAAAGCAAGTACAGCACCATTGAGAGAGTACCTGGCCATCAACTGGGCAGTCCTCACCCTTTGGCACTACCTGCTGGGGCGTACTTTCACCCTCTGTTTGGACCACATGCTGCTCCAGCGGCTCCACTGCATGAAGGACGCCAACGTGCAGATCACCCATTGCTATCTCACCCTCCAGCCTTTTAAATTCGAGATGGTCCATAGGTCGGGGGCACATATGGTGGTGGCGGACTTTCTGTCCCGTCGGGGGGGTTTCACTGCAGGCTGGACAGCTCCCCGGCTTGAATCGGGCAGTGGGGATATGTGCCAGCAGGGGCATGGCCAAGCATCAGTTTGTGAATGGATGGCAGGGCCAGGGAAGATGAGTGGCAAAGTTAGTGCACTCATTGTTGATTAATGTGGTGTGTGTGTGTGTGTGTGTGTGTGTGTGTGTGTGTGTTTAGCAATGATGGCAGAGGATAGAAAAGGAGGGAGAGAGCGAAGAAGGGGATCTCTCCTGACCAGAGCAGATATGTGGGCGTATGGGTGTGTGAACAAATGAGAATAGTAAGCTGAAACGCAAGCACAATACTCAGAAATAAAGTCTCTGTTAACATCAGTCCCCGTCTGCCATGCTTCTGTATTCCACCCACATCAGGAACATACTACAATCACCTTTTTCTTTTAACAACACTCTATAAACATTTGGGAACTAAGGACATTAACTGTTGAAGTTTTGAAAATGAAATTCTCTCTCATTATTGCTTCATATAGGATTTCATTTACTCAACAGTCTGGGATCTCCGCAGTTGTATTTTGCACTTCATAATGTGCCACACATTTTCATTGGGAGGCAGGCAGGCCAATTTAGCACCTACACTCTTTTACTATGAACCCATGCTATTGTAACACGTGCAAAATGTGGCTTGGCATTGTCTTGATGGAATAAGCAGGGATGTCCCCAAAAAAGACATGATCTGGATGGTAGGAGAGCGTGAAGTTGAACTGGGAGAAGAAGAGAGACCAGTGGGCTTGACGGGAATTGAGACGTTTGGCAGACTTGAGGTACTCCAGGTTTTTATGGTCGGTCCAGACTAGGAAGGGGAGATCAGACCCAAAACAGCTTGTTTTTGCAGGTTGTGATGGTCCTTGTGGTGGGCCTGGCTCTGTGTCTGAGGGGGGTGTAGGCTAGGGAGAGCAGGAGGGAAAGATGGTCTGACTGGCCAAGGTGGGGGAGGGGTATGGCTCTGTACGCGTGCTTGACGTTGGAGTAAACATGATCCAGAGTGTTCTCCCCTCTAGTAGAACACTTAACATATTGGTAAAACTTCAGCAGTACAGTCTTCAAGTTGGCCTTATTAAAGTCTCCTGCGATTATGTGAACACCGTCAGGGTGAGCCCGCTGCTGTTTGTTAACGGTGTTCAGCAGGAGAGAGAGAGCGCTGTGTTTACACTGGCGTCAGGTGGAATATACACAGCTGTGACAATCACCACAGTTGGCTCTCTTGGTAGAAAAAAAGGCCGGCATCTTACAGACATGTACTCGAGGTCCGGGGAACAGTGTTTATCTATAATTGTTCCGTTGTCACACCAATTATCATGCATGTAAATACAGAGCCCTCCCCCTCTACTCTTACCGGAGTTCTCATTCCTATCCTAGCAGAGCAGAGTGCGGCCTGCTAGCTGCAAGCTAGCATCGGGTATTTCCGGATGAAGCCAGGTTTCTGTGATAATTAAAACACAGCAGTCCCGAACATAGCGATTTCCAGAGAGTTGTAATTCCAGATCATCCGTTTTATGCACCAGGGATCTGGCATTGGAGAGATACAGGCTCGGTAGAGGTGGCTTGTGTGGTTGTTTTCTTAGCCTTAGCATAGCACCGGACCTGCGGCCCTGCTTCTGCTTTCTCTCCATCCTCCATCTGCGCCGCCTCCTAGACCTGACAACAATCCACGGAGAGCCCGGCGGTCTCGCTATGTCATCTGGGATGTTATGCGTGAAGAGAAAGTCGCTCGAAACAGATACCTGATGTTGATCACCGATGGCTAAAAGTGTCTGGCGGGTGTACTGGATGTTCGCAGAACTGATGTTGCAAAAACAAGCAAGAAAGAAATACAAAAACAAACAAACAAAAAAAAAGGGCACTGAAAAGGAGAGCCATAAGCAGCTGCAACCACGCGTGCCAGTTGTGTGTGCGCGCGCATGTGTGCATGCGTGGGTGGGTGCATGCATGCATGTGTATAATAGACAGATAGAGAGGTTTTATAACTTTAAAACATACATGAGGGTTTTTTAAAAACTTTTTAAATGGATGTGTTTCATTTTTATCTTAATGAAACAAAGTTGCATAAATTCTCAGTCACAAAATCTCATAGCCAGACAGAATTCTTTTCTTTTTTTCTTTCCTTGGAATTTGCAGTTTTCCATATAATTACATTTTACAATTACACAAATCATGAAATGAATAATGTACACATATTAAAAATATAATAAGAATTTAGTAAAGCAAGCATTAAGATTATTAACACTTACCCATGACACAGAGAAACACATGTAGAGTTTTAAACTGAACCATCATGTATCAGATGACAGACAAAGAGGAAATGACCTGCTGGGCAACTCTAATGCTGGTTTGTCTGTGTGTAGAGGGATGTGGTTATTTATGCAGCCTACAACACTTTGAAAAAAAAAACAAAGGCCCACAGGGGGAAAATAACCCTAAAACTGACCTCCTTATTAACTCTATAGCTTTTGTCAGACAGTAAAGAGAGGCTACTGTTTCTCGGCTTTTTCTCCTGATGCAAAACATTGCAACACACACACACAGACACACACATCTCATCTAAGATTTCATTAGACAGTCACTGCCAAAGTTACTACAAACATACTAATGTATAATTAAAATGTGTACAATTTACTTTTGATACACTATAATGTATTAGTACGCTTTAATAAAGTATTAGTACACTTTTTATATGTACCATTTGTAAGCACCCTATATGCCAAGTATTCTATATACGAGTTATTGTTTTGGTTTTATATGTAGAATCTGGAGGATCTGAATGTGATATATGTCAAAACCAAAACTTTTTATTTATTTATTTAGTTTTTCAACTGTTTATATGATTATCAGTAGTGTGAACTGTTCTATAAATTCAGATATAATTTTAACAAAATAATTAGGTACATAATCTTTCAAGCTTGTTTTATGCAAAATGAATCATGGGAAAATGGTGTATGAAAGCAGCTGGTGGTCAGAAGTGGATTAACCACATATGAGTGCATTAGTTTCACAATTCAAATGGTAGCACCATGCGTGCAAAAGTACGAAGTGTCAGGTCTGTGGTTGGAAAATATTCAAGCCATGAAATGGACAGTTGCTGCATGTGTTTGAGCTATGACTTTTGGTTTAAGAGATGGCTTCACATGACTACAAGATAATTGAAATGACTAAAGAAAAAAGGAAAATGTAGCTGGCTAAAAAATAACTTTATTATTGCTCTCATAAATGTATGTACACTGGACTTCGAAAGTAAGTATTCAGATTCCATTCAGTTTTAAAATAACTTGTTGTAGATTTATAACTTGCTATAAATTAAATTTTAAATGGATTAAATGCACTTTTTGTCTATTAATTATCCCATAATGACAAGTGAAAAAAGGTTTTTCAAATTTTTTTTGCAGCTTTATTAAAATTCTAAAAATAAAACCTCTCTGTTCAGACCCTTCTGTGAGGGTGGCCCAAGAAAACCACTGCCCACGCAGTGCACCACTCCTTACACTACCACTGCAGAGGTGCTGAGGAGACAGCGACACTTCAGCACCACTGTTTTGGACCACCAAGAGCAACGTGGCCACATAGTGGAGGCTGCTGTTTACACACAGCTGGAGCGGCTTAAGTGGCTCAAGCACAGTCTACCCTTTTTGAGCAGCCAGGGGAGTATAAAGGGTGCTGCCACAAACACAGGTTAGTTGGGTTTTCTCAGAGCATGCTGACTGATACCTTCTTCCTTCCCCTGCTGAGGTCATCTTGCCAATGCCAAAGATGATGAGGAAGACGCCGGAGAAATCAGACCTCTCTTTGATAAATGCCTTCACTCTTATCTGCTGCTCTTGAGTAAAAACAGACCCCCCCCACACAGCCAGCACCCATCTGTGACCCAGCACTAAGCCAGCTGTGGCCCTCCGCCTCCTGTACCTGCTTCAATCCTCTCTCTTCCTCACTTCCCCTTCTCTTTTATTAAAAATAAAAGAACACCTGTTTTTTCCACTACACCTTAGGTTGAGTGTCTGTGTTTGCTGCTGCAGCCATGAATGGCACTGTCAAGTGTATATGAGCATCATGGGTTTCCCACACTTGAAAGAGAAGGACTCGGACACAGGATTCCACCCGTCTTGTGTTTTATTGATTTTCAGTGGGGTTGACGTTGTAGTAGAATTGTGGTAGTAGTAAAATATAGGTTTTTTCCAGAAGAAAAGGTAGAAGTAGAAGCAGAAGTAAAACCAGAAGTAGAAGGTGAAAAACCTTTACAAACATAAAAATAAATGTGTGAATAAATGCCTGTTTTTCTACAACAAAGCCCAAGTTAATTAGGCAACAATATATAAATATTTATGTATAGGGTACGTTAAGTATAATATACTTAATATTAATAATATTACTTAATAATATTATTTTAACCATTTTTAATCATTCAGGCAATATGTTACTGAACAAACATAAATGAACAGAAAACCAGTTCTAAACAGAACCATTTACTTCTAACCATTTTAACCATTAGCCCTTTAACAGGCAGTTTGTGCACTTTAACTGAAGATATTTTACTACACACCACTGAGAAAGGAAACTGATGAAATTAAACTAATGTAATGAAACGAAGGACACACGTTAGTAACTACCAGCAAGCTATAAAACGTGGAAAGTTCAGTGGGTTTACTGGTAGCCTTTTTCGTCCTTTTTTCCCCCGATGTGCTGTAAGGTTTGTGTTAGTAGCGAATTCTCTTTGCAACTGCTGTGCTACTGCTTCGTTACAAACTGAACGCCAACTCTGCCTATTGTTTTAGATCAACCGCTGCCCTGCTAATTAGCGTTGTGATTGGCTTCACCTGTTCAGCGCAGCGTGCTGTCAAGCCGTGCGCTGGCAGCGTAGCACTGCGATTCAGCATAGCAGGGAGTGATGGAGGCAGCTGTCAATCATGTGAGCCTGCATTCAGACACTCCTTGTGGCAGGTCGCCGTGACAGGCACATTGGTGGAGAATATAGGCAAGAACATGACACTCCCACCCACCCTCCACATGGAACCCCTCCTGCAGCACCTCCTGCAAACCAGCCTCCAGCAGCAGGTGACACAGGAGCTGGCCGAGAGTCTCCAAGTCGTCACCCAGGAGATGCTGCAGCAATGAGCCAGAGTCTCTCTCCTCCCTGGCTGCCTTCCAGACCCCCACCAAGAGGCTCTCTGTTTGCTTCCCAAGCTGACCCCAACTGACAACAAAGACACTTATCTCTTAAATGATAATGAACTCCACCCTGGGGTGGAGTAAAAGGAACCTTCTGGCCTCGCCAGCACAGTGCCCGCGGGCACCAAGTAGCCCGCTGGGAGCCTGGGAGGTGCCCGCGATGGATGTTCTAAAAAATAGCCAGTGACTACTACACTGTTCAAATCATATTTGGTAATCTCATTTCACCTCATTATCTCTAGCCGCTTTATCCTGTTCTACAGGGTCGCAGGCAAGCTGGAGCCTATCCCAGCTGACTACGGGCGAAAGGCGGGGTACACCCTGGACAAGTCGCCAGGTCATCACAGGGCTGACACATAGACACAGACAACCATTCACACCTACGGTCAATTTAGAGTCACCAGTTAACCTAACCTGCATGTCTTTGGACTGTGGGGGAAACCGGAGCACCCGGAGGAAACCCACGCGGACAACATGCAAACTCCGCACAGAAACGCCCTCGCCGGCCATGGTGCTCGAACCCGGACCTTCTTGCTGTGAGGCGACAGCGCTAACCACTACACCACTGTGCCACCCTATTTGGTAATCTTTAAAAATAAAATTTATTTGTATTGTTTTCATGTTTTAAGATGCCTTGAAGTTTAATCCAGAAGTATTTTCTAAAAATCCCCCTAACATTTTTTAAAAATTAAAATAGAAGCCTAATGTAGATAAATTTCTTTGCCAGGTCAAAGTTTAGCCTCCTATGCCACCGCACCAACTCCTCTTTGCGTTCAGTCCTCACTAATTAGCCTGCCAATGGATAGTGATCAACACAGTGCGATAAGTTGTAAATTTTCTGTAAAGGTAGTTTTGTAGAAGTGTTTAAACGTGATGTTGGAGAGCAAGAAAAAGAAGACTTACCACTTTCAGGATGAATGGGAGAAAGAGTTCTTCTTTACTCAAGTTGGTGAATGTTGTGTGTGTCTGACCTGTGGAGCTGCTGTAGCCTTGGCTAAGAGATACAGTGTGGAGATAAATTTTTCTATATGCCACAGAACATTTGATGCTAGCTACCCTCCAGGCAGTGCATTACATGCTCAAAAGACTCGTGACCTCAAGGCAACTTTGGGCAGACAACAGTCTTTTTTCACCAAGCCGGCAAACCAATCAAAAGTGGCTACAGAAGCTTCCTTCAGAGCAGCACACTACCTGGCTAAGCACAAAAAGGCATTTTTGGATGGAGAGGTGGTCAAAGGGGTGATGTAAGTGCCAACACCATCGCCAGGAGAGTATCAGCAATGTCCACTAACTTGGTGGAACAGCTGAATGGTTACATGAGTACATGCAGGTACTTTAGCATCCAATGTGATGAGTCAGTGGATAAAACCAGCACGGCGCAGTTGATGGTCTTCATCAGGATGGTGTTCAGTGATTTCACAGTGAAGGAGGAAATGCTTATTTTGCTGCCCCTGTAAACCACAACAAGGGCTGTTGACATCTACGAGGCCATAAAGCACTATTTTACAGAGAAAAACATCCCACTTCAAAAGTTGGTATCAGTAACTACTGATGGAGCCCCCGCGATGACCGGCCATCATTCTGGTCTTATTGCGCGCTGCAGAAGTGATCCAGATTTTCCCCGTTTCCTCAGTTACCATTGTATCATCCATCAGCAGGCAATTTGTGCCAAAGTGATGGGTTTTGATCGTGTCATGACTCCGGGAGTGAAGATTGTCAACAGTATCCATGCGAATGCCACACAACACCGGGCATTCAAACTTCTTCTGGAGGAGCCATCAGCTGAGTATGGTGACCTCTTGCTGCACACAGAGTTACGATGGCTCAACAGGGGTCGAGTTCTGCAGCGCTTTTTGTCACTTCTGGACAAAATCAAAGAGTTCATGGAATCCAGAGGGCAGGACACTAACGCTACGTTCACACTGCAAGGCTTAATGCTCAATTCCGATTTTTTTGTGAAATCCGATTTTTTTGTGAGGTCATTCACATTAACAAATATATGCGACTTGTATGTGATCCTCAGTATGAACGAAAAGTGACCTAAAAGTGTTCCGCATGCACATTGCAGGATACGACGACGTCACACGCAGTGAGCATGGCCAGTGTTTACGGAAGTAAAACCGCCCAGTTGCGGTATGACCCATCCAATCTAGCTTGAATAGCTGTATCCCCCCAAATGGAAATCAGCTCCCTAACCTCTGCGTCCTTCCATTGAGAAGATTCAGAACCTTCACAGCCCGAAGCGTCCCTCGCATTGATGTCATGCGCAGGGGCGCAGATACATTTTTTGAACTGGGGGGGACAAAAAACTGGGGGGGGGGGACAAAGCTGCCAGCAAACCAACCCCAACCCCGATATGCCTGTCAAACTTGTTGTGGGTTACCATAGCAACCAAGCTCGAGCTCGCAACCTGTGCAGTCTGCGCAGCTCAACCAACCGAATATCAGTCTTTGTTTTGTTTTATGTGAGTTGTTGCAACTATGTATACACTGCCGTGCACCTCAGTAAACCGAATGGTAATTAGTCTTTTGATTTTTCCGTGAGGTTTGCCTTATGCAAAGAAAGACAGCATAGACGTTTTTTCCTCCCTATAAGTGGGGGGGACTGAACGAAGTGAATTGAAATCTGGAAGGCAAAGGTAAGACTGTATCGGACATGATCAGTGCTGTGAACGCATTCAGAGCAAAGCTGAACATTTTCTCTGTGCATTTGCAAAGTAATTCCTGCACTTTCCATCTGTGCAGTCAGTTTTGAATGGAAATGCCCCGGCATCTGTAGCCTTAGCCCATGTTTACATTAGACCGTATCAGCGGATCATCAGATTAACGTTTTTAAAATGATTAGTGTGCACACAGCAACGCCAATACACGATTTGCGTGCACACAGCAACACCAATACACGGATACGCTCGGCTCCACAGGCATCCTGCGCTCCAAATCACTCTGCCCTGAACAGCGAGTGCCCTCTGGAGGGTGCACACTCCGGCCCTGCGCAGCTCACAGAGCGCACGAGTGGAGTGCACAGCTTGTGATTCGGGACTGAGCCGCTGTGTGTGTGATCCCAGCGCATAATCACTTACCACTTGCAAGTGGAAGGATGGCAAGCCTAAAGACAATCATAACTACACAATGGGCAGTATTTGCATCAGTATTTGCAGTATTTTCATACTTTTATACTCTTTAATGAAAGGTGATACAAGGCGGAAGTCCGCGCCGTTTTTCAGCAGTCGCGTCACATGACCAACGCCAGCGAATCAGGAAGGTGGATGTCACAGTGACGTTTTCCAATGACAATGCCAGCTAGAGCTCAGCACAGCGTATTCGCGTATCTCAATGTTTACACAGCACCGGAGCTGACACGATCTGGATTGAATACGTGGACGCTGGCGGATTCCCGTTTCCCGGCGTTTCCAGGCGGTTTAATGTAAACGGACAGTGCATCCGCGAAGAAAACGAGACAGATACGGTCTAATGTAAACTTGGCCTTAGACGGGGCTGTAGAAAAGTACACCCAGCTAATATCTAGGCTTAGGCAAGAGTTTGAAGAAAGATTTCATGACTTTGATAAACTGCAGCCTTGTGTTGCATTCACTGCTCATCCTTTCATGCAGTGTGACATCACATACATTCCTGAACAAGGTGAAATATTCAACTTGAATGCTGATGAGATTGAAATGGAAATCATTACGCTGCAAAACGACGTTACTCTCAAAGCCCACCAGGGATCCTCAAACTTCTGGTATCTTGTGGACTCAGAAAAATACAAAGGTGTGCACACAGTACCCTTGAAAGCTGCGTCTGTTTGGTTCGACGTATCTCTGTGAGTCAGCTTTTTCTCACATGAATTTGATTAAAAACAAACACAGAACTTGCTTAACTGATCTACAGCTTGAAGATTCACTCAGAGTTGCTGTGCCAAGCTACAGCCCTGACTACAGGGCACTGGGGGACTCAATGCAGTGTCCAGCTTCCCACTAGGAACCATTCGCATGCAAAAATCAACGCATGAAATGCATTTTAAAACTTGGAAGAGAAAAGAATATTAAGAGAATGATTGAATGTTATGAATCTGCAATAAGGTGAAATCATTTAAGGATGCAGTTAAGCGTTTCAGCTTGTACGCTATGTTCGAAGTGCGAGTGCTATATTACTGCTGCACTGCAGTTTTCTAAGGAATGGATTTTGAAGAGTTTTAACTTTCACAGAACTGTTGTGTGTTGAAAAGGGAAAATTATAACCTTTTATTATTGTGCCTTTGGCATTTCCAGAACTGTTTTTATGTAACAGCTATTAATTGCAGTGAGAGTATCGGAATGTTTTTTTTTTTTTTTTGTGTGTGTGTGTGTGTGTGTGTGTGTGTGTAGAATTCTAAAAGAGGGCAAATGTACTTTCCCAACATGAGATAACAAGAAACAACAAAATACAACAGAATATGTTCATTATTATTATCATTATTAACTTATTAGCATCAGCTAATAAGGGTTAGCATAATTAAACTTTGGAATTTGCAAAAAAAAAAGTTGGTAATTCCTAACAGTATTGATATGTTGAATTATGATTATTCATAATTAAAATGTTCATGTTAAAATGCCAGTTTCTATTCCTTGATTGTTGTTAATTAAAAGCACATAATCCTACATAGTCTTATTTTAAAGGGATGTTAAGCCTTGTATTTATTTTAAGTAAATTATTTTGAATGACTAGCCCTCCATATAGTTTCTCATCCTTCGGGTAGCCCTCAGTCCCAGAAAAGTTGGAGACCCCTGCTTCGACCCTCTCTGTGTGTATTTATATTTTATGCAACTTTATACTTCTCCATGAAGCTACACCACAGAGGCAATTATTCAACTACATTTGTCTGAAACTTTTAGCTACTAGTTACTTTTCATATTACATTTTTATTAGCTGAAAAATTCACTGTCATAAAGATGAAAACAGGTTTTTTTTTCCTGTGCTCAAGCTAAGATCTCTTTTTAGAGATATACAGTTCCCTCATGTATATAAAGCAATTAGAATTAACTCAACCTTAAACATCTACAGCAAGAAAATGCAACGTATACATTAATGTAGCAGTAAAATTAATCCAAAAAACATCATACATGTTAGTAAAACACTGACAGGGACCATTTTACTGCACAATGAGTATGTAGTATATCCCTGAGGCAGGTGGAATACTGAAGTACAGACAAGCAGGAGATTATGTTAAACAGAGTCTATTTATTTTCTAGAATGGCTTTTCAGCTTAGGGTTATGTTTCTCTTTCACGCACGCACACACACACACACACACACACACACACTCTGGTAATGAGACAGCACTTCTTCGCCTGCTCTGTCCTTTTCTCTGCTCTGTCATCACTGCAACAGACACCCACACACAACATTAATTGACAACCGGTATGATCCCTTTGCCATTCACCATCTCTGGCCCCGCCCTTGATTCACAAACCAAAGCTTGACACCCCCCCCCGCCACTGGGTACTTTTGATACTTTAAAGCACATACGCAGAGCCATGGCCTCACTTTTAGTTTATAAATGCCTTGAGACCTCAAGAATGGCATAGGAATAGTTTTAAGCATTAACAATAAATCTAATATCGTAATTTTTACGATTAAAGTGATTTATATAGGTAGTGGTCTGAGTGAATGACCTTGACATCTGTGACGTCACAGCAGGAAGTCTATCGGTCTCATCGCCATTTCCGCTATACTAAAACACAGAGCTGACTGCAACTCCGATCCTCCATTTTGAGCTAATTTATCGCCATGCCACGTAGATGTGTTGCTGGTCAGTGCAGCAACATGACAGACCGTTGCATTCATGGTGCAAGAATGTTTAAACTGCAAAGATTTGGACGTGTTTTGTGAGAAATTCACAGATTGGGCACCTCTGCTCTGCACATTTTACTGATGACTCATACAAAACCTCTAATCTGTTGAGGAGCGTTGGCTATAAGCCCATATTGAAAGAGGGTGCAGTAACAACAATTAACGGAAAAGAAAACTACAAGAAAAGTAAGTTCAGTTGCACCAGTTCTCCCAGAGTGTGAGCCGAGCACTAATGGGGGGAAAATATAAAGAAAAGAAAAAAGAGCATATCCAGCAGAGAAGTCTGATGACTGATCCACTCAGTATGGAGAATGGATATGGATATCCCGCTGGATATGCTTGCCTCAGCAGCAATATCTTGCCCTTACGTAGAAGAAGCGAATGAACGAAGAACTGAAAGTCAGATTGTTTCAAAACAATCAGCCACAAGCTCAGCCTTCAAAAGCGAGAAAACAGATGGGTAAGACGCAACTCTCTCATTTGGTTACATAACAACAAAAACAACACTCATTGTTTACCTGCATTTACAGTGGTGCTTGAAAGTTTGTGAACCCTTTAGAATTTTCAATATTTCTGCATAAATAGGACCTAAAACATCATCAGATTTTCACACAAGTCCTAAAAGTAGATAAAGAGAACCCAGTTAAACAAATGAGACAAAAATATTATGCTTGGTCATTTATTTATTGAAGAAAATGATCCAATATGTGAGTGGCAAAAGTATGTGAACCTCTAGGATTAGCAGTTAATTTGAAGGTGAAATTAGAGTCAGGTGTTTTCAATCAATGGGATGACAATCAGGTGTGAGTGGGCACCCTGTTTTATTTAAAGAACAGGGATCTATCAAAGTCTGATCTTCACAACACATGTTTGTGGAAGTGTATCATGACATGAACATAGGCGATTTCTGAGGACCTCAGAAAAAGCATTGTTGATGCTCATCAGGCTGGAAAAGGTTACAAAACCATCTCTAAAGAGTTTGGACTCCACCAATCCACAGCCAGACAGATTGTGTACAAATGGAGGAAATTCAAGACCATTATTACCCTCCCCAGGAGTGGTCAACCAACAAAGATCACTCCAAGAGCAAGGTGTGTAATAGTCAGCGAGGTCACAAAGGACCCCAGGGTAACTTCTAAGCAACTGAAGGCGTCTCTCACATTGGCTAATGTTAATGTTCATGAGTCCACCATCAGGAGAACACTGAACAACAATGGTGTGCATGGCAGGGTTCCAAGGAGAAAGCCACTGCTCTCCAAAAAGAACATTGCTGCTCATCTGCAGTTTGCTAATGTCACATGTGTTTCAGTGGACAAAAAGGTAAAGACAAGATTCAGAAATACACAGGGAAGTTTAATCACAGAGTGATAAATTATAAACTATATATTAATCTTGCAGTGGCCTTTTCCTTCACGCCAATTCCGTGATTATTGTAGGGACTTTACCTTAAAATTTCAAACAGGTTCAATTCACCTTAAAATCAGCTCTCTGTAAAGGGACACCGCAAGAAGATCATAGGTTTTAGAACTTTGGAAAAAAAATCTTGTATGGTTGCAGAGATACGATGATTTTAGTATAAATAAATACAGTGCTCAGTGCAAATGAGTACACCCCCTTTGAAAAGTAACATTTTAAACAATATCTCAATGAGCACAAACAATTTCCAAAATGTTGACAAAAAAAAAATTTAATATAACATCTGTTTAACTTATAACGTGAAAGTAAGGTTAATAATATAACTTAGATTACACATTTTTCAGTTTTACTCTAAATTAGGCTGGTGCAAAAATGAGTACACCCCACAACAAAAACTACTACATCTAGTACTTTGTACGGCCTCCATGATTTTTAATGACAGCACCAAGTCTTCTAGGCATGGAATGAACAAGTTGGCGACATTTTGCAACATCAATCTTTTTCCATTCTTCAACAATGACCTCTTTTAGTGACTGGATGCTGGATGGAGAGTGATGCTCAACTTGTCTCTTCAGAATTCCCCATAGGTGTTCGATTGGGTTCAGATCAGGAGATATACTTGGCCACGGAATCACTTTCACCCTGTTCTTCTTCAGAAATCCAACAGTGGCCTTAGATGTGTGCTTAGGATCATTATCATGTTGGAAACGTGCACGACGACCAAGGGCACAGAGTGATGGTAGCATCTTCTCTTTCAGTATAGAGCAATACATCTGTGAATTCATGATGCCATCAATGAAATGCAGCTCCCCGACACCAGCAGCACTCATGCAGCCCCACATAAGGACACTGCCACCACGTTTCACTGTAGGCACCAGGCATTTTTCTTTGTATTCCTCACCTTTGCGACGCCATACAGTTTTGAAGCCATCAGTTCCAAAAACATTTATCTTGGTCTCATCACTCCAGAGTATAGAGTCCCAGTAATCTTCATCTTTGTCAGCATGGGCCCTGGCAAACTCTAGGTGGGCTTTTTTGTGCCTGGGCTTTAGGAGAGGCTTCTTTCGTGGACGGCATCCATGCATGCCATTCCTCTGCAGTGTACGCCATATTGTGTCACGGGAAATAGTCACCCCGGTTTGGCTTTCTACTTCTTTAGATAACTGCAGTGAACCTGCATGGCAATTTTCTTCAACCCTTCTCATCAGAAGACGCTCCTGTCAAGGTGTTAACTTCCATGGACGACCTGGAAGTCTCTGTGAGATGGTTGCAGTTCCATCTTTCTTAAATTTTTGTAACACTTTTGCTACGGTATTCTGACTGATAAGTAAAGCTTTGCTGATCTTCTTGTAGCCTTCACCTTTGTGGTGGAAAGAAATTATTTTCATTGGGGAATTCTGAAGAGACAAGTTGAGCATCACTCTCCATCCAGCATCCAGTCACTAAAAGAGGTCATTGTTGAAGAATGGAAAAAGATTGATGTTGCAAAATGTCGCCAACTTGTTCATTCCATGCCTAGAAGACGTGGTGCTGTCATTAAAATTCATGGAGGCCATACAAAGTACTAGATGTAGTAGTTTTTGTTGTGGGGTGTACTCATTTTTGCTCCACCCGAATTTGGAGTAAAACTGAAAAATGTGTAATCTAAGTTATATTATTAACCTTACTTTCCCGTTCTAAGTTAAACAGATGTTATATTAAACTTTGTCTTGTCAACATATTGGAAATTGTGTTCATTGAGATATTGTTTAAAATGTTACTTTTCAAAAGGGGTGTACTCATTTATGCTGAGCACTGTAAGTAACGGTAATTACGCACTGACCACCCCCCCAACACACACACACACACACCTCTCCTTAACGTTGTAGCACAAAATAGAAAGGGTGTACATGGTCCTAATTGGTTCTGTTTGAACCAGAAAAGGTTGTATAGTTTTATGAGCGACTTAGTTTTAGAGGTGAATCCGAACAAATTCCTGGCGGTTGCGCATCACCTGCTCCTGCAGCTCCAGCACTGAAAGTCTCATTCTCATCTCATTATCTCTAGCCGCTTTATCCTGTTCTACAGGGTCGCAGGCAAGCTGGAGCCTGTCGTGTTATCCAATAACTGCGTGGAGTCTGACTGTAAAGCGTGAATGTTTATTTCATAGCGTGTCTCTCCCTACTACACACAGGCAGCCTGACTGACCTAACTCTAACTGCCTCACGTTCCAACTCTGACGTCATCATCTCGCGCTCCGTAGTTGTACACAAAACAGTTACACCACATCTTCCCTTTTTAGAATCAATGGGTAGACTACCATTGATTCAGCAGGACCTTAGGGGATTATTCTGCCCCTGTGGCTGGAAGGTCTGCTCCTATCTGAGTCATTCACACTCCCAACAGACACACAGCAATTTAACCTTACTTTGGAACAGGAAATTATAAAATACAATACAAAACATCTTGTACTGTCTATGCTCTTCTAACTCTGAAACTTGGAACATTTACATTCAAACACTGCAATAATAAAAATAGCTCAATCACAATATAAAACACATTTTTGTCTTCCTTTGTGTGTGTGTGTGTGTGTGTGTGTGTGTGTGTGTGTGATTGTCTCAGTCTCTGTAAAGTCTGTGATAAGCAGAATCACAAGTTGAACCGGGTCGGTCTTACCACAGCTCTCCCAGACCTGGTTCTGACCGTGGGAGTAGATGGTGGTTCTGGAACATTCTGCTGCGGTGGTGCTGCTGCAGGTCGTTCTGGAACCCCTACTGGAATCTGCTCAGCTGCACCACTGTTGCTTTGCTCTGGTGAAGGCTGCATGGCGATGAGATGGCGACGGTTTCGCCTGATGATCCCATGGGGACCCTCCACCAGATATGAGCGAGGGGTGGTGTGACTTCCGATGACAGCTCCAGACGCTTTTTGGTCTGTGACCCACACGTCCTGCCCAGGAGTGAGGCTGTTGAGGTCCCATGCACGGTGTCGCAGATTGTAGCGCTGTGCATCTCTCCTCTTCCTCTCCTCCTCCTTCCGAAGAACAGCGCCTCCATCAGGAAGAGCAGGCTCCAAAAGTGCAGGCAGAATAGGCACAGTGGTGCGAAGTCTCCTCCCCATGAGAAGTTGCGCTGGGCTATATCCATTTTGCAGTGGAGTAGACCTGTATGCAAGCAAGGTGAGGTACGGATCGTCAGACTTCTTCAGGAGTCCCTTCACGGTCTGTACTGCCCGCTCAGCTTCAGCATTTCCCTGGGGGTATTTTGGACTGCTGGTCACATGGCAAAACCCATAGGACTCAGAAAAGTCAGCAAAGTCGGCTACTGAGAACTGTGGCCCATTATCAGTGACCAGTGTCTTACAGATCCCGTGACGTGCAAAAATGGACTTGAGGTGATTGATCACATCTTTGGATGTTGTGTGGGTCAGCAGTGCGATATCCACATACCTTGATGCGTAGTCCACCACTAGCAGGTAGGTCTTGCTCTCTAGGACGAACAAATCTGCTCCACACATTTGCCATGGTCGGCCTGGATACGGCGTTGGCATCAGCGGCTCCCTGTGGTTCTGTCTCTCCTGGCAGCATGCCCGGCAGCTCAGAACCACCTCGTTCAGCTGCTGGCTCAGCCCCGGCCACCATACTGACTGTTGCGCCCTCTCTCTGCACTTGACCACATCTTGATGACCTTCGTGCAACTTGACAAGAACATCATTTCTCATTGTTGAGGGGATAACAAGTCTTTGTCCTTTTAACAGTAGACCATCTTGAACTGTGAGGAGAGCGCGTTCAGGCCAGTACAGCTTGAGTGCAGGTTCGTTGGTGCCGTGGGCTGACCATCCCTCTGTACACAGCTGCATCACACGTGCACACACGCTGTCCCTCTGCAGCTCACCCCGCAGTTCAGCTAGGTAAACGGTACTCGCAGGTAGGTTCTCCATCACCATGTCTACGTAGATATTCGTGTCTTCAAACAGCTCTTTTTCAGCCGGTGTCTCTGCTCTCTCGACTGGCGCCCGTGACAGTGTATCTGCCGTCCACAGACTTTTCCCTGCCACATGTGATATGGAGTAGGAATAGCGCATCAGACGCATTCTGAAACGCTGGATCCGAGGAGGTAGGGCATCTAGAGCTTGAGAACCCAGGAGACTCAAGAGAGGCTTATGATCCGTCTCCAGCTGGAAGTGTTTTCCAATCAGGAAGTTGCGGAACCTCTCGCAGGCCCATGTCAGTCCCAATGCCTCCTTTTCCACTTGCGCATATCTCTGTTCGGTTGGAGTGAGAGACCGCGACATGTAGGCTATTGGCCTCCACTCTTCGTCCCACCTTTGTAGCAGCACTCCTCCTAGCCCATATGATGATGCGTCTGCTGAGACCTTGCATTCTCTGTTAGGATCATACATGGCTAGCACGGGTGGCGACGTCAGTGCGTTCTTCAGATCCTGAAAAGCTTTGGCCTGCTCGATGCCCCACATCCAGCAGTTCTTTTTCGACAGGAGATCTCGCAGGGGTTTGTCCCTCTCCGCCAGCTGTGGAATGAACTTGCCCAGCTGGTTCACCATGCCGAGAAAGGATCTTACTTCGCTCACTGTTGTCGGTTCCTGCATCCTCTGTACAGCCTCTGTCTTTCCTGTATCTGGGCGGATACCGCTGGCAGAGACCATGTGGCCTAGAAAGCTCACCTCTGACTTTGACAGGTCACACTTTTCAATGTTCAGGGTGATGCCCGCCTTTTGGATCTTCTCCAGCACGGCATGCAGGCGCTCGTCATGCTCCGCCTGTGTACGCCCCCACACCAGCACATCATCTATGTGGCACACCACGCCCTCAAGCCCTTCTATGACCTCCATCACCATTCTGTTCTGGAAGTGCTCGGGAGCTGATGCTATGCCAAAAGGAAGCCTCTTGAAGAGAAAGCGTCCGAAGGGTGTGATGAACGTTGTCAGTTTCGCTGAATCATGTGTTAGGGGAATTTGCCAAAACCCCATATTCGCATCCAGCTTACTAAAAATTCTGGCTCCAGCCAGCATTCCCAGTGTCTCCTCCACCGATGGCAGGATAAACTTCTCCCGACGTACTGACTCGTTCAGTTTGGTGAGATCAACGCATATGCGTACAGCACCCGTCTTCTTTGGCACCACCACGATACCAGCGCACCAGTCTGTTGGTTCCTCAATTCTGCATATCACCCCGAGGTCTTCCATGCGGGACAGTTCCTGCTTGACTTTGTCCATCAGTGGCAATGGGATCCTCCTAGGTGTTTTGAGTGAGAATGGTTGAGCCCCTGGTTTCAGCTTTATGGCGTATGGCTGATGCAATTCTCCAAGTCCACTGCATAGTCTTGGGTAGGTTTGTTTTAATGTCTCCACATTAACACTGTCAAGACGTGCAACCAGCCCCAGCCTACAGCTTATGGATCTTCCCAGCAAGGCAATGTGCAGGTTACGTACAACATATACATCCTCCATCTCCGCTTTCCCAACTTTCCTCAGCAGCAGCCTGGCGACGCCCACGACATCCAGTGGACTCCTACCTGGTCCCAGGAGTGGCTTTGTTGCTTTTCTGAGAGTTGGCGGATTGTTCTTGTATATCTCCAGGAACACAGCGTGTGGCAGGACGGTGACATCGGCACCTGTGTCGATTTTAAATGTCACATAACTGTCATGGATGCCTATGCTGACTGTCCAGGGTTCACCATCTGCCGTGATGCTGCCGAGGAAGATTGCATCGTCCTCCTCTCCTTCAACTTCATGCACAGATTTTGGTGCTCTGCACACGCGGCTGTAGTGACCCTTTTTGCCACATGCATGGCATTTGCTTTCATTTGCAGGACAATCTCGCGCAGGATGAGATGGAGAACTGCCACATTTGTGACACTGCGCTGCTTTCCCTTTGCTATACTGGGCACCGTGAGGCTTGTGTACATGCCGAGGTTTGTCTTTAACAGGCTTGCTGGTCTTGAGCATTCTGACCCTATCCACAGACTTAGCATCACTTGCCTGTGCTTTGGTGTCACCCCGCAGTGAAACTTGCTGCTTTTTCACCTCCTCGCTTTGGCGCGCCATTCTAACAGCTTTATCCAACGTAAGTTCTGCGTCCAGCTGCATGCGTTCGGACAGCGCCTTATCTAACAGTCCAACAACGAGTCTGTCTCGGATAAGCTCATCATGAAGCACACCGTAGCTGCAATGTTCTGCTAGTGCATATAATGCAGTAACAAAAGAGTCTACTGGCTCTCCTTCTCTCTGCTTGCGCATGTTGAACTTAGCCCGTTCATAAATTACGTTTTTCTTGACCACAAAGAAACCTTGGAAGCCATCACGTACCCCTTTGTAGGTGCCTTTCTGAGTAGCCGTTAGAGTTAGCCCACGTAAGATGTCGTCTGCTTCGTCCCCCATGCAGTATATCAATGTATTAACTTGATTCTCTTCAGAGCTTGCATTAAGATTACTTGCCATACGGAATCTTTCAAATCTCCGGATCCATTTATCCCACTCTTGCGGCTTTGAAAAGTCAAAGGACTCAGGTGGCTGGATATTAAATGTAGCGCAAGGTCCCGTTGATGCTGCCGTTAGCCGTCGACCACTGCTGCTATCCCCTTCTCCGTCACTCATTTTGCCCTTCTCTTTCTTTCCGTCGCACATGTAAAATGGTCCTTTTTCCGGGGCTTCTCCCTTACGCTTAACTACAGGACTTCTGACACCATGTCGTGTTATCCAATAACTGCATGGAGTCCGACTGTAAAGCGTGAATGTTTATTTCATAGCGTGTCTCTCCCTACTACACACAGGCAGCCTGACTGACCTAACTCTAACTGCCTCACGTTCCAACTCTGACGTCATCATCTCGCGCTCCATAGTTGTACACAAAACAGTTACACCACAGAGCCTATCCCAGCTGACTATGGGCAAAAGGCGGGGTACACCCTGGACAAGTCGCCTGGTCATCACAGGGCTGACACATAGACACAGACAACCATTCACACTCACATTCATACCTACGGTCAATTTAGAGTCACCAGTTAACCTAACCTGCATGTCTTTGGACTGTGGGGGAAACCGGAGCACCCGGAGGAAACCCACGCGGACACGGGGAGAACATGCAAACTCCACACAGAAAGGCCCTCGCCGGGCACGGGGCTGGAACCCGGACCTTCTTACTGTGAGGCAACAGCGCTAACCACTACACCACCGTGCCACCCCAGCACTGAAAGTAATTTATTGCCATTATTGAGCCTTGTGCTGAGCAAGTGAGCTTACAAAGATGACAATTACAAAGAGACACTGCTTTATCATAACTGTGAAAGTTGAAAACCAAATCAGTTTAAAAATAAAAACCCCGATGATTTGTACCATGTATTAATTTCCTAGATTCCAGAAAATGGCTGGAGCAGCTGCTGCCCTTCTTCATGCACTCACTGACTGATCGATGGGTTCGGGATGAAGCTTGCTCGAGATTCTGTGGGATTGTATGTAATTTGCGGGCATCACGGAGCCGCTAGCAATTATGCGGGAGACTCCCGGAACTTCTGGGGGACTTGGGATGTCTGCACACACAAACACACACACACACCACTGTCCATCTCTTTAGTCTCTCTCTCACTCACACACACACACACACACACCACTGTCCATCTCTTTAGTCTCTCTCTCTCTCACACACACACACCACTGTCCATCTCTTTAGTCTCTCTCTCACTCTCACACACACCACTGTCCATCTCTTTAGTCTCTCTCTCACTCACACACACACCACTGTCCATCTCTTTAGTCTCTCTCTCTCACACACACACCACTGTCCATCTCTTTAGTCTCTCTCTCACTCACACACACACCACTGTCCATCTCTTTAGTCTCTCTCTCTCTCACACACACACACACACCACAGTCCATCTCTTTAGTCTCTCTCTCTCCCACACACACACGAACACACACACACACACCACTGTCCATCTCTTTAGTCTCTCTCTCTCCCACACACACACGAACACACACACCACTGTCCATCTCTTTAGTCTCTCTCTCTCTCCCACACACACACGAACACACACACCACTGTCCATCTCTTTAGTCTCTCTCTCTCCCACACACACACGAACACACACACACACACCACTGTCCATCTCTTTAGCCTCTCTCTCTCCCACACACACACACACACCACTGTCCATCTCTTTAGTCTCTCTCTCTCCCACACACACACACCACTGTCCATCTCTTTAGCCTCTCTCTCTCCCACACACACACGAACACACACCACTGTCCATCTCTTTAGCCTCTCTCTCTCTCTTACACACACACACACCACTGTCCATCTCTTTAGTCTCTGTCTCTCCCACACACACGAACACACACACACCACTGTCCATCTCTTTAGCCTCTCTCTCTCTCTTACACACACACACACACACACACACCACTGTCCATCTCTTTAGCCTCTCTCTCTCTCTTACACACACACCACTGTCCATCTCTTTAGTCTCTGTCTCTCCCACACACACGAACACACACACACCACTGTCCATCTCTTTAGTCTCTCTCTCTCTCCCGCTCTCTCACACACACCACTGTCCATCTCTTTAGTCTCTCTCTCTTTCTGCGCATGTGCGGTGCGAGTGGGTGGAGTGGAGCGTGTGTGAGTGAGTGCGTGCTGAAAGTTTGGCCGCCGTGCCATAAACTTTTGTCCTTTTTCTACCTTTTTTCTATCTTTCTTTTTCTTTTTTTTTTGTATACGGTTTGTTAGTTTATTGTTGTTTGAATTTTGTTAAAAGTGCACGCGCCAGGCGCCTGCTTCCTTTTGGAAGTATGGCGGCGCGAAGTGCACCTGAGCAGCGTTTTGGCTTTCTAACAAGGAAGCATGGGATTAAAATAGATTCACCTCTTTCAGTGGAAGAGATCAGTTTGGCTGTGGGAGGTTTAATTGGCCATGATAATGTTTTGTCTGCGTCTCGCATGAACAGGGCAGTGGTTTTATTCCTTGCTTCTGTTGATTTGGTAAATGAAATGGTGGAGACGGGGGTAGTGGTGGAGGAGGTTTTTTTCCCCGTTTTACCTTTGTCGAGCCCTTCAAGAAAAGTAATGCTTTCTAATATGCCCCCTTTTATTAGCAATGATGTGCTTACAGAGGTCTTATCCCGTTACGGAAAAGTAGTATCTCCCCCAAAAATGATACCGATGGCAACCAAATCTCCTCTATTAAAGCATGTTGTCTCGTTTCGAAGGTTCGCTTATATAATTTTGAAAGACAAAGGAGAACTTGAAGTCTCTCTGAATATTAAGGTGGACGATTTTAATTACATGATTTATGTGACCACAAATACATTGAAATGTTTTGGATGTGGACAGCTGGGCAGTGGCGGTTCTAGACCAAAATTACTAGGGGGGCCGAGGTGGGGCCAGTGTTTTTTCAGGGGGGCACATATGGACAAAACATGGCAATATTTAAGTGTTCAAAATGTTTAGTTTAGTTTATTTAAAACCAAAACAAAATACACTGAGCATAAATACAATGAGATAAACATTCTGTCTCAATAGCCTAAACATAAAATAAATTGTGCTCAATGAATCTTAAAACCATGTTTCTCTTTTTTGTAAAATAAGATTTCTATTTTTGCATACAATAAACCTTTTCTTCAGATGTGGCTGCACTGGAGTGTCGTCCAAGCACTTGCTGATATCTGGAGAAAGATGAATACAGTAAATACGAGAGTGCTACTGAGAACAACATTTATTTATCATTATTCATTTATTAATTTATTATTATATCTATTTATATTTTATATTTATTAATTATTATTCAGACTTCACACTTTCAGGGTAGGCTATATGAATTGTAGGTCGACACTGCTCACACACATGCATTTGTTCAACATCACAAACCTGATGGTGCTGTACTTGATATGCATGGTGAATCTGGTTGTCCAAATGACTCGTTGGGTTGTCCCTCATTCTGTCCCTCAATCTGATCCTGAATGTCTTCATCCTCACTCTCAGATTGCCTTTCAGATGCCTCACTTTCCACCTCTCCAACCACCACCTCTGGCTCTCTCTCCACCTCTGGCTCTCTCTCCTCTTTCTTAATCTTCATCTTCCTTACTCTCTCTATGTTGCTTTTTGCTAATAGGGGCAAAAAAGGACATAATGTCCTTCTTGCTCCTTTTCATGATGATAGCCTACAGTAGGTCTATACTAAAAAGTAAACGGAGAGGAATGTAGCCTCTACATATCACAAGGCCATCCGAGTTTTACAAGAAGGTTAAACACTGTCGGTTATTTTACCCATTTCCCAAAAATATTAAGTTAGGCTACTTATTGCTGTGCAACGCACTTTTAAGAAAGCGCAATAAAACGGATTTATTATTGTAGTGAACAACAACAGTAAAACACGGATATGTGCAAACACTGACGTTACGAAATTGAATACTTTTCCTTACCTTCGCCTCTTTGCAATAGCTTAGTTCTTGCAGGGCTGCAGCTGCTGTTATCTCTCACGTCCGAAGTTTACAATTCGCGCTGCTGCGGGTCTTTCTGCTGCAGGTAACAGTGTGTGTGTAGCGCTTTAAGGAGTCCGTGTAGAACACTCTGTCATGTCAGTTCCGATCTTCGAGCCAGCACACGTCGAAATTAATAAAGCTTATTATCTGTTCAGCACAGGGGCCACAACAGGGGCCAGGAGCAATTTTACAGGGGCACTGGCCCCCCCTGGCCCCCGTTTAAAACCGCCTATGCAGCTGGGGCACCTGGCGCGTAATTGTCCAGATAAGGTGAAACCGAACAATGTGAATTTAAAAGAGGGTATCCCCAGTGACGAAAGATCTCAGGAAACACCCAATACTAAGAATGATGAGGCACCTGCGGGTGAGGAGGGTGAAGGTGCGGGTGATGGGAATGGTGAAGGAGAGGTAGCCCCTCCGGCCAGAGGCGCATCTTGTCACCAGTCAAGGCAGGCAGCTGGTGGGGCCCCTGATCCACTTGGTGGCGAAAGAGAGTCGAGATTTGACACTTGCGTTTTGAAAAGTCATTGCGCGTATTAACCTGCAAATAGAAAATTGTGCCTGTCGTACATAAACCAGCTATTCTTCTAATTACGACGTCAAGAAGAAAATGAAGAGGAGCTATCCACCCCGGAATGTAAAAAGAAAAAAGAGGAAGAGGAGAGAAGAAAGCAAGACAGTGGTAAGTCAGTCGAAATAATAATGAATGTAGTGCTATATAATGGTGCTAGTCTAGTTTCACTCGCGTTAGCATGGCCATACTTTTCTTTTGTTGATTTTAATGACTGTACTACAGTCACTGCCTGGTTTAATTTGACAGCAAAGTTAGTTAACTTAAGTTGGCTCTCCAACAGACCGCACGGTGTGCCATGCATGCCCATACAGTGTGATTGGTCAGCCCTAGCAGCAGATAAATAACTACCACCGTCGTTATCAGGCTGGGACCAACGCAGCTAGAGGAAGACACTCGAATATTTTCAAACCGGAAAATTTAATGCATGTATTGTTTTGAAATTTGGCATGTTATTGGACACTCTAGTGGTTTGAAGAGGTGAAACCTGAGATGAAAGCTGTCATCAGGCAATCTATGACAGGCCACTCGTCTGGCTTTATTTATTCATGTATTTATTTGTAGCTGCAACTGCATTTCTGCATAAACCAAGTATTTTTTCAGCAATCAACCAGTGCAGATTTTGCAGTGTCAAATCATTTGTGTAAACTAAACTATTCCATTGGTTTTAGTCTACAATAAACAATGAACTGTGTTTTTGAAGAATTGTTAAAATAATATGGAAATATTAAATCAATGTAATGGATGTGACTAATATAGCCTATTTACCATCCATATTTCCCTTTTATATACATTTCTTTAGGATCATTGCTGAAATTTCTGACACCAGCGCCCAGTAAAGAGAGCGGGGATGGGGGGGGGATTTCTGCTTGGGGCCCCACCAGACCCTAGAATCGCCTCTACCTCCGGCTGAGACACAAGAAGATGGTGACTCAATGGATCTCGCTTCGGAATCTGAAATGCCCGCTGCTTCGCAAGGTAGTTACACAGATCTAGTGGAACAAATCTTTAATGAAGTTATTAACGAACATAACCCTCCTATAGAAACTGAAAATGTTTTTAAAATGCCGTCTAAGAAAAGGGGTCATCCAGGCTCTAGAGGCAAAGCAAAGAAGAAGAGTCTGACAGTTGATGTGCCTGATAGTGAGAGCGATTATGCGTCTGACTGTAGTGTTACCTGCAGTCTACACACAAGCGGCTTTTCTCAACAGAATTAGTGTCGAAGATATCAAAGCGTTTTTAACCAAAACCAAACATGCAAGGAATGTAAGGATTGATGATCATTTTGCAGATGTTGATCAGTTTATTGCAAAGACCAAACTGTTTATGTCAGAAGGGGGATTTACCGATCAAGAGGGCTTCCGTTGAAAAAAGATACTGGGCAAGTTAAATGATAGTGATGTTAAAAATCAATTGTAATTTTTCTCTATGATCATTATGTATCTTAAGTTCTATATTTTATATTTCCTTATGTGTGAATTTCTAATTGCTTCGTTGAATTTAAATGGAGCAAGGGAACGAAATAAGAGAGCTATTGTGTTTGAAACTTTTAAACAAAAGAGAGTTGATGTTGCGTTTGTTCAAGAAACTCACACAGATATAAGGAATGGTGATGACTGGGCGAGTGAATTTACTGGTGTATCAGTTTTGAGTCATAACACCTCAAATAGTGGGGGTGTTGGTATTCTTTTTAGCCACAATTTTATTCCATGCTCCTATGAAATTAATGAAATTATTAAAGGCAGGCTTTTAAAAGTAAGAGCCAAATATGATGGTAAAACCTTTGTGTTTGTTTGTGTTTATGCACCTACTGATGCGTTAGAGCGCATACTTTTTCTACAAACACTGGATGATGTTCTTAAAACTTGTGATTGTGAAGACATCTTGCTTGTTGGGGGAGATTTTAATTGCACGGAGAATGGCATAGATCGCAATCATATAGAGCCTCACATGCCATCTCGTAAAAAGTTAGTTGAAATTTTAAAGGTTCACAATCTTGTAGATGTTTGGAGAAGTCTCCATTTAAATCAGAGGCAGTATACATGGGTCCACTCATATAATAACATGCTGTCCTTGGCAAGGCTAGATAGATTTTATGGGTTCAAACACCAGTTCAATTTCTTTAGGAGTTGTAACATTGTACCAGTTGGGTTTTCTGATCACTGTATGGTAACATGCAACATATTTATTAGTACTTGTAAACCAAAGAGCGCTTACTGGCATTTTAATACCAGTTTATTGCAAGACAAGCATTTTAGGGATGTTTTTAATTTTTTTTGGGATCAGTGTAAGAGTCCAAAGCCTGTTTTTAGGTCAATACAGCAGTGGTGGGATTTTGCTAATGTCCAGATAAAAATGTTGTCCCAACAGTATAGCGTCAATGTCATGAGGGACATCTCCAATCGTATGACTGCCTTAGAGATTGAGATTTTGAATCTTCAAGGGGACACAACTGGCAATGTAACGGAAAAATTGAAAATTAAAAAGAACTTACTGGCCGAGTTATTAGGGGTTAAGGCTCAAGGAGCTCTGGTCAGGTCACGTTTTGAGTCTATTGAACTCATGGATGCACCTACCAAATTCTTTTTTAATTTGGAAAAGAAAAACGGTCAAAAAAAGCTAATGCAATCTTTGTCGTCAGAAGATGGCACTATTCTGTATGCTCACACTGACATTCGTAAAAGAGCACGGGTATTTTTTGAGAATCTTTACAAGAGTGAGATCTCCTATGAGCAGGCTCCAGAGAATGTCTTTCTGAACAATTTACCCCAGATGTCCAGCTCAGCAAATGCAATCCTCGGAGGGGTGATAACCCTGGAGGAAGTGTTTACAGCCCTCCAAAGTATGGAGAGTGGAAAGGCTCTGGGGATTGATGGTCTACCGGTTGCATTCTACAAAGCTTTCTGGCCTGAAGTAGGCACAGATTTGCTGGAGGTGCTTAGTGACAGTTTAACCAATGGGTGGCTGCCACAAAGTTGCCGAAGAGCTGTGGTGACATTGTTGCCAAAAAAAAGGGGATCTAAATGACATAAGGTCATGGAGGCCTGTCTCTGTCCTATGTGTGGAATATAAAGTGCTCTCAAAGGTTCTGGCCAATAGGCTTAGGAAAGTGGTAGGAGAGGTCATCCATCCTGACCAGACTTACTGTGTGCCTGGAAGGTTGATTTATGACAACATTTGGTTCATTAGAGATATTGTAGATGTTGGACGGCGTCTAAATTTAGATTTTGGACTTATCTCAATAGACAATCAGAAAGCGTTTGACAGAATTGAGCATAACTATTTATGGAATGTCTTGGCCGCATTTGGTTTTAATTCTGATTTTATTAAATATATAAAAGTCTTATATTGTGACATTGAAAGCATACTAAAGGTTAATGGTGACTTGTGTGCCCCTTTTAAAGTGTTTAGAGGTATTAGACAAGGCTGTCCCTTGTCTGGGATATTATATTCCTTGGCAATAGAGCCACTTTTGATTAAACTGAGAAATGAGGTTGAAGGTGTAATGCTTCCAAATTGCACTTTTAAGTTTAAATTATCAGCTTATGCTGACGATGTGGCTATTCTTGTTAAGAGCCAGAGGGATGTGAATGCCATGTTGGGATTACTTAATGATTTTAAATTGCTATCCTCTACTAAAGTAAATTGGGGAAAGAGTGTGGCTTTGTTGATGGGGGACTGGAAGAATGGCCCACCCAGTTTACCTGAGGACCTACATTGGTGCAGAGAAGGTTTTAAATACCTGGGGGTGTTTATCGGGAATAATGATTTTATGCAGAAAAACTTTGAAGGCGTTTTAGAGAAAGTGAAAGGCCATCTTGGTAGATGGGACTTTTTAATGAATAAACTGTCTTATAGAGGCAGAGCGCTTATAATAAACAACCTGGTTGCATCATCCCTCTGGCACCGGCTGGCCTGTATAGACCCTCCTGTCAATGTGCTTTCAAAAATTCAATCTGTTCTGGTCAATTTTTTGGGGGACAACCTACACTGGGTGCCACAAAGTGTTTTGTTTTTACCCAGAGAAGAAGGGGGACATGGGTTGGTTCATTTACAGAGCAGGACGGCTGCTTTTCGTCTACAGTTCATACAGAGACTGCTTAGTGGGACTGCGAAGAGCAGCTGGGAAGCTGTAACTTGTGTCATTCTGTGTACTTTTGAGGGGCTGGGGCTTGACAAGACGCTTTTCTGGATGGACCCTAAACGTCTGAACTTGAAGAAATTTCCTATTTTTTATCCGAACCTTTTTAAAGTATGGAGTCTTTTCAAGATTGGGAGGACTATGAGCTCTACATCTCTTTTTTTGGTTTCTGCAAGAGCCTTTGATCAATGGCTCCATATTAGACCTCTCACATGATCAGTCTTTTCCTGCCCTCAATGGAGTTCTCTGTAAGGCTAAAGTTCTCACCCTGAATGACTTGATCAATTTAGCAGGTCCTTTGTTTCAAAATGCGAATCCAGTGGCTAACCAATTAGGAGTAAGGTCATTTCGAATGATAAAGCATCTTCTTGGAAAGTGGAAGGGGTTCTTTACAGAAGATGAAAATAAGTTGTTGAACGATTTTTCTGTGGGCTTGCTGTCTCCAAATGACTCTGATGTATTTCCTAATTTTACTGTAACTGCAGATTTGGATGACTCCTCAGGTGTTTTACTTAAATCCGAGCCTATATTTTTTCTTGGTTGTAACCTTGCCTCTGGTAAGGCATTTTATAAACTATGTGTTCTGGCTATGAACAAAAAACACCTTGATAAAAGAATTGACACTCCGTGGCGAGCTGTTTTGCAAATCACTGAGGAGGTTAAACCACAATGGAGGGTCTTTCACAAGTCACCATTACCTAAGAAATGCGGGGACTTACAATGGAGGATTTTACATGGGGCAGTGGCGGTTAATGCTTTTATTTCAGTTTTAAATCCTAGGCCACATCCACACGACAACGGCAACGTGATGTTATTTAAAAAAAATATCGCCTCCAAATGGGCAACGATCAGTAGAAATCAGGTCCATATGGCAACGCAACGCTTGCTGAAAACGATGCAATACACATGCCACACCTCTAGGGGCGCTGTAAGACGGTCCCTTCGGACACACCAGAACAACCCATACGAAAAAGAACAGTAAAGAACTTATAAGAGTTTACCACTGTCTTAGTAGTAAATCCTTATAAATATAAATAAATATATATGCCATGTATGATTTACTCCTGAAAGTGGCCCATTTTGCATTTTCCTCATACAAATTTTTTATGAAAATCTAGTATGTATGAAGTGAACATTGTGCATGGTTTTTACAGATAATGTGTATGATGAATTACACCGTCTTTGTATGCTTCATGTAATGTTTGTAGTTTTAAATTATATTTTACAGTTTAAAATGTACATGCCTTTTATATGTAAATCCAACACAAACATATGTGGATTTACATATAAAAGGCATATACATTTTAAACTGTAAAATATAATTTAAAACTACAAACATTACATGAAGCATACAAAGACGGTGTAATTCATCATACACATTATCTGTAAAAACCATGCACAATGTTCACTTCATACATACTAGATTTTCATAAAAAATTTGTATGAGGAAAATGCAAAATGGGCCACTTTCAGGAGTAAATCATACATGGCATATATATTTATTTATAAATCCTTATAAGGATTTATCCTTATATTTATAAGGATTTACTACTAAGACAGTGGTAAACTCTTATAAGTTCTTTACTGTTCTTTTTCGTATGGGAATAGAAGTAAGGACGCATGCGCATAAACTATTATGCGCGAGACTTCATATTAGCCACAAAGTCAGGAAAATCTGTTCGTAAAATTACATTATAATGACCAAATACAATGAAAAGTATTTTTCCAGTCTCACCTGTGAAAGGTAATCCCATGTGATCTCGTTTGGACGGTAAACCTGTTGGTACAGTTAAACGCAGCTAATCTTTATTCTCCGCTTTGACCTTTCCAATATGGCGGCGAGGATGACGTACGCGGAAGGCGGCGTCTTTAATGGTCCGGAATAAATTGAATACTACACGTTGATGGATTAATTTGCTGTTTCTCACCTGTGAAAGGTAATCCCATGTGATCTCCTTTGGATGGTAAACCTGTTGGTACAGTTAAACGCAGCTAATCTTTAGTCTCCGCTTTGACCTTTCCAAAATGGCGACGAGGATGACGTACGC